>NC_056731.1:561794309-562126809 GCF_019279795.1 Protopterus annectens
CAACTTGGACAATTGGATGGAAAACTGGAAATTCATCCCTGGTTTGGCACCTATGTCTCTAATGGACACAGGTAACCTGTAAATGTTTAATCTCCCAAACCCCTGCTTACACTTATCAAGGCTATCAGAACTTGTCAGAAATTTGGGATGCATGGCTAGGCTAAAAAAGGCCCTTATGGTCACTAGTCTAGTAAACACCAATGCACCTATGAACCTATGATTGACATATGCTTTATCTTAAACACAAAGATATACTGAAATGAACATTTCTTTTAGGAACAGCAAACAAAACTATTCAGACACTTTTTATGACGGATCTGTAATGTAGCTGTCCTATTCCATTCACTTCCAATGCCTGCCTGAGTCTCGACAAACCTCTTCATTCCAATTTTTGTCTTTTGTTTATGAGACGGTTCCCCTGCTGATGTGTTTTCAACTCTGCAAGCAGACTCTCCCTCTCCAGGGAAAGAATGATGTCTAATTCATTAATTTCTAAGACAGCCATCCTATTAAAGAGAGGTTGGAGTTGAGGAATGAGCATCATGCATGAAGCTTGGGGATGATTTTTTTTAAAAAAAGTTCTTAACTTGGCAGAACAAGCATGATGTCAGTATCACCACCTACATGAACCCTCTTGTCCTCCCTTTGCTGTCTGAGTAGCTTTTCTTGTGATCAGGAAAACTGATTTCAGTGTCCAGCTGGGTGATCCCTTGCTGCAAGCAAATCACACCATGTTCACAGGAGAGGTCTACCCTTTCTTCCTGTCTGTGCCATCATAGGCAAAGCAACTATTCCAACACACTTCACCTGAGCCGATTCGAGACATAAGCCTCTACACTACCAACACAGAGAGATACATAAATATATGCAGCTAAGAAAAATGAAACTTAATGATGTTTTGTGATGAAAAAGCCATTATTTAAAAGTGAAAAGGCATTGTACATTCCACAAATATAAATGATTCCTTTTTTTGTATCTAACTGTATTAATTCAAGTTGTTTTAGATAGATCTTCATAATGCAATCACTCTTCTTACTTTTGCATCAAGGACTATAATTAAACACCAGACATGGGCACTATTAATCAAATTTACTAGCCCCATAAACAGAAACTTATAAAAGGTCTCAACATTCTTAAAATGACCATGACTAACAAATTTCTAACACTTGTGTAGTAAAGCAAAGCATCAGACAATAATGAACTATATATCGAAATCAAATTAATCATATTAAAACAAATGTTAGTTATTGTTACTGTGCTGTTACATGGCAATTATTTAGATATTTTACATCAGTCATTTAGAACTGCCAGCCAAATTCAGAAACAAATAAAACAATGTCCACTGCAAAATTGTGTAATGAGCAGTGATGTACATGGTAGATCCAATTCACTGACATAAGTACAATGGTCATAGAAGAATGTGAAATGCTGCAGTCAGCATTGTATACAACTGACCACACAGTATGATATAAATGAACACCATTATGAGAATGAGACAAATGGTGAATGCCAAGTGTATAAAAATGTGTGGTGGGGTGTAGCCACCAGTGTATAAAAATGTGTGGAGGGGTGTACTTCAAAAATGTATAAAAAATGTGTGGTGGGGTGTAGCCACCCGGATATAAAAATGTGTGGTGGGGTGTAGCTACTAGTGTAAAAAATGTGTGGTGAGGTGTAACCACCAGTGTATAAAAATGTGTGGTAGGGTGTACTTCAGAAATGTATAAAATGTGTGGTGGGGTGTCACCACCTCAGTATAAAAATGTGTGGTGGGGTGTACTTCAGAAATGTATAAAATGTGTGGGGGGTGTAGCCACCAGGGTATAAAAATGTGTGGTGGGGTGTACTTCAGAAATGTATAAAATGTGCAGTGGGGTGAAGCCACCAGGGTATAAAAATGTGTGGTGGGGTGTACTTCAGAATTGTATGAAGTGTGTGATGGAGTGTAGCCACCAGGGTATAAAAATGTGGGGCAGGGTGTAGCCACCAGTGCATAAAAATATGTGGTGGGGTGTATTTCAGAAATATATAAAATGTGTGGTGAGGTGTAGCCACCGGGGTATAAAATGTGTGGTGGGGTGTACTTCACAAATGTATACAAAATGTGTGGTAGGGTGTAGCCACTAAGGTAAAAAAATGTGTGGTTGGGTGTAGCCACCAGTGTATAAAAATTTGTGGTGGGTGTACTTCAAAAATGTATAAAAATGTGTGGTGGGGTGTACTTCAGAAATGTATAAAAATGTGTGGTGGGGTGTAGCCACCAGTCTATAAAAATGTGTGGTGGGGTGTACTTCAGAAATGTATAAAATGTGTGGTGGGGTGTAGCTAACAGGGTACAAAAATGTGTGGTGGGGTGTAGCCATTAGTGTATAAAAATGTGCAGTGGGGTGTAGCAAATAGGGTATAAAAATGTCTGGTGGGGTGTACTTCACTAATGTATAAAATTTGTAGTAGGGTGTAGCCACCAGAGTATAAAATGTGGGATGGGTGTAGTCCAGAAAAGTATGAAATGGTGGGGTGTATCCACCAGGGTATGAAAATGTGTGGTGGGGTGTACTTCACAAATGTATAAAATGTGTGGTCAGGTGAAGCCACTAGGGTATAAAAATGTATGGTGGGGTGTAATTCAGAAATATATAAAATGTCAGGTGGGGTGTAGCCACCAAGGTATAGAAAATGTGTGGTGGGGTGTACTTCAAAATGTATACAAAGTGTGTGGTGGGGTGTAGCCACCAGGATATAAAAACGTGTAGTGTGGTGTAGCCACCAGTGTATAAAAATGTTTGGTGGGGTGTACTTCAAAAATGTATAAACAAAGTGTGGTGGGTTGTAGCCACCAGGGTATAAAAATGTCTGGTGGAGTGTAACCACCAGTGTATAAAAATTTGTGGTGGGTGTACTTCAAAAATGTATGAAAAGTGGAATGGATGGAAGGAATGGAATGGAACACCAGTCCAGAAGGAAGGGGACTGGAATGCAATGGCATGGAATGGAATGGAATGGAATGGAAAGGAATGGAATGGAATGGAGGAAAGGAATGGAATTTAATGGAGAGGAATGGAATGGAATGGAATGGAATGGAATGGAAAAGAATGGAATGGGTTCAACTGGAATGGAATGGAATGGAATGGAAAGGAATGAATGGAAAGGAATGGTATGGAATGGAAATGGAATGGAATGGAATGGAGGAATGGAATGAATGGAATGGAATGCAATGGAATGGAAATGGAATGAACGAATGGAATGGAAGGCAATGGCATGGAATGGAATGGAATGGAATGGAATGGAATGCAATGGAATGGTACGGAATGGAATGGAATGGAATGGAATGGAATGGAAATGGAATGGAAAGGAATGGAATGGAATGGAATGGAATGGAATGGAATGGAATGGAATGGAATGAATGGAATGGAAAGGAATGGAAACGGAATGGAATGAATGGAATGGAATGGAATGGAATGGAATGGAATGAAATGGAATGGAATGGAATGGAATGGAATGGAATGGAATGGAATGGAATGGAATGATATGGAATGGAATGGAATGGAACAAAATGGAATGGAATGGAATGGAATGGAATGGAATGGAATGGAATGGAATGGAATGAAATGGAATGGAAAGGAATGGAATGGAACGAAATGGAATGGAATGGAATGGAATGGAATGGAATGGAATGGAATGGAATGGAATGGAATGGAATGGAATGGAATGGAATGGAATGGAATGGAATGGAATGGAATGGAATGGAATGGAATGGAATCATCCGTAATGGAATGGAATGGAATGGTGGAATGGAAGGGAATGGAATGGAATGGACTGGAATGGAAGGGAATGGAAAGGAAAGGAATGGAATGGAATGGAATGGAATGGAATGAAATGGAATGGAATGGAATGGAATGGAATGGAATGGAATGGAATGGAATGGACTCGAATGGAATGGAATGGAATGGAATGGAATTAACCCGAATAGAATGGAATGGAATGGAATGAACCCGAATGGAATGGAATGGAATGGAATGGAACGGAACGGAACGGAGGAAAACGAATGGAATGGAATGCACCGACACCGGAACGAACGACCAAGAATGGAATGGAATGGCCGAACGGAATGAGGCCAACGCACAATGGGACCAAACGAGACCCAGGAAATGGACCCGAAGGAACGATTGGAACGAACCGACCCATAAATGGAAATGGAAGAACGGAATGTAATGGAAACGAACGGAACCGAAGAATGAATGAACGGACCGAACGGAATGGACCAAAATGGAACGGACGAACCGACCAGAAGGAATGGAATAAATGAGGATGGAAACCGGAACAGAAACGGAATGGAATGACCCGAACACACAACCGACCAAGGACCGAAACGACCAGATAACCCGAAACGAATTTAGCGGACACAGAAGGACCAAATGGAATAACCGAACGACAGAACGGAATGGAAATAACAGGAACCAACACGAAGACACCGACAAACAAGGAAACCCGACGAATGGAATGGAAAGGAATCGAACGGCGACCGACCCAGACCGGACAAACGATGGAACGAACGACTGACCAGGAAATGAAACGGACGGAAACGGACACACAGAAACGGACCGAACACCCGAACACAACCCGAGGAATGAACCCGACCGACAACGAGTGGAATGGAAACGCTGACCCCAGGACCAGAACGACAGACCAAACGGACGAGGAACCGGAACGACAATGGAATAGCCAACTGAATGGCACCCAGGAATCAACGGACCCCATCTGAGGCGACCAACGGAAGGAACGATGACCAGACACCGGACAGGACCCCAGAACGGACCAGGACCGACAACACAATGGAATGGACCAACCCGGCCAATGGCACAGGAAACGACCAGGAAACGGAATGGAAGAATCCTGAATGGAGTGGACCGAACGGAATCGGCACAACGACCCATGGACAACGAAATGGAACTGAAGGAAATGGAATGAACGGAGAATGGAGACCCATAACCCCGAAGGGACAATGGATAACCGAAAGGAATGGAACGGATCCATGACCGAAGAATGGACGGACCCGAAGGAAGGAAATGACCGGCCATCGAACGAAATGGGATCGATCACATGAGGAATGGAGGAGGAACAGCCAACACCAGTCCCGAGGACCGAAGGAAAAGGAAGAATGAAGGAAGAACTGACCGGAACGAGGGAATGGAATGAAGAATGAGGGAACAACGAGTCCCGAGGAAGAATGGAGGACCCGACTGGAATGGAATGAACAACGGAATGATGGAACGGAATGGAGGATGGAAGAATCAGGAGGAAGGAATCCCGAGGAATGGAAGGAATGGAAGGAAAAGATGGAAGGAATGGGACTCTTGAACATGGAGGAATGGAATGGAAGGAATGGAATGGAATGGAATGGAATGGAATGGAATGGATGGAACACCGGAATGGAATGGACATCCGGGAATGGAATGGATGAATGGATGGATGGAATGGAGGGAATTAAGTCTGAGTGGAATGGAATGGAATGGAATGGAATGGAATGGAATAGGACAGGAATGGAAGGAACACCCATGGAATGGAATGGAATGGAAGGAATGGAATGAATGGAATATGGAATGGGATCTGGAATGGAATGGAATGGACAAATGGAAGGAATGGAAATGGAATGGAATGGAATGGAGGAATGGAATGGAATGGAATGTTAGGAACGGACAATGGAAGGGTGGACACGGACCAGGAAGAACGGAATGACCAGACAACGAAGACCCGAACCCGAACGGACAAAATAGCCAGCATAAAATCGACCCGAATGGACACCCGAACAGGAATGACCGAACGACCCAAAACGGAACGCCGACCAGCCCATAAAACGACACCCGAACGACCGAACGAACCGACACACAACGAACCCAACGGAATAACCAACCCGAACGAACGGACCCAAACGGACAACGAAACGGAATGGAAGACGGAGATGAAATGGACCCATGGAACAACTGACAACCCAGAAAACGAAGAAACGGAGACAACGGACCGAACGATTCCACCCAGACAACACACAACGGAGGACCCGAACGACCAACCATGGCCGAACATGGCCAGGAACGACCCAGACCCGACCCATGGACCAGGAAGAACCGGACACCCAGGCCACAACCACAGGAAACGACCGACCCCAACCAGGAAGGAACAACAACCGAACACAAACGAACAAGACCAGGAACACACCGAACATGGAAAATAGCCGAACGACCAGGAGATGGACCAAAATGACAACGACGAACACCGACCACGAAGAACGAACGACCGACCGAAGGAAATACGGACCAGGAATGGAACATGGAACACAGGAATGGAACAAAGAGGACATGGACCCGAATGAAGGAATGAAGAATGGAATGGAATGGAAAGAATGGAGGAAATGGAAGGAAAATAACGGAATGGAATCGATGGAATGGATAACGAGGGACGAATGGAATGGAAGAGGAAGGAATGAACAGGAATGGAATGGAATGGAAGGACGGAATCTTGAATGGAATGGAATGGAATGGAATGGAGTGGAATGGAATGAAGAAATGGAGGGAAATGGAGGAAATGGAATGGAATGGAAGAATGGAATGGAATGAAGAATGAATGGAAATGGAATGGAATGGAATGAATGGAATGGAACAGGAATGGAATGGAATGGAAGGAAGGAAGAAGGACGAATGGATGGAAGAAACAGATGGAAGGAATGGAATGGAATGGAATCACCACGAATGGAATGGAACGGAATGGAATGGGATGGGATGGAATGGAAATGGAATGGAATGGAATGGAAGAAGGAATGGAATGGAATGGAAGGAATGAGGAAGGAATGGAATGGAAGGAATGATCTCAGGGAATGGAATGAAGGAATGGAATGGAATGGAATGGAATGAAGAATGGAATGAATGGAAATGGAATGGAATCAGGGAATGGAATGGAATGGAACAGTGGAATGGAATAGGGGAATGGAACGGAATGGACCCATGGACCAAACACAAACACGTGGCGAACGACCACGAACGAACAGGACCCCAGACAACGAAACGACAAAAGGACCAAATACATAAACGGAATCAGTCCAGAACGAACGGACACATGGACAGACGGAGAAATCGAAATACGAACAGAGGAATAATCGAATGAGGAAAATAACGGAAATACCAACACAGACCGAACGGACACGAACGAACGACCAGATCCCCGAACCGGAGGAACCAGGCACAACCGACCGAACGATCCAGTGGACCGAAATGGAATGGAACCCCAGACCAGAACGGAAGAATGGACACCACACCCGAGTGGCTGACCGAATGAGGAATGAAGGAGGACCGAACAGACAACCAGGACCCAGATCGACAGAACACGGCGTGGACCACATGGAACATGGAATGGAAACAGTGGAAGAAGAACGTGACTGAAAACGGGCCAACCCAGGACAGGAATGGACAGGAATGGAATACGAAAATGGATCTGAACTGGAGGACCCGAAGGAACAAGGAACACCAGTCCATGGAACAGGACCCAGAACGCACAAATCCCGAACACAGGAAACGGGACACCAAACGATGGACCACGAATGGAATGACCAGGACCAAACGGAAAACGACCACAGTGGACCGACCCAGACACAATCCAGGACCAACATGGCCCACAAACGAATGGCCGACCCATGGACACAGACAATGGAATGAACATGGAACGAAATGGACCGAACACGGATGGAATGGAAGGAAAATGACCGAACGACAACACAACCCAGCCGAATGGAATCACACAACTGACCCAGGAACGGACAACTGAGTGAACAGGGACTGACCGAAGATGGAAAACGGAATGATCCAGGGCACACAATGACAAAATGGGACCGAACATGGAGGACCATGGAATGGAACGGAGATAAGCCACCCCGGAACTGGAGCCATCCCGACCAACAGAATGGATCGAACATATGGAATGAAAGGGACCCCAGGAAATGGATACGGAATGGAGAATGGAATGGACAGGAAATGGAATCAGTCTATAAAATGGAATGAAGGAATGGAATGGAAGGAATGGGTCTGACGAAATGGAATGGAATGGACTGGATGGAATGGACAGGAATGGAATGGAATGAAATGGAATAACATGGGGAGGAATGGAAGAAGGAAATAGTGGAATGAAAGGAGTGGAATGGAAGGAATGGGACACCAGTGGAACAGGAGTCTGGAATGGAAGTCTGAATGGAATGGAATCGAAAGGAATAGAATGGAATGGACACCGGAAAAAATGGAATGGAAGGGAACGAATGGACCGACCCATTCCAAAAACGGAAGGAATGGAGGAATAACTGGAAATATGAATGAAGAATGGAACAAGGAATGAATGAATGAAAAGAACACGAACCGATCCATGGAACGGAACGGATCGAACGAAAAACGGAACGAGGACCCGAACGGATAAAATAACGAACGACAAACGAACCGACCCGACCCAGAACCCGGATCCAAAACGGCCCCAGGAACGAACGACAAAACGAACGGAATAACCGGAAAACGGAACAGATAAAATGGACAACCCATGGAATGGAACAAGGAACAGTGATCCGACCCGAAAGAACCCCAGGAACGGCCAAATGAAGGACCGAACATGACAAAATAGCCGACCAACCCAGGGAATGGAATGGAATCGAACAGGAATGGAAGATAACCGACCCGGAAGCCACCGAAGGACCGAAGACAACGGAAGGATAAACGATGGAGGAATGGAATGAATGGAATAACGAAGGTCTTATAATCCAAAACGACAACACATAACGACCGAACGGACCAGATCAACCCCGAAAACGACAACGGACAAATAACGACCGAAACGACAACGACCGAGGAAATAACCAGACAAAACGAACGACAGACCGAACGAACGAACGGAAGACCGAACATGGAATAACGGAACGACTGAACGAAGACCCAAGGACTGAACGGACCCGGAAATAACGACCGACCAACGAGACAAACGAACGAACGAAACGACCAGGAACATAACACGAACGAAGAACAACGGAAGACACAGGACCGAGGACCGGACGGACCGACCCCAGACAAACGACCAACGGAACGACCGGAACGAACGAACACCACACGACAGTGGAGAACATGGACGACCAGAAACGAAGAACCGACCAGATCCCGACCAAAACGGACCGAACGGAGACACCCCAAACCAACGAGACCCAGGGAGACAAGGATCCCAGACCCAGGAAGGAAGACCAGGACATGGACCGACCAACGGACCCAACTACACAGGACCGAAACGGAACGGACAAAACGGATGGACCCAAACACCGGCCGAACACCCATGGACAACACAGTGGAACATGGAATGGAATGGACAACGGAATGGGACCGAATGGAGGAAACACCAGGAAATAACAGCCGGACGGAATGGAACAGGGAGTCGAATGGAAGGAATGGAAGGAATGGACAGTGACCACAGAAGGAATGGAATGGAATGGAATTAGGGTCTGAATGGAATGACCCAGTGGAACGGAATGGGATGGAATGGAACAGGGAGGAATGATAAATCCAAATGGAATGGAAATGAAGGAATCAGGAATGGAATGGAATGGAATGGAAGGAATGGAATGGATGGAATGGAGGAATGGACCTGACCCAGGAGGAAATGGAAGATGCCCATGGAATGGGACCATGGAATGGAAGGACCATGGAAATGAAGGGACCAACATGGAACGGACAGGAATGGAGATGGAATGGAATAACTGAATGGAATGGAAGGAATGGAATGGACATCCAGGAAGGAATTTAGGGAATGGAATGGAAGGAATGGAATGGAATGGAATGGGAGTGGAATGGAAACAAGGAATGGAAATGGAAATGGACCAGTGGAATGAAACACATAAACATTATGTGGTGACCCACAGACAAAACAAGATGACCCAGTGGAGGACACAAAAGGAACGGAGGACTGACGGGAATGGACCCATCTTATAAGGAATCCGAATGGAACAGGAATGGAGGACGGAGACGATGGAACGGAATGAAATGGAATGGAGGACCAGGAAACAGGGACCACACCACAGGAACAGGAATGGATGGAATGACCAGGAATGGCTGAACACGAACGGAGGTGGAAAAGAGGAATAGGTCTGAATGAAGGAAGAATGGAATGGAATGGAATGGAATGGAAGGAATGGAAGGAATAACTTAGTGAATGGAATCAGGAATGGAATGGAAGGAATTGAAGAATGGAATGGGACCGAATGGGACCAATTAGTCTGAACGGAATGGAATGAACGAATGGAATGGGACATGGAATGGAATGGAATGGAATGGAATGGAATGGAACATGGAATGGACCACAGAATGGAATGAAAGGAGGGAGGAAATGGAGATGAACGGAATGAATGGAATGGAGGAATGAAGGAATCGACCCAGGCCAACCAGGAATGGAATGGACGATGGAATGGAATGGACCCGGAATGGATGGAATGGAATGAATGGTATTCCCGACCCACACCGGAATGGAATGGAACAGACCAGTGATCCAAACGAGGAAATAACGGAAGGAACCGGAACAGAAGGACCACGATAACCCAAAATAAAATCCACCAGGTGAGGAAACACCGGACCAAATAACGTGGACGAACCGACCGACAGAACGACCCGAACGGAACCGACCATGGAACGGAAATAACGACCAGAATGGAACAACCGAGGAACGGACAAACGTGGCCAACTGGATAACGGAAAACGACCCACACAAACGGACTGACCGACCGAACGAACGACAACTGGTCCAACTGACAACGGACCAGGAACGAATCAACGGAACAACCCGAACGGAAAATCGAACATAACACCGAAATGAACGGATATCGAACGGACACACAACGGTGACCAGAATGACGACAACCAGTCCAAAACGGATAAAATGACGAACGGACCAGAAACGAACGAATGCCAGACCGAACGGATCGAAATAACCACCAAGGACAACCCAGATGGCCGGACGAATGGAATACTGACACCAGGAAGAGGAAATGGACCTGAATGGAATGGAAGCCGAGATAAAACGGAATGGACAAACCACCGGAACGCATGGAATGACAGATGGAAATGGAATCAGGAAATGGAACTGAAGAACGAATGGAAGGAATGGGATCCGAGATAAAAGCCACCCAGACCATCTTATAAAAATGTGTGGTGGGGTGTACTTCAGAAATGTAGACAATGTCTGGTAGGGTTTAGCTGCCAGGTTATAAAAATGTGTGGTGTGGTGTAGCCGCTAGTGTGTAAAAATGTGTGGTGAGGTGTAGCCATCAGTGTACAAAAATATGGGGTGTACTACAGAAATGTATAAAATATGTGGTGGGGTGCAGACATGTGTATAAAAATGTTTGATAAGATGTAGCCTCCAGGGTATACAAATGTGTATAGGGGTGTACTTCAGAAATTTATAAAATGTGTACTGGGATGTAGCCACCTTTGCATAAAATGTGTGGTGGGTGTACTTCAAAAATGTAAAATAAATGTGTGGTGGAGTGTACTTAAGAAATGTATAAAAATGTTTGTGGGGTGTAGCCACCAAGGTATAGAAATGTGTGGTGGGGTGTAGCCACCAGTGTATAGAGATGTGTGGTGGCATATAGCCACCAGTGTATAGAAATGTATGGTAGGGTTTACTACAGAGATGTATAAAATGAGTGGTGGGTGTACTTCAGAAATGTATTAAAAAAGTGTGGTGGGCTGTAACCACCAGGGTATATAAATGTGTGGTGGAGTCTACTTCAAAAATGTATAAAAAAGGTGTGTGGGGTGTAGCCACCAGGGTCTAAAAATGTGTGAAGGGGTCTAGCAAACAGAGTATAAAAATGTGTGGTGGGGTGAACTTTAGAAATGTATAAAATGTGTGGTGAGGTGTAGCCGCCATTGTATAAAAATGTGTGGTGTGGTGTAGCCTCTAGTGTATAAAAATGTGTGCTGAGGTATAGCAATCAGTGTAGAAAAATGTGTTGTGGGGTGTACTTCTAAAATGTATAAAAATGTGTGGTGGGGTGTAGCCACCATGGTATAAAAAATTGTGGTGGCGTGCAACTCAAAAATGTATAAAAATGTGTGGTGGGGTGTATCCACCAGGGTATAAAAATGTGTGTAGCCACCAGAGTATAAAAAGTTGTGGTGAGGTGTAGCCACCAGTCTATAAAAATGTGTGGTAGGGTGTACTTACAAAATGTATAAATAATGTGTGGTGGGGTTTAACCACCAGGGTACAAAAATGTGCTGTGGGGTGTACTTCAAATATGCATAAAAATGTTTGGTGGGGTGTAGCCACTAAGGTATAGAAATGTGTGGTGGGGTGTACTTCAAAAATGTATACAAAATTTGTGGTGGGGTGTAACCACCAGGGTATAAAAATGTCTGGTGGGGTGTAGCCACCAGTGTATAAAAATGTGTGATGGGGTGTACTTCAAAAATATATAAAAATGTGTGGTGGGGTGTAGCCACCAGGGTATAAAATTGTGTGGTGGGGTTTAGCCACCTATGTATAAAAAGGTGTGGTGGGTGTATTTCAAACATGTATAAAAATGTGTGGTGTGGTGTACTTCAGAAATGTATAAAAATGTGTGGTGGGGTGTAGCCACCAGTCTATAAAATGTGTGGTGGGGTGTAATTCAAAAATGTATAAAAATGTGTGGTGGGGTGTAGCCACCAGGCTATAAAAATTTGCAGTGGGGTTTACTTAAAAAATGTATAAAAATGTGTGGTGGGTTTAGCCACCAGGTAATAGAAATATGTGGTTGGGTGTAGACACCAGGGTATAGAAATGTGTGGTTGGCTGTACTTCAAAAATGTATAAAAAATGTGGGGTGGGGTGTAGCCACCAAGGTATAGAAATGCATGGTAGGGTGTAGCCACCAGGGTAAAAAAAGTTGTGATGGGGGTTTACTTCAGAAATGTATAAAATGTATGGTGGAGTGTAGCCACCAGGGAACAAAATTATGTGGTGGAGTGTAGCCACCAGTGTATAAAAATGTGTGGTAGGGAATAGCCACCAGTGTATAGAAATGTGTGGTAAGATGTACTTCAGAAACAAATAAAATGTGTGGTGTGGTGTAGTCACCAGTATATAAAAATGTGTGGTGGGTGTCCTTCAAAAATGTATTAAAAAGACTGTGGTGGGGTGTAACCACCACGGTATAAAATTGTGTGGTGTGGTGTACTTTAAAAATGATTAAAAATGTATGGTCAGGTGCAGGCACTAGGGCATAACAATTTGTGGTGGGGTGTACCCACCAGGGATATAAATGTGTGGTTGGGTCTACTTCAACAATGTATAAAAAATGTGTGGTGGGGTGTAGCCACCAGGGTCTAAAAATGTGTGGCAGGGTGTAGCAAGCAGGGTATAAAAATGTGTGGTGGGGTGTACTTCAGAAATGTAGACAATGTCTGGTAGGGTGTAGCTGCCAGGTTATAAAAATGTGTGGTGTGGTGTAGCCGCTAGTGTGTAAAAATGTGTGGTGAGGTGTAGCCATCAGTGTACAAAAATATGGGGTGTACTACAGAAATGTATAAAATGTGTGGTGGGGTGCAGACATGTGTATAAAAATGTTTGATAAGATGTAGCCTCCAGGGTATACAAATGTGTATAGGGGTGTACTTCAGAAATTTATAAAATGTGTACTGGGGTGTAGCCACCAGGGTATAAAAATGTGTCGTGGGGTGTACTTCAAAAATGTATACAACGGTGGCTAGGATGCTGAACTGATAGCTGCACTTCATTTCAGCTGTCTTACCTCATTGCTATTCCTGACAGGAATTTTACAAAAAATATTTAATTTGAAGAAATATTTACTACTAACTTATTTTTAACAACTTCGAGCATCTACAGGAGAATTTTCATTGTCAGAACTTTAATAATTCCTGTCAAATTAATTACTGGCAAATCAGCACCAATATCAGCTTTACAATATGAGTCATCTTAAGAATTCAGCCCAAGACTCTTCTCTCAAAAAGGATCTACAATCTCTTATAACAAATATATAGGAACTCACAATTAAAATTGACAAGATGGACAATAAAATAGATACCTTTAAAGAAAAGTGCCCACAACAACTAGAACAACTTCAGAAAATGTTTACTCAGCAGAAAGGACAGATATCACTTATTGAACAGTCACTAAATGACATTGACACCAGAGTCCAAATAGAAGAACAACAAACTGAATTCTTATTACAACAAAATACATATTTACTAGAAAAGATTGATGATATGGAAAATCGAACAAGAAGAAATAATATCCAAATATATGTTCTACCAGAAAAATCTGAAGGGGACAATATGATAAACTTTCTTACCACCTGGATACCAAATGTAGTAAAATTACCTGAAGCTCTTTCATATGGTATAGAATGTGCACATAGATCACTAGCAACACCTGGAAATACTTCTCCAAATAAGTGAGACTTTTTTTCTACACAAGATAAAGATCTGATATTAAGAAATGCTTGGGAAATTCTCTCATCAAATACAATGATACATTAATCAGATTTGACAACGATTACTCTATAAAGGTGGTTTCAAAAAGAAAATAATTTCTACCAATAATAAAAGCCTTGAAGAAGAAGCAATTCAAAACCCATCTTTTATTTCCAGCAAGACGGAGAATCTTCCTACCAAATGGAATAAAAGTCTTTGAAACAGTAGAGTCAGCAATAAAATACCTTACCAACAATAACATCCTAACACAAGAAGAATCTATGGACTGGGTAATTATTACTCCAAAGAGAAATGCTGAAGTAAACAACTGGAAGACTGTTGAACAAAAGAAAAAAACTAACGGACAAATAATCTTATATGTTTTATATTCTGTGAAAGTTTAAATAATAATACAAACAACAAAAGAAAAGTTCTTTATGTCTTCAACTCAATCTGAAACAGGTACTGTTTTCTATTATACTTTAAATGTTAAAGTTAATATAAATTCAAGTACATTTAAATCAATCACTCAAGTATATTAAGCATAATTTAAATATTACTTAATTTTTTATTATTTATCCATCTAATATATTCATTTTCTTAAACAGATTAATCAACACATAGCAAATTTCTCATTATACCATGACCCCCCATTAATATTCCAAAATGTGCACGCTGATTGGCGAACGTGCACATTGTAAATCGACTTATACTGATGGAAAAAAGTCCGGTCACCCGGACTTTTTCCATTAGTATAAGTCTCTTTTAAAACATTGTCTTGCTATGTTAAAAGAGTTTAACATAGCGACACAGGTTTAAAAAAAGCAACGGAGATCTCCGTTGCTTTTTTTAAAGCTGTCTCGCTATGTTAAACTCCTTTAACATAGCGACACAGTGTGTAAAAAGCAACGGAGATCTTGCTTTCTCCGTTGCTTTTTTTTTAAACCTTTCTCGCTATGTTAAATGGGTTTAACATAGCGAGACAGCTTTAAAATAAGCAAAGGAGATCTCCGTTGTTTTTTTTAAACCTGTGTCGCTATGTTAAACCCATTTAACATAGCGAGACAGGTTTAAAAAAAAAAGGCAACGGAGAAAGCAAGATCTCCGTTGCTTTTTACTGTTTCGCTATGTTAAATGGGTTTAACATATAAATGCAAACAATCCCGTAACAGAACTCGATGAAGGCTGTCCCACAAAAAACGTCACCATCAAACAGACTCTTCAGTCCAGTGTAGTAATTCACGAAGATTTAGTAACACATATCAAGATAAAAATACACAAGTTAAGCGCTTTCATTTCCTCAAACAACGGAAACTTTGCATTTATTAGTTTTATTTTCCCGTTTTTCCATTAACTGTGTTACAAATGGGTTTAACATAGCGAGACAGCTTTAAAATAAGCAACGGACATCTCCGTTGCTTATTTTAAAGCTGTCTCGCTATGTTAAACCCATTTAACATAGCGAAACAGTAAAAAGCAATGGAGATCTTGCTTTCTCCGCTGTTTTTGGCCACAGCTCTGATGTACTGCGTAGGCATGCGCAGTACATCAGAACTGCCGCGGATACCAGCCAGCTGCGGAAGGGCAGCAAAGAGGCATTATACAATGCCATTATTTAAGAAAAGTAATTATTTCTTTTCTTAAATAATGTCATAGTATAATAGCAATAACCCACTTCTGGGTG
The DNA here is from genome assembly GCF_019279795.1 of Protopterus annectens. NCBI lineage: Eukaryota > Metazoa > Chordata > Ceratodontiformes > Protopteridae > Protopterus > Protopterus annectens. Next base: position 561,810,477 of record NC_056731.1, read on the forward strand.
TGGGTAATGCGAGATTTACCCACTGTTGTCTTTGTTTGGTCCCTCGGGCTTCGCCCTCGGGACCAAACCACACCAACCGTGGGTAAATTCTGCATTACCCACACCCAGGCGTGGTTTATTGCTATAATATTTTTGTTTGTTTTCTTCTCTCTTACATAATAAGTTCATTGACATATAATGTTCTATTTAGTTCATAGTTGTATTCCTTAATATAGTAAGTCCTGTTGTAAACTTTGTTATCAGTTATATCTCTGACTACATATTTTTCTAAAAGACAAAAGTGTTCTTGTTTGGGTAAACAGCAGAGATGGGAGGGAATGTGTCACGATTAATACGAAGTGCTTCAGTTTGGCATTATCATAAGACTATTTTAAATAGTCTTAAAACTGTTTTGGTTCATTTGTCTATGTTGATGTAGAGTAAGGCAGAATTTGCTCTCCATGTTGTTTTGTGGCTTCAAGCCGAATATGATGTGGTTCTGGACATCCAGAGTTCAGTGACAGTTCTGCCAATGTTTAAATTTCCTGTTATGTTCTGCTCTGTGATAGTGTATATATCATAGTATGCTTGAAATGCATTTTCTGTAATGTGAAATCTATAGAGCAGGCTAGAGCAGTCACGTGAATAGTAATTAATCTTGCCAGAATTAAAAAAAAAAACGCATACCCTTTCCCGCTTGGTTCTCGAGACAGCCTTACAGTCACGAATGGTATTAGAAGCACAAGCTCCATATATTGTTGACGTCTTTCACGTTTTTTGCTTATGTGCATCATTCCCTGGCTTTATCTAACTGATGCTCATCCAGGAAGCATGCTCATTTCATTTTTTTAAAATAACATGACCATTATTTATAAACCTACGACCACAAGACATTCTTCGGTGCTTTTCTGTTGTTGGGGCAACGATATAGCTGTGGCACTGAAAATTGTCAGGAACCACATTGCTTTTATGTATTACATGTTTATATTAAGTACTTTTCACCTTATTAAACAAATGCAGGGATGCATTAATTCCTTAACTGCACAGAGAACAGCATTTTGAGAGAAGTATACAGTTTTAAAAAAAAAGCAGAGACAATATATTTTTAAACTACAATCTCCATCTTCATAAATTAGCATTTCCTTAAGCCTTTCTTGAACTGTCCATGTTCAGGATGACATTAATATTGCATTCTCTCTGCATACTTTCATTTTAAACTCCACCCTCACTCACCACCCAGATCGTGTGTTCATAGTATATATGTTCCTTTCTTCTCTATTTTTTTATGTATATATGATAACTTTTTATCACAAAGTTGGTCTGCTAGCTGCCATAACATTTTTATCCTCTCTATTTCCCTTCCCCTAAATTGCCTCAGTAGTTATTACAAAGTTGCAATAGGTGTATATGCATATAAGAACACCTGAGGGAGACTCAATTCATTCTGCTGCTTTAAGATGCTGTAAATGTTTTACTTCACCAATATAGAGAATTAAAGCAATCTTCACCGACATTAGATATGGGGATGAATAATGGGTTTATTAAATGAGCCTGAGAAGCAAATCAAAAGCTGATGACTTTCTGTGTAGCTCATTTTACACAGAAAAGCAACATAAATTTAATGTAAATGGATAAATAACTCAAGCAAGCGTTGACAGAGTGAGAAATAACCTTCTATGTGTAAAAAATCCAAGTAATCCGGTCTTCTGAGACAAATAATTAAGTTTATTACACAGATAAACCACGATAAGCGCTTTCACTAACTAGTAGCTTCTTCAGATCACAAACAGGAAGCACAGGAACCATGTGCTTTAAATATCTGCATGTTAATTAATCAACCAACTTTTAAAGCAGAAGCGCCATAAAACCTAAAAACTAAATATATAAACATAAAATCATCTCAAGATGCAACAGAAATAAACAATGGTGTATGCATATTACTTTTAAAAATTAAAATAACTTCATTCCATAAGAAACAATAAAATTGAAGTAAATATAAGAACATGTTGTGAGCAGCATACTATCAAGTCGAAGTGTATACAGCCTAATACATAACTGCATGTGATAGTCATATTATTAATAATATGAGGCAACTTAGAAACTATACATAGTAGATGCCATCAAAAACATGAGACCATATACAAGTCGAAAGAACTATTATCAACCAAAGTGATACTTGGTATAATAAGGTCAGTGCATAAACAAAGATGTATATCTGCATATGTATAAAAATGTGTATATAAATGTAGTGTCTTAATAAATATATGTATCTAAATATAAAAGAATGAATGAATGTGTACAAAAATATAAATAAATAAATGAATAAATAAGTTATTGTCTAAAAATGAAGCTAAAACCATTAACATTAACAGTATTACAATATAAAATGAATAAGTTACCCAAAAATTTGATATATGTATGTGTATGTATATGTATGGGAACAATTATCAGAGCACATTGAATTCTTAAAAATTTCAGAACTTAGTGTGCCTACGTTTCTTTAGGTGTGGTCTGATAGATGCCCTTTCATTTAAACCATGACCTTTATCAGCTCTCAGCAAAATAATCCACCTACTTTCTCTATCTTCGGTATGATTCATGATGTCACCTCCTCTTACATTAACATTCATTTTCTCCAGCACCCTAAACATGAACTTATGTTCAGGACTTGTTTGTGTCACATGCTTGGCCAATGCATTCTGCAGATTACCTTTCTTTATATTATAACAGTGTTCCCTTATTCTGTCTCTTAATACCCTATTCGTTTTACCAACATAGAAACATGAACACAGTTCACATACAGCAAGGTATATGTGATGTCATATACCTTGCTGTATGTGAACTGTGTTCATGTTTCTATGTTGGTAAAACGAATAGGGTACTAAGAGATAGAATAAGGGAACACTGTTATAATATAAAGAAAGGTAATCTGCAGAATGCATTGGCCAAGCATGTGACACAAACAAGTCCTGAACACAAGTTCATGTTTAGGGTGCTGGAGAAAATGAATGTTAATGTAAGAGGAGGTGACATCATGAATCATACCGAAGATAGAGAAAGTAGGTGGATTATTTTGCTGAGAGCTGATAAAGGTCATGGTTTAAATGAAAGGGCATCTATCAGACCACACCTAAAGAAACGTAGGCACACTAAGTTCTGAAATTTTTAAGAATTCAATGTGCTCTGATATTTGTTCATACATATACATACACACATATCACATTTTGGGTAACTTATTCATTTTATATTGTAATACTGTTAATGTTAATGGTTTTAGCTTCATTTTAGACAATAACTTATTTATTTATTCATTTATTTATTTATATTTTTGTACACATTCATTCATTCTTTATATTTTGATACATATATTTATTAAGACACTACATTTATATACACATTTTATACATATGCAGATATACATCTTTGTTTATGCACTGACCTTATTATACCAAGTATCACTGGTTGATAATAGTTCTTCGACTTGTATATGGTCTCATGTTTTGATGGCATCTACTATGTATAGTTTCAAGTTGCCTCATATTATCAATAATATGACTATCACATGCAGTTATGTATTAGGCTGTATACACTGCATTGATAGTATGCTGCTCACAACATGTTCTTATATTTACTTCAATTTTATTGTTTCTTATGGAATGAAGTTATTTTAAATTTTTTTAAAAGTAATATGCATACACCATTGTTTATTTCTGTTGCATCTTGAGATGATTTTATGTTTATATATTTAGTTTTAGGTTTTATGGCGCTCTGCTTTAAAAGTTGGTTGATTAATTAACATGCAGATATTTAAAGCACATGGTTCCTGTGCTTCCTGTTTGTGATCTGAAGAAGCTACTAGTTAGTGAAAGTGCTTATCGTGGTTTATCTGTGTAATAAACTGAATTATTTGTCTCAGAAGACCGGATTACTTGGATTTTTTACACATAGAAGGTTATTTCTCACTCTGTCAACGCTTGCTTGAGTTATTTATCCATTTACTTATCTTTTTTATAAGCAAGCGTGCTGTGGCAGTAACCAGCATTTTTAATTTACCTTTCAACGCTGTTTATAAATTTAATGTCACTCAGCAGAAAGGAACTTAATGTTGGCTTGTATATGAAATAACAAAAAAGTGGATTTCACTGGTTACCAATGAATAATATATACGTCTTTATTTATTTATTTGTGTTTTGTTAATTAATAACAAATAAGGTTTTAATTAGTTATGTATATATGTATGCATCTATGTTTCTATATCTATATTGCTTTTTTTACAGTGAAAGTCTGAATGAGTAGAACCCCCCCCCTCCTTTTTCAATGGAGAAAAAAAAACTATGATTTGACTATCACTGATTGTTGGAGTCTGCCAGGTCTTTTCTTCTGATGACTAGTTTAGCAAATTCAGTTTAGTTACAGGAGCTGAATGGATGATAGCTCAACTGTCTTCTTCTTTCATATGTCCCAAACATTCAAAAAAAAAATTCTCATGCTAATAACATGAATATAAAATGTTGTATTTGCCTTTCACCCAAGATGCTCTGGTGACACCTTCATTAAGGAACATCCTTATCTCCAGACATGATATTTGTTAAGCACAGTGTATGACTTGCACAGTAGATATCTGGAAATTCAGCACTGGTGTTCAAATCCTGGGGACTACTTCTCCCTTTTATACATTAAACATACTCTCCCTACCTAATGGTGATGTGGTTAAATCCAAAAGATGAAAATATAATGGGGGCATTGTAGGCTTTTGTTATGGGCTCATTCCATCCCAGCCACACTAATTCTTCCATAAAGCTAAATAACTCATAAACTTGCTATCATTCCTCTTCCTTCAGTTTTAGGCCATTAATTAAACCTTGCTTAATTGATTTTGTAATCAGAGACTCATTTATCTGTCAATTGTTCAGATTTTCAGAGTGTATAATTCTATGTGTTTTTTTTTGTAAAAAAATATTGTTGAACATGAGAAAATGTTTAATAATACTCTAAACTATTTTGAAATTATATCACCTTAGTCTAAATGTTTTTTACCTTTTTGAAACCTGATTAGAAACAAGTATTACTGAATTACAACAATATAAAGAGAAAAATAATATACTTATATATTTTAGTTGATTATATTTTCATATATTATTTAAGTGTCTTTATTTAAAACTAAGAGGATAAGAGAAACTGATCCAAACATTATTTGTGAGGGTAGAAAGTTTGTTTGGTTAGATTCACTAACCAAACAAAGAGGTATATTACCTCATAGTGATAGGGAATGTTTTTTTAAGGTTAAGAATTACAAAGAAGTTTTATTGTTTTTAATTATCACTTTGGTGTCAGTCAGAAACATGCAAAAACTATACAGTAAAAACATTTTTAAATTCTTCATCCAAGATTGAATAAAAAATAAACAATATTTAGATAAAATCACATAGAAAACAAACTCAAAACTAGGAAATGAAATGTTTATCCATAAATGTTAATGGTCTGAATAATAGTAATAAAAGAAGAAGCCTATTCAAATACATAAATTTACATAAACCACAAGTAGTCTTTTTACAAGAGGCACACTTATTAGATAGAGATATAAACAACTTAAATATCAATAATTACACAGTATTAAGTTCTCAATATAAAACAAAAAAGAGGAGTAGCTATACTACTTCGCAATACAACTATAACACCTAAAATAATTACTACTCATCAGGATACATCAGATATGTTTTGTCTAGCTTCAATAGAGTTAAATAAGATAATTTATACTTTATTAAATCTATATTGGATTCCAGGACTAGGATTAAGAACAGTTAACCAGCACTTTGAAGAGATAATTCATCTAACTAAGGGTAGCCTGATATTGGCAGGAGACCTCAACTGTATAATAAATGAAAAAGATACAGATTCTAAATCTAAAAGAAGAAAACAACCTATCTCCAAGGTGCTTTTAAAATTTATAAATACACTATATTTAAAAGATATAAACGAATTTGCAGAACCAGACTCACTAATCTTTTCATTTTATTATCATAGATATAGAACTAACTCTAGAATAGATAGACTATATGTCACCAATGACCTAATAACAAAAATTGACAAAGTCAAAATTATAAATTGTCCCTTATCTGATCATAATGCCATAGTCTTTGAGATAAAACTTACTTCTTTTCATTCAAATCCCATTACTAGAATACCTTCCTATATCACGAAATTTACAGAATTTAAAGAATTTTATGAAGAAACAATCAAAAACTTTCTAGAAATAAACTACACAGAGGATATGTCAGAAATATATGTCTGGAATTCATTAAAGGTAGTTGCATATGGGAAAATATTATCCTGGTACATAAATAAAAGGAAGTCATGGAATAAAGATATGCTAGACTTACAAAACAAAGCAGATGAATTGAAACTGGAAATACAAAAGAGCAATACTACTCAAGTTCAAGAACTTACACAAATCAATAAGAAGTATGCAGAATTGTTATATCATAAGATTATGATTAACTTAGAAAAGATAAAAAATAAACTCATACTCTACTAATCCAGCACACCTCAGACACTTAACTAATAGAAAAAAAAATAATCAAATCTAAACAAATAAAAGAAATATTTATTCCTAATACTAACAAAAGAGTTATAGATCTAAATGATATGTTAGAAGCATTCAGACTTCAATTTAACTTTGATAATTCCCTAAACACTCAAGATACACCTACCAAGGATATAAAAAAATACTTAGAAAATAATATTCATATTAAATTAACACAAGAACAAATAGACATTATAAACAAACTAATCAATATGACAGAATTAAAATCACAAATTAAAAAGCTCAAGACAAATAAAGCACCTGGCCCAAACAATATGCTACCAGAAATGTATAAATTAATACCCAATCAAGCCATATTCTTACTATTAAAAGTATATGATATAGCCAAAAAAGATTTGAACATACCACCCTCTTGGAAATATTCATTGATATCTCCAATTATCAAACCAGATAAAGATGAGAAGCAGTGCTCTTCATATAGGCCAGTATCATTACTCAATATAGACTATAAGATGCTTATGGCTATATATGCAGATAGGATCAAACACTTTCTTCCTTTCTTAATTCACAAAGATCAAACAGGTTTATTAAAGGAAGAAACACTTCAGAAAATATTAAAAGAATACTAACATTAATAGACTATAGCAAACATAGAGTCCTAGATTTAAATGTAATCTCATTAGATATTAATAAAGCTTTTGATTCTTTTAACTAGAACTTTCTTTCACTAGTTTTAAAAGAATATAACGTTCCTTCTAATTTTAATAACCTTATCCAAATATGATATGAAAAAATCTACTGCATATGTTAAACTAGGATCACATAGATTAGGTCCTATAACAATCAAAAAGGGAACTAAACAAGGTTGCCCTTTATCACCATTGTAATTTGCATTACTCATAGAACTCTTTGCAAATCAAATCAGATCAAGCAATAACATAAAGGGCATATGTATTAATAAAATGTTAAACCTTAAAATCCAACTCTTTGCTGATGACATAGTTTTAACTCTCTCAGATGCCAATGAGTCTTTAAATGCTCTATTTAACTCCATGAATAAATTTCAAAATATTTCAGGCCTAAAATTTAATAAAAACAAAACTAAAATTATGCCCTGTAACTGTAAAAAAATATATAAACAAAAGATTTTCCAAATATATAGTAACAGAAAATAAATTATTATACCTGTGAATAAATCTACTCAATGAATTAACAGATTCTCTAATATTTAACTATAATAAAATACTAGACAAAATAGAACAAACAATTGGTTACTGGAATAAATACATCTTTTCAACAGCAGACAGATTATATCTTATTAAAGCAATCATATTTCCCAAAATATTATACTTAATACAAAACTTTTCATTGTCACCTCCCAAATATATTATTCAAAGATACAATAAACTAATTTTAAATGTTCTATGGTTTCCAAATAAACCCCGTATAGCCTTAAATAAGCATTTACCAGATTGGGAAGATAGTGGAATTAATTTACCAGATATTGATTTATATATTACTTCCTCTGTTATTAAAATATAACACTATGGTTAAATAATTCATACACACCTATATGGAAACAAGCGCATGAGCAGATTTACATAGAATTTAATTACATTCATATACAAGACAATTTAACTGTAATATCATCACCCCTAATATGGATGTTAAAAGATTATTTTTTAGGGAAAAAGAATAATTTCAATAAATTACCATCAAACTATATAGGCTCTACACTATCAGTGTTCAAAACATATATAAACAAAATACCAAATACTAATTATTGGATTTTTCTTATTTTCCCTATAGCTTTCACACCTACTATTCTTGACACATCTCACGTTTCTAAAATGAATATACTCAAGAAAGAATCATTACTCTTTTGGCATCAACTTATAGAGAAAGGGAAAATACTAACAAATGAACAGATAACTTACAATTATAATATAAATAAAGACTACTGGTTACTTTTACAAAATCTAAGACATTTTCTTATAAATAAAGTAGAACAAATGCAACCTTCAGTTAGACATGAAACTCCAAAACTCATTGAATACCTTATTTTTATCACAAAACAACCTTATCAGGGTACAGGTTACTTACCTAATATCTATAAAATTGTTAAAAAAACAAAAAATTATCATGAAAAATCATACTGGGATTATTATACTTTAATAAACAACCATCCTCCAATTGAAGAAGAAAAAAGTAATATTCTAAAATCCACCAAATTTTCTACATTATCAAAATACTGGCAATTATTCACTTGGAGATGTCTACACAGAGGTTTCTATATACCACATAGGCTAGCCAAAATGTTTTCTAGTGAAGATCAGTGTTGGAGAGATTGGCAGCATGTTTTTATGAATGTATATGTCTCAATATGTACTGGAAGTCTATTAACTATTTTTTTCAGACTGTTTATAATGATAATTTTCAATTAACAAAGTCTATAATTTTATTCAATTCTCCTATTCCAAACTGTGTACAAAAAAAGACACTAAAATCCTATGGTCATTATTGGCAATTTCACGTAAAATCATAACTATACACTGGAAAAATTAGGCTTCTCCTACGTTCAATGAATTTAAGAATTTAACATCAACAGTTGCTCACATGGAAATATTAACTGTGAAGAACAGAACTAAAAGATCTACTTCATACTATTACTCTTGGATGAAAGTACTGGAAATACTTGAAAAGATCGACAAAGATATATCATCTTATGTTTCTAACTTTATATAATATAGAATTTCAATGTTATTTGCATAGACACCAATGTAAATAGTTATACAATGGTTTGAAGTTAGTAATGTTTTAGAATTGTAAATATGTTATATATCTATATTTCATGTAATGTTTCTTAAGACATCTTATTTGAAATAATAAAAAATATTTAGTGAAAGAAAAAAATGTATACAATATTTGTGGTGGGGTGTACCCACCAGACTATAAAACTGTGTGGTGGGGTGTAGCCACCAGTATATAAAAATGTGTGATGGGTTGAACTTCAAATATGTATAAAAATGTTGGGTGGGGTGTAGCCACCAGGGTATAAAAATGTGTGGTGGGGTTTAGCCACCTATGTTTAAAAATGCGTGGTGGGTGTACTTCAAAAATGTATAGAAAATGTGTGGTGAGGTGTACTTCAGAATTGTATAAACATGTGTGGTGGAGTATAGCCACTAGTTTATAAAAATGCATGGTGGGTTGTACTTTAAAAATGTATAAAAATGTGTGGTGGGGTGTATTTCACAAATGTATAAAACATATGTGGTGGGTGTAGCCACCAGCCTATAAAGTTTTGTGGTGGGGTGTAGCCACCAAGGTATAGAAATGTGTGGGGGGTCTGTACTTCAAAAATGTATAAAAAGTATGTGGTGGGGTGTAGCCACCAGTGTATAAAATGTGTGCTGGGGTGTACTTCAGAAATTTATAAAATGCATGGTGTGGTGTATCCAACAGGGTATAAAAATGTGTGGTGGGGTTAGCCACTTATCTATAAAAATATGTTGTGGGTGTACTTCAAAAACATATAAAATGTGTGTTGGGTGCACATCAGAAATGTATAAAAATGTGTTCTGTGGGGTAGCTACCAGTCTATATAAATGTATGGTGGGGTTTACTTCCACAATGTATGAAAAATGTGTGGTGGGGTGTAGCTACCAAGGTATAAAAATATCCGGCAGGGTGTACTTCAAAAATGTATAAAAAATGTGTGGTGGGGTGTATCCATCAGGGTATAAAAATGTGTGGTGGGCTGCAGCTACCAGGGTATAAAAATCTGTGGTGAGGTGTAGCCACCAGTCTATAAAAATGTGTGATGGGGTGCACTTCAAAAAATGTATAACAAATGTGTGCTGGGGTGTAACTACCAGGGTATAAAAATGTGCAGTGGAGTGTATTTCAAACATGCATTAAAAATGCATGGTGAGGTGTAGCCACCAGGCTATAAAAATGTGTGGAGGGGAGTAACCACCAGGGTATAGAAATGTGTGGTGGGGTGTACTTCAAAAAATGTATAAAAAATGTGCTGTGGGGTGTATCCATCAGGGTATAAAAATGTGTAGTGGGCTGCAGCCACCAGGGTATAAACATGCATGGTGGGGTTTAGCCACCAGTCTATACAAATGTGTGATGGGGTGTATTTCAAAAATGTATAAAATGTATGGTGGGGTGTAGCCACCAGGGTATGAAAATGTGTGGTGGGTTGTAGCCACTAGTGTACAAAAATGTGTGGTGGCATATAGCCACCAGTGTATAGAAACATGTGGTAAGGTGTACTACAGAGAAGTACAAAATGAGTGTTGGGGTGTAGCCACCAGTATATAAATTTGTGTGGTGGTGTACTTCAAAAATGTCTAAAGAATGTGTGACGAGGTGTAGCCACCAGGGTTTAAAAATGTGCAGTGGGGTGTACTTCAAAAATGTATAAAAATGTGTAGTCGGTTGTAGCCTTCAGGGTATGAAAATTTGTGGTGGGGTGTAGCCACCAGAGTATATAAATGTGTGGTAGGGTCTGCTTCAAAAATGTATAAAAAATATGTGTGGGGTGTAGCCACCAGGGTCTACAAATGTGTGGTGGGAGTCTAGCAAACAGGGTATAAAAATATGTGGTGGGGTGCACTGCAGAAATGTATAAAATGTGTGGTGGTGTGTAGCCGCCATTGTATAAAAATGTGTGGTGTGATGTAGCCTTTAGTGTATACAAATGTGTACTGAGATGTAGCCATCAGTGTAGAAAAATGTGTTGTGGGGTGTACTTCAAGAATGTATAAAAAATGTGTAGTGGGGAGTATCCACCTGGGTATAAAAATGCGTGGTAGGGTGTAGCCACCAGGTTATAAAAATATGTGGTGGGGTGTAGCCACCAGTCTATAAAATGCGTGGTAGGATGTACTTCAAAAATGTATAAAGAATGTGTGGTGGGGTGTAACCACCAGGGTAAAGAAATGTTCTGTGGGGTGTACTTCAAACATGCATAAAAATGTGTGGTGGGATGTAGCCACCAGGAGAGAAAAATGTGTGGTGCAGTGTAGCCACCAGGGTATAGAAATGCGTGGTTGGCTGTACTTCAAAAATGTATAAAAAATGTGTGGTGGGGTGTAGCCACCAGGGTATAAAAATGTGTGGTGGGGTGTACTTCAGAAATGTATAAAATGTGTGGTGGGGTGTAGCTACCATGGTATTAAAATATGTGGTGGGGTGCAGCCACTAGTGTATAAAAATGTGTGATGGGCTTTAGCCTCTAGTGTATAAAAATGTGCGGTGAGGTGTAGCTATCTGTGTACAAAAATGTGTGGTCAGGTGTACTTCAGAAATGTATAAAATGTGTGGTGGTTTGTAGCCAACAGTGCATAAAAATGTGTGGTGGGGTGTAGCCACCAGGGTAAAAAAATATGTGGTGGGGAGTACTTCAGAAATTTATAAAATATGTAGTGGGATGTAGCCACCAGACTATAAAAATGTGTGGTGGGGTGTAGTTCAAAAATGTGCAGTTGGGTTTACTTCAGTAATGTATAAAATGCGTGTTGGGTTGTAGCCATCAGTGTATCAAAATGTGTGGTGGGGTGTAGCCACCAGGTTAAAAAACTGTGTGGTGGGGTGTACTTCAGAAATTTATAAAATATTTAGTGGAGTGTAGCCACCAGGGTATAAAAATGTGTAGTGGGGTGTACTTCAAAATGTATACAAGATTTGTGGTGTGGAGTAGCCATCAGGGTATAAAAATGTGTGGTGGGGTGTAGCCACCAGTGTATAAACATATGTGATGGGGTGTACTTCAAAAATATACAAAGATGTGTGGTGGGGTGTAGCCACCAGTGTATAAAAATGTGTACTGGGGTTTAGCCACCTATGTTTAAAAAGGTGTTGTGGGTGTACTTCAAAAATGTATAAAAAATGTGTGGTGAGTTGCACTTCAGAATTGTATAAAAATGTGTGGTGGAGTATAGCCACTAGTCTATAAAAATGCATGGTGGGTTGTACTTTAAAAATGTATAAAAAGTGTGTGGTGAGGTGTAGCCACCAGGGTAAAAACATATGTGGAGGGGTGTAGCCACCAGTGTATAAAAATGTGTGCTGGGGTGTACTTCAGAAATGTATAAAATGTGTGGTGTGGTGTAGCCAACAGGGTATAAAAATGTGTGGTGGGGTGTAGCCACCTATTTATAAAAGTATGTGGTGGGTGTACCTAAAAACATAAAAAAAATGTGTTGGGGTGTACATCAGAAATGTATTAAAATGTGTGTTGTGGTGTAGCTACCAGTCTATAGAACTGTGTGGTGGGGTGTACTTCAAAAAGGTATAAAAATGTGCGGTGAGGTGTAGCCATCAGGGTATAAAAATGTGTGGTGGGCTGCAGCCATCAGGCTATAAAAATATGTGGTGGGATGTAGCCACCAGTCAATAAAAATGTGTGACCGGGTGTTTTTCAAAAATGTATAAAAAATGTGTGCTGGGGTGTAACTACCAGGGTATAAAAATGTGTGGTGGGGTGTAGCCACCAGGGTATAGAAATGTGTGGTGGGGAGTACTTCAAAAATGTATAACAAATGAGGGGTGGGGTGTAGCCACCAGGGTATAAAAATGCATGGCGGGGTGTAGCCACCAGGGTATAAAAATGTGTGGTGGGGAGTACTTCAGAAATGTAAAAAATGTATGGTGGGGTGTAGCCACCAGGGTATGAAAATGTATGGTGGGGTGTAGCCACCAGTGTATTAAAATGTGTGGTGGCATATAGCCACCAGTGCATAGAAATGTGTGGTAGGGTGTACTACAGAGACATATAAAATGTGTAGTGGGTGTAGCCACCAGTATATAAAAATGTGTGGTGGGTGTACTTTGAAAATATATAAAAAAATGTGTGGTGGGGTGTACCCACCAGGGTTTAAAATGTGCAGTGGGGTGTACTCCAAAAATGTATAAAAATGTATGGGCAGGTGTAGCCTCCAGGGTATGAAAATTTGTGGTGGGGTGTAGCCACCAGGGTATATAAATGGGTGGTGGGGTCTACTTGAAAAAAATTATAAAATTTGTGTGTGGAATGTAGCCACCAGGGTATAAAAATGTGTGGTGGGGTGTACGTAAGAAATATATAAAATATGTTGTGGGGATATAGCCACCAGGGTATAAAAATGTGTGGTGGGGTGTACTTCAAAAATGTATACAATGTGTGTGGTGGGGTGTAGCCACCAGGGTATAAAAATGTGTGTGGGGTGTAGCCACCATTGTACAAAAATGTGTGGTGGGGTGTATCCACCAGGATATAAAAATATCTGGTCAGGTGTACTTCAGAAATTTATAAAATATATAGTGGGGTGTAGCCACCAGGGTATAAAAATGTGTGGTGGGGTGTACTTCAAAAATGTATACAAAATTTGTGGTGTGGAGTAGCCACCAGGGTATAAAAATGTGTGGTGGGGTGTAGCCACCAGTGTATAAACATATATGATGGGGTGTACTTCAAAAATGTATAAAAATGTGTGGTGGGTTGTAGCCACCAGTGTATAAAAATGTGTGGTGGGGTTTAGTCACCTATGTTTAAAAAGGTGTGGTGGGTGTACTTCAAAAATGTATAAAAATGTGTGATGAGGTGCACTTCAGAATTGTATAAAAATGTGTGGTGGAGTATAACCACTAGTCTATAAAAATGCATGGTGGGTTGCATTTTAAAAATGCATAAATAACGTGTGGTGAGGTGTAGCCACCAGGTTATAAAATTTTGTGGTGGGGTGCAGTCACCAAGGTATAGAAACGTGTGGTGGTGTGCACTTCAAAAATGTATAAAAATACATGGTGGGGTGCAGCCACCAGGGTAAAAAAATATGTGGAGGGGTGTAGCCACCAGTGTATAAAAATGTGTTCTGGGGTGTACTTCAGAAATGTATAAAATGTGTGGTGTGGTGTAGCCAACAGGGTATAGAAATGTGTGGTGGGGTGTAGCCACTTATGTATAAAAGTATGTGGTGGGTGTACCTAAAAACATATAAAAATTTGTGTTGGGGTGTACATCAGAAATGTATTAAAATGTGTGCTGTGGTGTAGCTACCAGTCTATAGAAATGTGTGGTGGGGTGTACTTCAAAAATATATAAAAAATGTGTGGTGGGGTGTATCCATCAGGGTATAAAAATGTGTGGTGGGCTGCAGCCATCAGGCTATAAAAATGTGCAGTGGGGTGTAGCCACCAGTCTATAAAAAGGTGGGTTGCATTTTAAAAATGCATAAATAACGTGTGGTGAGGTGTAGCCACCAGGTTATAAAATTTTGTGGTGGGGTGCAGTCACCAAGGTATAGAAACGTGTGGTGGTGTGCACTTCAAAAATGTATAAAAATACATGGTGGGGTGCAGCCACCAGGGTAAAAAAATATGTGGAGGGGTGTAGCCACCAGTGTATAAAAATGTGTTCTGGGGTGTACTTCAGAAATGTATAAAATGTGTGGTGTGGTGTAGCCAACAGGGTATAGAAATGTGTGGTGGGGTGTAGCCACTTATGTATAAAAGTATGTGGTGGGTGTACCTAAAAACATATAAAAATTTGTGTTGGGGTGTATCCATCAGGGTATAAAAATGTGTGGTGGGCTGCAGCCATCAGGCTATAAAAATGTGCAGTGGGGTGTAGCCACCAGTCTATAAAAATGTGTGATGGGGTGTTTTTCAAAAATTTATACAAAATGTGTATGTGTACTGGGGTGTAACTACGAGGGTATAAAAATGTGCAGTGGAGTTTATTTCAAACATGTATAAAAAATGTGTGGTGGGGTGTAGCCACCAGGGTATAGAAATGTGTGGTGGGGTGTTTCCACTTATGTATAAAAGTATGTGGTGGGTGTACCTAAAACATATAAAAATTTGTGTTGGGTGTACATCAGAAATGTATTAAAATGTGTGCTGTGGTGTAGCTACCAGTCTATAGAAATGTGTGGTGGGGTGTACTTCAAAAATATATAAAAAATGTGTGGTGGGGTGTATCCATCAGGGTTTAAAAATGTGCAGTGGGATGTACTTCAAAAATGTATAAAAATGTGTGGCCAGGTGTAGCCTCCAGGGTATGAAAATTTGTGGTGGGGTGTAGCCACCAGGGTATATAAATGGGTGGTGGGATCTACTTGAAAAAAATGTATAAAAAATGTGTGTGGAATGTAGCCACCAGGGTAAAAAAAAATGTGTGATGGAGTGTACATCAGAAATGTATAAAATATGTAGTGGGATGTAGCCACCAGGGTATAAAAATGTGTGGTGGGCTGTTGTTCAAAAATGTATACAAAATTTGTGGTGGAGTGTAGCCACCAGTGTATAAAAATGTGTGTGGGGTGCAGCTACCAGTGTATAAAAATGTGTGATGGGGTTTACTTAAAAATTAATAAAAATGTGTGGTGGGGTGTAGCCACCATTGTATAAAAATGTGTGGTGGGGTGTGGCCACCAGGATATAAAAATATGTGGTTGGGTGTACTTCAGAAATTTATAAAATATTTAGTGGGGTGTAGCCACCAGGGTATAAAAATGTGTAGTGGGGTGGACTTCAAAAATGTATACAAAATTTGTGGTGTGGAGTAGCCACTAGGGTATAAAAATGTGTGGTGGGGTGTAGCCACCAGTGTATAAACATATATGATGGGGTTTACTTCAAAAATGTATAAAAATGTGTGGTGGGTTGTAGCCACCAGTGTATAAAAATGTGTGGTGAGGTTTAGCCACCTATGTTTAAAATGTGTGGTGGGTGTACTTCAAAAATGCATAAAACATTTGTGGTGAGGTGCACTTCAGAATTGTATAAAAATGTGTGGTGGAGTATAGCCACTATTCTATAAAAATGCATGGTGGGTTGCATTTTAAAAATGCATACAAAATGTGTGGTGAGATGTAGCCACCAGGTTATAAAATTTTGTAATGGGGTGCAGTCACCAAGGTATAGAAATGTGTGGTGGTGTGCACTTCAAAAATGTATAAAAATATGTGGTAGGGTGCAGCCACCAGGGTAAAAAAATATATGGAGGGGGTGTAGCCACCAGTGTATAAAAATGTGTGCTGGGGTGTACTTCAGAAATGTATAAAATGTGTGGTGTGGTGTAGCCAACAGGGTATAGAAATGTGTGGTGGGATGTAGCCACTTATGTATAAAAGTATCTGGTGAGTGTACCTAAAAACATATAAAAATTTGTATTGGGGTGTACATCAGAAATGTATTAAAATGTGTGCTGTGGTGTAGCTACCAGTCTATAGAAATGTGTAGTGGAGTGTACTTCAAAAATATATAAAAAATGTGTGGTGGGGAGTATCCATCAGGGTATAAAAATGTGTGGTGGGCTGCAGCCATCAGGCTATAAAAATGTGTGGTGGGGTGTAGCCACCAGTCTATAAAAATGTGTGATGGGGTGTCTTTCAAAAATGTATACAAAATGTGTGCTGGGGTGTAACTGCCAGGGTATAAAAATGTGCAGTGGAGTTTATTTCAAACATGTATAAAAAATGTGTGGTGGGATGTAGCCACCAGGGTATAAAAATGGGTGGTGGTGTGTAGCCACCAGGGTATAGAAATGTGTGGTGGCATATAGCCACCAGTGTATAGAAATGTGTGGTAGGGTGTACTACAGAGACATATAAAATGTGTAGTGGGGTGGAGCCACCAGTATATAAAAATGTGTGGTGGGTGTACTTTAAAAATATATAAAAAAGTGTGGTGGGGTGTACCCACCAGGGTTTAAAAATGTGCAGTGGGGTGTATAAAAATGTGTGGCCGGGTCTAGCCTCCAGGGTATGAAAATTTGTGGTGGTGTGTAGCCACTAGGGTATATACATGGGTGGTGGAGTCTACTTGAAAAAATGTATACAAAAATGTGTGTGGAATGTCACCACCATGGTCTAAAAATGTGTGAAGCGGTCTAGCAAACTGAGTATAAAAATGTGTGGTGGGGTGTACTTCAGAAATGTATAAAATGTATGGTGGGGTGTTCTCTACCAGGGTATAAAAATATGTGGTGGGTTGTAGTCACCAGTGTATACAAATGTGTGGAGGGTTTAGGCTCTAGCATGTAAAAATGTGTGGTGAGGAGTAGCCATCTTTGTATAAAAATGTGTGGCCGGGTGTACTTCAGAAATGTATAAAATGTGTGGTGGATTGTAGCCAACAGTGCATACAAATGTGTGGTGGGGTGTAGCCACCAGGGTAAAAAAATGTTTGGTGGGGTGTACTTCAGAAATATATAAAATGTGTAGTGGGATGTAGCCACCAGGGTATAAAAATGTGTGGTGGGATGTAGTTCAAAAATGTGCGGTCGGGTTTAATTCAGAAATGTATAAAACATGTGTTGGGTTGTAGCCACCAGTGTATCAAAATGTGTGGTAGGGTGTAGCCACCAGGGTAAAAAAAATGTGTGGTGGGGTATACCTCAGAAATTTATAAAATATGTAGTGGGATGTAGACACCAGGGTATAAAAATGTATGGTGGGCTGTTGTTCAAAAATGTATACAGAATTTGTGGTGAGGTATAGCCACCAGGGTATACAAATGTGTGTGGGGGTAGCCACCAGTGTATAAAAATGTGTGATGGGGTGTACTTCAAAAATGTATACAAAATTTGTGGTGTGGAGTAGTCACCAGGGTATAAAAATGTGTGGTGGAGTATATTTCAAACATGTATAAAAAATGTTTGGTGGGGTGTAGCCACCAGGGTATAAAAATGTGTGGTGGGGTGTAGCCACTAGGGTACAGAAATGTGTGGTGGGGTGTACTTCAGAAATGTATAAAAATGCATGGTGGGGTGTAGCCACCAGGGTATAAAATGTGTGGTGGTGAGTACTTCAGAAATGTATAAAATGTATGGTGGGGTGTAGCCACCAGGGTATGAAAATGTGTGGTGGGGTGTAGCCACCATTGTATTAAAATGTGGGTGGCATATAGCCACCAGTGTATAGAAATGTGTGGTAGGGTGTACTACAGAGATGTAAAAAATGTTTGGTGGGGTGTAGCCACAAGTATATAAAAATATGTGGTAGGTATACTTAAAAAATATATAAAATACTGTGTAGTGAGGTGTACCCACCAGGGTTTAAAAATGTGCAGTGGGGTGTACTTCAAAAATGTATAAAAATGTGTGGTTGGGTGTAGCCTCCAGGGTATGAGAATTTGTGGTTGGGTGTAGCCACCCGGGTATATAAATGGGTAGCGGGGTCTACTTGAAAAAATGTATAAAAATGTGTGTGGGGTGTAGCCACCAGGGTCTTAAAATGTGTGAAGGGGTCTAGCAAACAGGGTATAAAAATGTGTGGTGGGGTGTACTTCAGAAATGTATAAAAAATGTGTGATGGGGTGTAGCCACCATGATATAAAAATGTGCTGTGGTGTGCACTTCAAAAATTTATAAAAAATGTGTGGTGGGGAGTATCCACCAGGGTATAAAAATGTCTGGAAGGGTGTAGCCACCAGGGTATAAAATGTGTGGTGGGGTGGCAGCCAACAGTCTATACAAATGTGTGGTAGGGTGTACTTAAACATGTATAAAAATATGTGGTGGGGTGTAACCTGCAGGGTACAAAAATGTGCTGTGGGGTGTACTTCAAATATGCTTAAAATATGTGGTGGGGTGTAGCCACCAGGGTATAAAAATGTCTGGTGAGGTGTAGCCACCAGTGTAAAAAATCTGTGATGGGGTGTACTTCAAAATATATAAAAATGTGTGGTGGGGTGTAGCCACCAGTGTAAAAAATATGTGATGGGGTGTACTTCAAAAATATATAAAAATGTGTGGCGGGGTGTAGCCACCAGGGTATACAATTGTGTGGTGGGGTTTAGCCACCCATGCATAAAAAGTTGTGGTGGGTGCATTTCAAACTTGTGTAAAAATGTGTGGTGCGGTGTACTTCATAAATGTATAAAAATGCGGGGTGGGGTGTAGCCACCAAGCTATAAAAATGTGAGGTTAGGTGTACTTCAAAAATGTATAAAAATGTGTGGTGGGGTGTAGCCACCAGACTATAAAAATATGCTGTGGTGTGTACTTCAAAAATGTATAAAAATGTGTGGTGGGTGTAGCCACCAGGTTATAAAAATATGTGGTTGGGTGTAGACACCAGGGTTTAGAAATGTGTGGTTGGTTGTACTTCAAAAATGTAAAAAAAATGTGTGGTGGGGTGTAGCCACCTGGGTATAAAAATACATGGTAGGGGGTAGCCACCAGGGTAAGAAAATATGTGGTGGTGTTTACTTCAGAAATTTATAAAATGTATGGTGGGGTGTAGCCACCAGGGAATAAAATTATGTGGTGGAGTGCAGCCACCAGTGTATAGAATGTGTGGTGGGGTATAGCCAGCAGTGTATAGAAATGTGTGGTAAGGTGTATTTCAGAAACAAATAAAATTTGTGGTGGGGTGTAGTCACTAGTATATACAAATGTGTGGTGAGTGTACTTCAAAAATGTATTAAAAATGTGTGGTTGGGTGCAGGCACTAGAGTATAAAAATTTGTGGTGGGGTGTAGCCACCAGGGTATATAAATGTGTGGTTGGGTCTACTTCAAAAATGTATAAAACAATGTGTGGTGGGGTGTAGCCACCAGGGTCTAAAAATGTGTGGTGGGGTGTACTTCACAAATGTATAAAATGCATGGTGAGTGTAGCTGATAATGTATAAAAAGGTGTGGTGTGGTGAAGCCTTTAGTGTGTAAAAATATGTAGTGAGATCTAGCCATCAGTGTAGAAAATTGTGTGGTGGGGTGTACTTCAGAATGTATAAAATGAGTGGTGGGGTGTAGCTCCCAGTGTATAAAATGTGTGTTGGGGTGTAGCAACCTATGTATAAAAATGTGGTGGGGTGTACTTCAGAAATTTATAAAATTTGTGGGGGGTGTAGCCCCAGGGTATAAAAATATGTGGTAGGATGTACTTCAAAAATGTATACAAAGTGTGTGGTGTGGTGAAGCCACCAGGGCATAAAAATGTGTGGTGAGGTGTAGCCACCAGGGTATAAAAATGTGTGATGGGGTGTACTTCAAAATATATAAAAATGTGTGGTGGGGTGTAGCCACCAGGGTATAAAATTGTGTGGTGGGGTGTAGCCACCTATGAATAAAAAAAGTGTGGTGGGTGTACTTCATAAATGTATAAAAATTTTGAGGTGGGGTGTACTTCAGAAATGTATAAAAATGTGTGGAAGGGTGTAGCCACCAGTCTATAAAAATGTGCAGTGGGGTGTACTTCAAAAATGTATAAAAAATGTATGGTGGGTGTAGCCACCAGATTATAAAAATATGTGGTTGTGTGTAGACACCAGGGTAAAGAATTGTGTGGTTGGGTGTACTTCAAAAATCTATAAAAATGTGTGGCGGGGTATAGCCACCAGGGTACAAAAATGCATAATAGGGTGTAGAAACCAGGGTATAAAAATGTGTGGTGGGGTTTACTTCAGAAATGTATAAAATGTGTGGTGGGATGTAGCCACCAGGGTATAGAATTATGTGGTGGGGTGTAGCCACCAGTGTATAGAAATGCATGGTGGGGTATAGCCACCAGTGTATAGAAATGCATGGTAAGGTGTACTTCACAAACAAATAAAATGTGTGATGGGGTGTAGTCACCAGTATATAAAAATGTGTGGTGGGTGTACTTCAAAAATGTATTAAAAAGAGTGTGGTGGGGTGTAACCACCAGGGTATAAAAATGTGCGGTGGGGTGTACTTTAAAAATGTATGAAAAATGTGTGGTCAAGTGCAGCCTCCAGGGTATAAAAATTTGTGGTGGGGGTGTAGCTACCAGGGTACATAAATGTGTGGTGGGGTCTACTTCAAAAATGTATAACCAATGTGTGGTAGGGTGTTGCCACCATGGTCTAAAAATGTGTGGTGCGATGTAGCAAGCAGGGTATAAAAATGTGTGGTGGGGTGTACTTCAGAAATGTATAAATGTCTGGTTGGGTGTAGCTGCCAGGGTATAAAAATGCATGGTGTTGTGTAGCCTCTAGTGTGTAAAAATGTGTGGTGAGGTGTAGCCATCAGGGTTTAGAAATGTGTTGTGGGGTGTTGCAACTAGTGTATAAAAATGTGTGCTGGGGTGTACTTCAGAAATGTATAAAATGTGTAGTGCGGTGTAGCCACCAAGGTATAAAAATGTGTGGTAGGGTGTAGCCACCTATGTATAAAATGTGTGGTGGGTGTACTTCAAAAATGTATAAAAATGTGTGCTGGGGTAAACCTCAGAAATATATTAAATATGTGGTGGGATGTAGCTACATTTATTGGAAGAAAGTAACTCAGTTTGTTTTGCTACTTATGTTTTCTTTTTATCAGTGACATTACAGTTGAATAAGAGAATCGTAGTGTTTTTGGTTCGAAACTGTGATGACAAAAATGCTAAATTCTGCCTCACACAATTATGTTGCCTGTCTTCAAGAAGAATATTTGCAGCATAACACCTGGACAATACACTAAACAGTGTGCTACCCTGATAAAGTAAGAGGACGGAAGACTACCTTAATGCTTTATCTGATGAAGTCTCTTTGATTGTCAAAAATAGAGACAAAAGCACTTACCTTGTTGTTTTAACAATAAAGGATTTGGTTGCCCTAAGGAGAAGTGTTTGTGGTAATGTTTTACCTGTCTGCATTCTACCTGGTTTTTCTTGGACTATTAGCTACCAGGGTATAAAAATGTGTGGTGGGCTGTACTTCAAAAATGTTTAAAAAATGGGTGGTGGGGTGTAGCCATCAGGGTATAAAATGTGTGGTGGGGTGCAGCCACCAGGGTATAAAATGTGTGGTGGGGTGTAGCCACCTATGAATAAAAAAGTGTGGTGGGTGTACTTCAAAAATGTATAAAAAATGTGTGGTGGGGTGTACTTCAAAAATGTAATAAAAATGTGTGGTGGGGTGTATCCACCAGGGTATAAAATGTGTGGTGCAGCAACCAGGGTATAAAAATGTGTGTTGGGGTGTAGCCACAAGTCTATAAAAATGTGTGGTGGGATGTACTTTAAACATGTATAAAAAATGTGTGGTGGGGTGTAGCCACCAGGGTATAGAAATGTGTGGTGGGGTGTACACCAAAAATGTATAAAAATGCATGGTGGGGTGTAGCCACCAGGGTATAAAAATGCATGGTGGGGTGTAGCCACCAGGGTATAAAAATATGTGGTGGGATGTACTTCAGAAATGTGTAAAATGTATGGTGGGGTGTAGCCACCAGGGTATAAAATGTGTGGTGGGGTTTAGCCTCCTATGTATAAAACAGTGTGGTGGGTGTACATCAGAAATGCATAAAAAATGTGGTGTATGGTGTACTTCAGAAATATATAAAAATATGTGGTGGGTTGTAGCTACCAGTCTATAAAAATGTGTGATGGGGTGTACTTCAAAAATGTATAAAAAATGTGTGGTGGGGTGTAGCCACCAGGTTATAAAAATATGTGGTTGGGTGTAGACACCAGGGTATAGAAATGTGTGGTTGGGTGTACTTCAAAAATGTATAAAAAATGTGTGATGGGGTGTAGCCACCAGGGTATAAAAAATATGTTGTGGGGTGTAGCTACCAGTGTATAGAAATGTGTGGTGGGGTGTACTTCAGAAACGTATAAAATGTGTGATGAGGTGTAGTCACCAGTATATAACAATGTGTGGTGGGTTTACTTCAAAAATGTATTAAAAATAGTGTGGTGGGGTGTAGCCACCAGGGTATAAAATGAGCGGTGGGGTGTACTTTAAAAATGTATAAAAAATGTGTGGTCAGGTGCAGCCACCAGTATATAAAAAAACTGTGGTGGGGTCTAGCCACCAGGGTATATAAATGTGTGGTGGGGTCTACTTCAAAAATGTATAAAAATGTGTGGTGGGGTGCAGCCACCAGATTCTAAAAATGTGTGGTGGGGTGTCACCTCCAGAGTCTAAAAATGTGTGGTGGTGTGTACTTCAAAAATGTATAAAAATATGTGGTGGGGTGTAGCCACTAGGGTATAAAAATGTGTGGTGGGGTTTAGCCTCCTATGTATAAAAAGGTGTGGTGGGTGTACTTCTAAAATATATACAAAATGTGTGATGCAGTGTACTTCAGAAATGTATAAAATGTGTGGTGGGGGTGTAGCCACCAGGCTAGGAAAATATGTGGTTGGGTGTATACACCAGGGTATAGAAATGTGTTGTGGGGTGTACTTCAAAAATGTATAAAAAATATGTGGTGGGGTGCAGCCACCAGGTTCTAAAATGTGTTGTGGGGTGTTGCCACCAGTGTATAAAAATGTGTGCTGGGTGTACTTCAGAAATGTATAAAATGTGTGGTGTGGTGTAGCCACCAGGGTATACAAATGTGTGGTGGGGTGTAGCCACCAGTGTATAAAATGTGTTATGGGGTGTACTTCAAAAATGTATAAAAATATGTGGTGGGGTGTAGCCACTAGGGTATAAAAATGTGTGGTGGGGTTTAGTCTCCTATGTATAAAAAGGTGTGGTGGGTGTACTTCTAAAATATATACAAAATGTGTGATGCAGTGTACTTCAGAAATGTATAAAATGTGTGGTGGAGTGTAGCCACCAGTCTATAAAAATGTGTGGTGGGGTGTACTTTAAACATGTATAAAAAAGTGTGGTGGGGTGTAGCCACCAGGCTAGGAAAATATGTGGTTGGGTGTGTACACCAGGGTTTAGAAATGTGTTGTGGGGTGTACTTCATAAATGTATAAAAAATATGTGGTGGGGTGCAGCCACCAGGGTCTAAAATGTGTTGTGGGGTGTTGCCACCAGTGTATAAAAATGTGTGCTGGGGTGTACTTCAGAAATGTATAAAATGTGTGGTGTAGCCACCAGGGTATAAAAATGTGTGGTGGGCTGTAGCCGGCTATGTATAAAAATGTGTGGTAGGTGTACTTCAGAAATGTATAAAAAATGTGTGGTGGGGTGACATCAGAAGTGTATAAAAATATGTGGTGGGTGTAGCTACATTTATTGGAACAAAGTAACTCAGTTTGTTTTGCTACTTAAGTTTTCTTTTTATCTGTGACATTACAGTTGAATAACAGAATTGTAGTGTTTTTGGTTCGAAACTGAGTTGACAGTAATGCTGAATTCTGCCTCACACAATTATGTCATCTGTCTTCAAGAAGAACATTTTCAGCATAACACCTGGACAAAATGCTAATCAGTGTGCTACCCTGATAAAGTAAGAGGAAAGAAAACTACCTTAATGCTTTATCTGATGAAGTCTCTTTGATTGTCTAAATTTGAGACAAAAGTGCTTATCTTGTTGTTTAACAATAAAGGATTTGGTTGCCCTAAGGATAATTGTTTGTGGTCATGTTTTGCCTGCCTGCCATCTACCTGGCTTTTCTTGGATTATTAGCTACCAGGGTATAAAAATGTGTGGTGGGGTGTACTTCAAAAATGTATAACAAATGTGTGGTGGGGTGTAGCTGCCAGGGTATAAAATGTGTGGTGGGGTTTAGCCTCCTATGTATAAAACAGTGTGGTGGGTGTACATCAGAAATGCATAAAAAATGTGGTGTATGGTGTACTTCAGAAATATATAAAAATATGTGGTGGGTTGTAGCTACCAGTCTATAAAAATGTGTGATGGGGTGTACTTGAAAAATGTATAAAAAATGTGTGGTGGGGTGTAGCCACCAGGTTATAAAAATATGTGGTTGGGTGTAGACACCAGGGTATAGAAATGTGTGGTTGGGTGTACTTCAAAAATGTATAAAAAATGTGTGATGGGGTGTAGCCACCAGGGTATAAAAATGCATGGTAGGGTGTAGCCACCAGGGTATAAAAATATGTGGATGGGGTTTAGATCAGAAATGTATAAAATGTATGGTGGAGTGTAGCCACCAGGGTATAAAAAATATGTTGTGGGGTGTAGCTACCAGTGTATAGAAATGTGTGGTGGGGTGTACTTCAGAAACGTATAAAATGTGTAATGAGGTGTACTCACCAGTATATAACAATGTGTGGTGGGTTTACTTCAAAAATGTATTAAAAAGAGTGTGGTGGGATGTAGCCACCAGGGTATAAAATGAGTGGTGGGGTGTACTTTAAAAATGTATAAAAAATGTGTGGTCAGGTGCAGCCACCAGTATATAAAAAAATTGTGGTGGGGTCTAGCCACCAGGGTATATAAATGTGTGGTGGGGTCTACTTCAAAGATGTATAAAAATGTGTGGTGGGGTGCAGCCACCAGATTCTAAAAATGTGTGGTGGGGTGTCACCTCCAGAGTCTAAAAATGTGTGGTGGTGTGTACTTCAAAAATGTATAAAAATATGTGGTGGGGTGTAGCCACTAGGGTATAAAAATGTGTGGTGGGGTTTAGCCTCCTATGTATAAAAAGGTGTGGTGGGTGTACTTCTAAAATATATACAAAATGTGTGATGCAGTGTACTTCAGAAATGTATAAAATGTGTGGTGGGGGTGTAGCCACCAGGCTAGGAAAATATGTGGTTGGGTGTATACACCAGGGTATAGAAATGTGTTGTGGGGTGTACTTCAAAAATGTATAAAAAATATGTGGTGGGGTGCAGCCACCAGGTTCTAAAATGTGTTGTGGGGTGTTGCCACCAGTGTATAAAAATGTGTGGTGAGGTGTACTTCAGAAATGTATAAAATGTGTGTTGGGGTGTAGCCACCAGGGTATAAAAATGTGTGGTGGGGTGTAGCCACCAGGGTATAAAATGTGTGGTGGGGTGTACTTCAAAAATGTATAAAAATATGTGGTGGGGTGTAGCCACTAGGGTATAAAAATGTGTGGTGGGGTTTAGTCTCCTATGTATAAAAAGGTGTGGTGGGTGTACTTCTAAAATATATACAAAATGTGTGATGCAGTGTACTTCAGAAATGTATAAAATGTGTGGTGGGGTGTAGCCACCAGTCTATAAAATTGTGTGGTGGGGGTGTACTTTAAAAATGTATAAAAAATGTGTGGTGGGGTGTAGCCACCAGGCTAGGAAAATATGTGGTTGGGTGTGTACACCAGGGTTTAGAAATGTGTTGTGGGGTGTACTTCAAAAATGTATAAAAAATATGTGGTGGGGTGCAGCCACCAGGGTCTAAAATGTGTTGTGGGTTGTTGCCACCAGTGTATAAAAATGTGTGCTGGGGTGTACTTCAGAAATGTATAAAATGTGTGGTGTAGCCACCAGGGTATAAAAATGTGTGGTGGGCTGTAGCCGCCTATGTATAAAAATGTGTGGTAGGTGTACTTCAGAAATGTATAAAAAATGTGTGGTGGGGTGACATCAGAAGTGTATAAAAATATGTGGTGTGTGTAGCTACATTTATTGGAACAAAGTAACTCAGTTTGTTTTGCTACTTAAGTTTTCTTTTTATCTGTGACATTACAGTTGAATAACAGAATTGTAGTGTTTTTGGTTCGAAACTGAGTTGACAGTAATGCTGAATTCTGCCTCACACAATTATGTCATCTGTCTTCAAGAAGAACATTTGCAGCATAACACCTGGACAAAATGCTAATCAGTGTGCTACCCTGATAAAGTAAGAGGAAAGAAAACTACCTTAATGCTTTATCTGATGAAGTCTCTTTGATTGTCTAAAATTGAGACAAAAGCGCTTATCTTGTTGTTTAACAATAAAGGATTTGGTTGCCCTAAGGAGAATTGTTTGTGGTCATGTTTTGCCTGCCTGCCTTCTACCTGGCTTTTCTTGGATTATTAGCTACCAGGGTATAAAAATGTGTGGTGGGGTGTACTTCAAAAATGTATAACAAATGTGTGGTGGGGTGTAGCTGCCAGGGTATAAAATGTGTGGTGGGGTGCAGCCTCCAGGGTGTACAAAAGTGTGGTGGGGTACAGCCACAAGTCTGTAAAAATGTGTGGTGGGGTGTACTTCAAAAATGTATAAAAAATGTGTGGTGGGGTGTAGCCACCAGGGTATAAAAATGTGTGGTGGGGTGTACTTCAAAATGTATAAAAATGTGTGATGGGGTGAACATCAGAAATGTATAAAAATATGTGCTGGGGTGTAGCTACCAGGGTATAAAAATGTGTGGTGGGGTGTACTTCAAAAATGTATAAAAAATGTATGGTGGGGTGTAGCCACCACAGTATAAAATGTGTGGTGGGGTGCAGCCACCAGGGTATAAAAATGTGTGGTGGGGTGTAGCCACAAGTCTATAAAATGTGTGGTGGGGTGTACTTCAAAAATGTATAAAAAATGTGTGGTGGGGTGTAGCTACCAGGGTGTACAAATGTGTGGTGTGGTGTATGCACCAGGGTATAGAAATGTGTGGTGGGGTGTACACCAAAAATGTATAAACAATGTGTGGTAGAGAGTAGCCACCAGGGTATAAAAATGTGTGGTGGGGTGTAGCCACCAGGGTATAAAATCTGTGGTGGTGTGTACTTCAGAAATGCATAAAATGTATGGTGGGGTGTAGCCACCAGGTATAAAAATGTGTGGTGGGGTATAGCCACCAGTGTAGAGAATTTTGTGGTGGGGTGTACTTCAGAGATGTATAAAATATGTGGTGGGGAGTAACCACCAGTATTTAAAAATGTGTAGTGGGGTGCATTTCAAAAATATATAAAAATGCATGGTGGGGTATCTCAGGCATCTGCCTCTGAGATTCCACTCCAGTTCCTTGATGCCCCACTCTTGAGGATCATATGTGGTTTCATGTACCACAGAGCAGAGAAACAGTAGTATGTGGTCATTTTATGAATTAGCCAATTTACATGAGGCACTTGTTGCCATCTCCTGCACATCACCATCAAGACGTTTGGGATATAGGTGCAAAGGCATATGAACTTCATCCCTACTGGTTAGTGCTATAGCTGTTTTTTCAATCGATCTTTCACTTTGTTTCTTTGTTTTGTACTGAGCCAGGTTGCTCACCATTGCAATGTTTCCTGTGCATACAATAAGAAATAAGAGGTGTTTTGATTCTATGTCACCTCAAAAAAGCTTTAGTTAGTGATAGTAGTGTTTATTTTTTTTCCTGGTAGCAGGAGAGTAATTGCTGCAGCTTCTGGGAAGGTTGCACTGTTGTTAGAAATATAACTGTTTTCTTCATTATTTCTTTCACTTTCCCTCTGTTTTATATTGCATGGAGCTATGCTTTGCACAGTAGGATTGGGATGTATTATAGATTATGTTTTATAATATGTATATTTATTATAGTTGCAGGCAAATTGAGTTACACCTAACCAATACAGCTTATCTCCCCCGAGTCCTGTTAGTAAGAGGGACTACTGATACAGTTGTATAAAACTCCACTCTGCACACTTAGTACATTGCAGGAGTCAGCTCATAGCTGTTCTATGTAGCTGAGATACTACAGTACTTAATAACCTGGTGCTGTTCTTGTCACAATGACAAATCACTTCATATACTGAAATTGATGCAAGTAGACCTTATCAACAAACATAATCTACCTTATAGTTGATAGCTATTTCAATTATAGTCTTGTATGAATTTAATTAAATTCTACAAGTCTTTGGATTGATAATGAAGATTGTTTCTACTTTTCTCCCATTTTGTTTCCGGCCTCATGGCACTTGGTATCCTCAGGCAGTGTAGTAACTGCCTTATGCTCTCAGAAAATGAACTCTTAATCAACACATAACTATTTGTGACAGATGAAAATACTAAACAAATACAGACGTCACACAGAAAATAAAACAAAAATACAGACTGCGAGCTTCACACAATTACTTCTCACTCTATACTGACCTGTATGGTAAGGCCATATGTATGCTGAGGCTATAACAGTCCTCACCAAAGTCACCTACACCCATGAGTATTAGGTCTCTGCAAAAAAAATAAATAAATAAATAAAACACTTCATCACATCCAGACACACATTAAACATAACTGAGAGTCAAACAAGCTCCAATCCAATCCATCTGACCACTCCTTAAACAAAAATGTTTTAGTGATCAGTGGTTTCATAGTGAGACACTGATTCTCCACTCACTTTAATGGACAAAGGCAAGGTGGCAGTGAATTGTCTTTTTTCCTGTGCCAGAATCTCAGATATCTTAAGAACCATTAGGATTTTTTCACCAAACAAATATGACTGCAACACGGTGGTTATACACGTGGGGGATGAACTGCTTGACTCAGAAAATCCTGAGTAATATGCAAAGAGACATATCGGAGCTCTCCATGTATGAAACAGACGCAGACAAGACTGATTCTCAGCAGAATCTTTCCTTCTCCAAAAATGATACCCAGGTACAAATAAAAGATAATTGGCTCCAACAATTGGCTCACTACTGATATTTTGTGGGATCATGTATGTCTCAGCATTGAATGAATTGCTTAGCAGTCCTACTTGCTTTGCAAAGGATGGCCTACACCTCTACTCCAAAGGCTTCCACATACTGACTAAAGCCTTAGCTACCCCCAGAGTGCATTTTTAGACATAATTCAGCTACTGAACCTTGCAATGTAGCTCATGTATCAAAACCTAACAGGATAAAATTAAAATGGTCCTGCTCAATGTCAAACATTCCAACAAGAACGTGTCTGATCTTGTGGCTTTCCTGCCTTTGGAACAGATCCATGTAAGCATAATCACTGAAATTTGGTATAAATGCTTAGAAAGTGCTGCTTCCATACATCAGTTTTGGGCATACCATGACTTCAGATCTAATGGCAACTGTGGCAGCTTGTATACATTTGTAGGGGCCATAACTTCTCTAGACAAATTCACAGAGACCCACAAACTGAACTTATTTTACTCCAAATCACACTAAATAGGACAGACCATCAATTAATTACTTCTTATAGGACACCTTCCATATTCCCTGAAGTTCATACATGATTCTGAAATTTACATGATGTACAAGAACTACCATTCTGGGAGATATTAACTATCCCACAAAAAAGATCACCTATAACTTCAATATATGATATGCCCAAAAGTTTTGGATCTAATAAATAAAGTCTCTGGACATAATATTCTTGACCTAGTACTTATGCACAAATATTCTCCTCCAGTTTGGTCAGACCATAAGCTGATAACTTTCTCCATAAGAATCTTTAAATCTGTCGAACCAATGTATCAGAATCCATGGATTTCAAATGTACAAATCATATCAAATTCAATGTTTGATGAAGTCTTTCAATTCACTTATAACAATATCACCCCAGACATTGCCACAGCAGATAGGTTTGAGAAGGAATTCTATACCCACTTAGATAAATGTTACTGGAAGTCTCCTTCATATATAACAGGTGGTTTAAAAGCAATCCACCCTGGTAGTCCACTGACAAAAGTAAAATCTACAATAAACGGAAAAGTTAAATAACATATACAACAGATCAAAAGACCCTTAGGTCAAGAAAAATATCAGAAAACTGATTACACATTTGAAAATTAAGTCAACTAAAGCAGACTAAAAACTTTGGTTAGCATCTGAAGGATTTGAAACCAGCAACAACTACAAATCCTTCTTTAACTATGTCAAGAAACTAGGAAACAATACCGAACACTGCACCAAACTTATACAAAATGTCACCACCTACTTGGACCCTGTAGACATTGTCAATGTACTAGCAAATGTATCTAAAGTCCTTCTGTCTGTGAATCTCTCAGATGTTCCCCATCATTAATAAAACATAAGTACTGAAAGTGCTAACCAAGACCAAAATCATGGGACCTAATAATACACAGGGCTGCTTAATAAACAGTACTACACATGTCCTGGTACAGCCACTCCATAAAATATTTAACTTTAACTTAGCAACAGGCTATATTTCGGAGATATGGTACACAGCAGTGATGATGCCACTCCATGCCACCATGATTCCCTGGGAATTATATTTCCATCAGCCTGATGGGTCTCATTTGCTGTTCCATGGAACATATCAGTATAGATCTGATGAGCACAGACATTAAAAATATCATCAGGCTAGACCTGCAGAAGTCTGGCTTTGTAATGCATAGATCCTGTCTAATGAATTTGTTAAACTTCATAGAAATAGCTGTTGACACTGGTAAGACTGTCTGCACAGCATACCTTGATTTGACATTTGATACCATCCTCGGTGCTTGTGTAGTTAGTAAACTAAACATATTACAAAGATATACCTATTCAGTAAGATTGCTAACCAAGTGAGTAAAAGACAGAACACCCATGGCACAGGTAGCAGAAGCAGTGTTAATGAATAGGAAGGCAACCAGTGTTGTTCCAGAGGGCTGAATCCTGGGACCCTTTCTATTTGGCATTCATTTTTCTGACCTCCAGATCAAATACTAAGGCTTCTGGTTAAGTATGCAGATGTATACAGACTGGGAGTCATTGTCAAATCCCCCTCAGATGAACAAGCTCTCCAGCAAGGTGTTGCACTCACAGATACCTGGTGTACCAAACATGGGCTCAAATTAAATGCTAAACATTGCAACATTATCACTTTTGATAGATAATCCTTCCCAGAGTATCCAGCATTAATAATCTCGGACTTCAAAATGAGAGTATAGTTAGGGACCTCGGAACTTGGGTTGATAATTTCCTAATTCCCTCTCCTTTGATTTCCATGTAGCAATGGTAGCCAAGAAGTACTACTCATTGGTGCACCTAATATCCCAGGGAATATCTTCCCCATCCAAAGAGGTCATTGTTCCCTTATATTCAGCACTAATTAGATCAGTTATTGAATATGATGTCCCCTTTGGGATGTGCATCACTACACATATTAAACAGTTAGATCATTATACATATTAAACAGTTAGATCACTATACATATTATACAGTTAGATCACTATACATATTATACAGTTAGATCACTATATGCATTAAACAGTTAGATCACTATACATATTATACAGTTAGATCACTATATGCATTAAACAGTTAGATCACTATACATATTATACAGTTAGATCACTATATGCATTAAACAGTTAGATCACTATACATATTATACAGTTAGATCACTATATGCATTAAACAGTTAGATCACTATACATATTATACAGTTAGATCACTATATGCATTAAACAGTTAGATCACTATACGTATTATACAGTTAGATCACTATATGCATTAAAAAGTTAGATCACTATACGTATTATACAGTTAGATCACTATATGCATTAAACAGTTAGATCACTAGACATATTATACAGTTAGATCACTATATGCATTAAACAGTTAGATCACTATACATATTATACAGTTAGATCACTATATGCATTAAACAGTTAGATCACTATACGTATTATACAGTTAGATCACTATATGCATTAAAAAGTTAGATCACTATACGTATTATACAGTTAGATCACTATATGCATTAAACAGTTAGATCACTAGACATATTATACAGTTAGATCACTATATGCATTAAACAGTTAGATCACTATACGTATTATACAGTTAGATCACTATATGCATTAAACAGTTAGATCACTAGACATATTATACAGTTTGATCACTATATGCATTAAACAGTTAGATCACTATATGTATTATACAGTTAGATCACTATATGCATTAAACAGTTAGATCACTATACATATTATACAGTTAGATCACTATATGCATTAAACAGTTAGATCACTATACGTATTAAAAAGAACAACCCGCAAGATTCCTAACTAAGAAGATCACTGCTTAGTAACCCTAACATACCAACAAAGTCCCTTTATTCAGTATCATACAGACTCCTCAGAGGAGATGCATGTCTTTTCTTCTTTCCAATTAAGGATACAGTGGACTTCTTCTCTTGTACCTTCACAAGTAAAACAGTTCCACAAATACTAGAACTAGGGGTCTAAATCTTCATCAGCATATAAATAAAACGCAGTAGAGAAAGACCGTTTCACTACTCAGCAGTGCACTTCATCCATCTCTGTCATAGACCTCCCCCTTTGCAGATCAAGAAGTATGATACACTATCTTCTTTCCAATGAGACCTGGATAACTGGATATGTGTTCATAAATTCAGCAGGGTCTTGACTAGCTTAGCCCTCCTTGATTGGGGAGGTACGATCTATAGTGGGTATTGTTTTCAAGACTCAGCTGCCTTGGATTTTCTATGATTTTTATGACCAACTGCCTGGTGTTCTGCAATGCACAGGGTGTAATACATAATATGTCAGTATGCAACACAGGAAGTTTCCATGAATGCCACATCTGGCACATTTGTAATTAATGCCAGTGATTTGTGGATGGCGAGTTCCCCAAGGGACATCTAATTGGTGATGCCAGATATGTCATGGAATCATGACTTATTACACCAATACACAGCCAACAGTCCATGGCAGGAACCATCTATGACTTACTGTTGTACACCCACAGCAGAATTAAACATGTGTTCCAACTAGTGATGAGTAGCAGTACACTTTGTAAACATGCAGCAAGATATCTACAGTCTGTGCAAAGTTACACCACATGCTGGTACAAAGACAGATACAGCAAGATATTGCCATTGGAGGACAGAATGCGTTTGAGCCAGTGGTGTAAGATGAGTCCTGAGTGGATTTGCTGGAAGACCTGGCTTTAGGGGATGACCATGAAAGGCACAGGAATGTGCAGTATGCCATGGCACAGGCTAAGAGGGAGAACCTGGGTCACATCTGTGGGCCAGATTAGACATAATAAACTTCTAACACTGGTGTATGCAGTACTCCTACCAGGCTGTGCTATACAGTGTATGGGCTGGCCATGCTGTGAACCAGGCACAAACTACCCTGGTAACAGAAATGGAGGGGAGGGCACAGTTGTCAGCATATTTACAGGTGGGGAGGGGCACAGTTACAGGGGTTGGTGATGGGCACAAGATAAAAGGACTAGTGATATGATGCACATGTATGTCATCAACTACTGATTAGAATGAGCTTGGAAGAATATGTAGGGGAGGAGGTGATGCTTTCTGTGTGGGGTATGTGTTCAGATGTTTGGGGGGGGCAGTGCATGTGCAGGTAAAGACATCCCTTGCAGAAGTTGCTTCACTGTGTGTGCAAGTACATGTGTATGTGCATTTTTGTGTGTATCTTCAACAAGTGTAAGGATCTCTCCATAGGTAATGGTAATGACTGTACATGTCCCCCATTCATAAGGGCGTGCTGTCCAAGGAATGCTATCAATATGACCAATGACTGGCAGTGAAAATGATGCATTTTGTGAGTATGAATGGTGGCTGTACCATGGTAATGTCAAACATATATGCCTAATCTATGGCAGCATCCATGACAGGCTGCTCCACCCTCAGCACTGATAGTAAGCATTGTAGATGTGTTTGTGTACCATGCCCTAAAACTGCCCCATATTTAGCCTCTACAGTACATGTGTCTGGCTTCTGTCTGCAGCTGTACTCTGTCTCCCTTTGGCATTGCTACATGGGGTATGGTACCTATATACCTGACAGCATGTTGATGTGTCTCCCCCCAAAGATTTTAAAAAATATACACAACACATGAAGTTTGGCTAAGGTGGAGTGACGGATGCAGTTGCCATAGTGACAAAGTCTTAGAGGGCACAATATTCACATGCTGATCTTAAGCTGATTACCAATTTTCAGAAATGAAAGACAGAACTGCATTTATGTGCAAAAGTAAAGCACATTATCATATGTGGCATAAACTGTAGCGGCTGCCTGTTACAAATGTAGCAAATGTTTTGCCACAGTTTAAAGAAAAGGAACTGCCTCACTCCTTATAGCATCAGAAGTGATTTTTTTCTTTGTCTCTCAACTTAAAAGTTCAGGATATGGCACCCACTTCCAAAATAGCTCTGACAAGACACTTATGTTAACACCATAGCCATTATTCAGTTTTTGGTGCAGCTCTATCTTAGTAGGTATGCAACATAACAGAATAATGATGATCATAGCTAACCTCTCCTAAATATGTTAGATATAAGCTCAGAGTCATTCCCCATGTAACTAATTACAAATTAATATTCTTTAAACAGCCCTTTCTCCCCTGCTAGTGTGCACATATGCAATACACAACCATTCAAATAATTGGCATGCATGCCCTTGTCAGAAGTGTTGCAACTACCTCTGTAATCTACATAAATCCTGCAGTTACCATAGTATCTCCCCGATTAACAATCATATAGCGCAATGAGCACTGCAAAGGTGCTGGCTGTTTTTATGGCATGTTTTTGCCTTCTGTTGCTGCGTCCCTGTGGCATAGCCACTTTTGTGCAAGACAGGGTTCTGTTTGATAGGCCATGCCTACCTCTTGATTATAACTCCATTTGGCATATTCCATGGTACTACGGTTTCCTCTGCTTGATTTCATACCCACCCCCTTGGTACTGTTTGCAACACATGCACTGCTCATGTGACATACATGCACACAGTCAGGGGTTTAGGCTAGGCAGAGCATAATTTTATCCCTTGTGGCATACTACTTGCTGTGATACCATGTGATCTGACACATGTTTTGTAGTTGTTTTCCTATTGCATACCGAACAATATTTCACTCCTTTAGGAGCTGTTATAACATACAGTGTGATGCACATTATTGCTGTCCTTTTTACCTATTTGCTGTTTTGCCATTTATGTTCTGGTTAAGTAAGTCAACCCCTACGTTTTGCTCCTTACTCACGAAACAAACATATGAACCTATTATCTTTCATCTTTCCCCCACACCTACCTATCCATTGTCAAGCTTAACTAGCAAATTATCATCCTTTAACCAACAGTAGCTGTTCTACAAGTGTCTCTCCCTTCTCAGTGGCTTCTTTCTCACCCCTCCCTTCCTTACTTCACCTTTGTTTCTCTATTATTACTAAATGCAAACTGAAGACTTAATAACTTATTTTCACTAACTTTCTCTCTATTCTCCTTACAGTAATCACACATTTCTACTCATATCAGCTGGAATACTTCCATACCATCTGTTCCCAGGATTGTAACATGCTCCATGTAGATTAGCTTGCATTATATATACTGACCAGATGTAATATTGGTAGATCAAACAAACTGCGCTAATTTCCATCTATCTTCCTATTTTTGTATAATTACTTGTATAATATTGGTGGTGGTGCTGCGGTAGCGTTGTCGCCTCACAGTAAGACGTTGTCACCTCACAGTAAGACGTTGTCCTGTTCAATTCTCAGCTAGAGCGTCTTGTGTGTGGAGACATACGTGAATGGGCATACCTTTGTTGAAGGTTGTGCATCAGGGCCGGCAACTCGCATGTAAAAATCTACTGCCAATCATTAGTGGACCGGAGTTCCGCTGTGGCAACCCCTAACCGGGAAAAGCTGAAAGACAAGACTTGTATAATATCATACCTATGGTATGTCTCTTTCATTTTATAAAAATCACCACTATTGTATGTTTTGTTTCTAATCTTACTATGTGGAGCTTGCAATGTTCCTCCGCTGAAAATGGTTCTCCACCCAGTTGGACTTTCCCAGTCAACAAATGCAAAATAAAATAAAATAAATAATAAATAAATGTTCATATTTTATGCTGTGTCTGCTGTATCTGCCATGGCTGTGGAGGTAGTGCAGTAGCAGTCACCTCACTAATCACGAGTCAGTTGCAATGAGCTGCTGGGTCTCCAGATGCCTCCAGGCCAGCCTCTCTGCTGGGAGACTACCTGGAGGATAGTCTGGTGGCTTCCAGTGGTCTGTCTCTGATGTGAGTGTGTAAGCTTCCTATCATGGTGCACCATTAGTAGGT
This sequence comes from Protopterus annectens, assembly GCF_019279795.1. Classification (NCBI taxonomy): domain Eukaryota; kingdom Metazoa; phylum Chordata; order Ceratodontiformes; family Protopteridae; genus Protopterus; species Protopterus annectens. The sequence continues at coordinate 561,847,579 of NC_056731.1, forward strand.
CATAATATGTCACCCAGTAGGAATTTGAAGGCCTTGGTGCAAATGACTGATCAGTGGCTGTTTGCTTATATTGGCCATGTAGACAATGTCCTCATATGATTGGCAGGATTACAATGCTGCCTACCCCTGACCAGCAAGCTACCAGTAGATAGGGTGAAGCTATGAGTGAAGTCACAGAAATGAATGACTGCTGTTTGTGTCTACCTCTTGGCAGTGCAGTAGTCACTGACTGCTTTCTGTGTATACCACTTGGCAGTGCAGTAGTCACTGACTGCTGTCTGTGTGTACTGCTGTCTGTATACCACTTGGCAGTACAGTAGTCACTGACTGCTGTCTGTGTACCACTTGGCAGTACAGTAGTCACTGACTGCTGTCTGTGTGTACTGCTGTCTGTGTACCACTTGGCAGTACAGTAGTCACTGACTGCTGTCTGTGTGTACTGCTGTCTGTGTACCACTTGGCAGTGCAGTAGTCACTGACTGCTGTTTGTGTGTACTTCTTGGCAGTGCAGTAGTCACTGACTGCGCTCTGTGTGTACCAATTGACAGTGCAGTAGTTACTGACTGCTGTCTGTGTGTACCACTTGGCCGTGCAGTAGTCACTGACTGCGCTCTGTGTGTACCAATTGGCAGTGCAGTAGTCAGCTGTCACACCACCTTATCCCCATTCACAATGTCCTTCTTCGGTGTATTTCACTTCCATACCTATTTCTTTTTGTCCATTCCTCCCCATCAACAATTGTTCACCCTCTAGCTGTCTAAATCTCTCCTATGTGTTTTCTCCAATTTGTATCAACCCTCCCCTGTTATGTCTTTCTCTTTTCTATGTTTTCTTATTTTGCCCCTGCTATCATCCCTATATACTCATTCATGTAAATACATCTTCCCCTTGATACCTTCACCCTGTACCCTTCTTGAAAAAAAGAAAAATGGGTGTTTGTCCCAAAAAATATTATAATCATCGTTCTTCATCTATCCTCCTGGTATTCCCTTCTCCAGTTCTGTCTACTCACCCCCTTTTCCTAATGCCCAGTACAATTTGTAGCTATGAATTGGTAGGGATATTGCTGGCTAGCTGAATCTGTGCATAGAATAAAGTGTTCATGCTTGGGTGAACAGACATTGCTGCATGCATACTACATGCACAGTAATGGACTTATCAGACTACATGAACTGCATCATGCAGAGCCAGTCATTACCGATGGAGGATTTCCACTAGTGAAGTATCTAATTTGTGCAACTCCATTGTGCAACACCTCGCTTAATACATTGCTAATCATTTCCAGGCCAGGCTGCGCTACTTCAACTGGACCATTTATCTGTTATGGCGCCACATAACATATGTGTCTAAACACCAGCCATGATGTCATAGTAACTTTCTATGAAAGTATGAGATTTATTAAAATTTATACAAAATAAAATTGGAAATCAAAATAAAACGTATATTATAACAGTAATAATATCAATAATATAATAGCATGTCCAAAGGTTATGATAAGGGTTTTGATAATGTTTATATTAGGTTGCTTGATGGATATGACTTATACCACATTATATCTCCATGAGCTAATTAACTGAACTTTGAAATAATTGCTAGCCATACCATAATATTTAATAAATATCGGTTATGGAACAATAATTCATGTCATTATTATTACCCTGTTATGTCTTATCATTTTAAAGAATGGTAGACAGCTAGATAGATAAGAAGACCTGACATGATGAACCAGATGGATATGTTTCATGTCCAATTGCAAGCTAATTTGAGGACTTAAATGCATAAATAAAAAATGAATGCTTTACATATCTGTGACATTTTCTGATGTTGTAAAAATACTTTTTAGATTAATTTATTGTACAGCAGGCCTTCATATTGTAAGCAGATATTTTATACAATGGGATAGTCAGATATCTGTAAAGTGGTATGAGATAAGCTTTCCTGTTTTGTATGAAACTTTTCATTTGCAGTCCTGTAGGATGCTACCAAATAGGTTGATTACACATAATTTTAAAATGCCACAAGCTGTTAAAATACCAGACAATCTATTTTCTTTTGTAACATTCTGGATGATTTTACCGCTTTCACGGTACTTCTGTCAGTGAAATGTTATAATGACATAGAAGGGTTAACAAGATTTTTTTTTGTCCCTGTCATATTACTAAACATGACATTACTTCCCCTTTCCATTAGTTTTAGTTTTACAAGGAAATACTGATGAGACAATCTGTTGAAAGGCTTTAATGTATAGCAAGGGATCCGTTTTCTCTTATAATATTCACAAGGCTAGTAATTAAATCAAAGAAATGCTGGCCACATTCCAGTTACAGATTATTGCTGTATACACTACTTCCTCTTTTCTACATCTTTTGGCACCAAAAGTATGCATGTTTGTGTACTTGCAAATGCATTAACTGAACACAGGCTAGAGGCTCAGCATGGCATTTGCTGTCATAAAGCCCATAATAAAATGTGGGCACTCGCAACATAAAATATTGAAACAAACACTGTCACACCACAAATGGGAGCTCCCCTTTGTAGTGAAGGTGTCAGAACAGAGTAACAAGGTAATAATTCTTTTCCTGCCTTGCTTTTCTCCAGTAATTCAATTGTCAAGAGTACCCTTGGGGAGGGTGAGCTATTTTGGAAACTCCTTGCATTATTTAAAAATACCCACTTGGAAGGCTTGGCTGTTGGAACTTGACACTTGAATCAATATTTATTCAATATACAGAGAGTTGTTTTTGAAGCATAAGGGCATTTCCCCAAAATAAACTAAACAGTAAAATCCATTATGCACTGGGAACTGTAATCCGGCCTTTCGTTTAAGGAACAGATAATAGCAAAGAGCTTTTCTACACTGTTTGATAAGTACATATTTGCTATTTACTTTGTGGCTATTCTTTTCTCTCAATCTCTCTTACCTGTACCTCACTGGCCAAAAATTAAATCATGTCAGAGTTTTGCATGCTTAAATTAAACATGCATTCTGCACATAAAATGTACTAGGACAGAAGTACGCATCCTAAAGTATAGCAAAGTTCAACTTTATTTTGAAGTGTTTTCCCCTGTTGCCTGCTGTGATACTATGGCATTGGTAAGGAATAGTATTGGGGCCAGCAGGCTCTATTCAATATTTTCTAATGCCAGGTAGGCCATTTTTATTTTAACTGAAAAACAAAGATAAAAAAGCACCTTGTGTGCACACTGATGGTAGGGTTGTAGCAGATTAGAATGTTAATTCTTTACTAAGCACTCTTGAAGACCACCTTGCCTCATTTAATACTAGCAGATTTATAGTTGTATAAGATACTAAAGTTATCTTTTTTTAAAAACACATCCCATTTAGTAGACAGGCAAAATCATTTGTGGCATCGCTACAGTACATTTTTCTGAAGTAATTTATCATGTTACAAATGGGTTTCTGCACTAAGAAAATATCCACCATGTGTGATGGAGAAATAAATAACTGGGAATATATGTTTTGGGACTGTAATGAGTTGTCAGACTTTAAAAATTCCCTAAAGAGTACGCTGTCAGGAATACTGGGCAAACAAATTAATGTTACTAAGTTTAATTCTGGTGCTTGCCGAAAATAGCAATTTCTAGTAAATAGAACTCAAAATTTAAACTGTACTTGAAGTAGTGACTATTGTAACAGAAGTAAAGGAAGAGGAAGTGGATCTTTATAAAAGGGTAGCAGTAAATTACATAGAAAAAAAGGAAATTGTAGGGACAATAAATGCAAAAAAATGTTTTGGTGGAGGAATGAGGTTTAAGACAAGGCAGGAATTGGATAATCTATGTAATCTTGCTAAGATATTAAACAATGTATGCAATGTGTAATGTTTGTAAAAATGTGAACTTGTTAATACAAATTTATATAAATTTAAGTTTGCCTATGTCACAAGTGTTAATTCGATAAAGGTGTTAAAAAAAAGAAAATATCCAACTTTATCACAGTCATTATCAGATTGAAGAGCTGTAAAGCCCAAATGTAAATGCTGATGTACTTCCTATGGGACAAACTGTAATGGTTCTGATAATCAAGTTCTGATTTTCATTATCAAGGCATATTGCTAACGGTCATAATAAGGAGTAAGGAATTTCATTTGGTCCTTACATTTTATGGCCTTGAGTTTCATTAACTGGTCCAACGTTCAAGCATTCAGGCAGTAGCATGCTTGATGACCTAAAAGTGTGCAGTTCATCTTTTGAGTAGTGAAGTAGTGGACCTTTCTTACCTGTATTCTGTTGCTCCTCCTAAGTCCAGCAGTCCCAGTATTTTCATGCCATTACTAAGATAAGCTAATCTCAACCTAGATGCACTTTAACCTGTCTGGTATCGGCTTTTACACGCAGACTGAGATGGTCATTCAGGTTCTAGTCCAGTGATCAAAAGGGCATGCTGGGGCAACATTTTTAAAAATGTATACCATCAGATCTGAACAAATAATATTTTTGTTGAAGGGCATGGTAACCCAGACTTAATGTAAATTATTGAGTGACAAATGTTGTTGTTTTTAGTGGAAAGTCAGAAATGAATTCAAATGAGAAGTGTGCCTGTCCTGTACTGACTTTGTCATGAGCACGCAATACAAGATTAAAGCTATCAAGGAAAGTGAATCACCAGCTTGAGAAAGTAAACATTTTGAACAAGTCATTGTAACAAAAGATGCTGCATTTAGAAATATGAGAATATAGGATCATAGGAAGTTACTAAGCTATTGACTCTGAGGTCCTTACAAGCCTAACCAAGAATTTGGCCCATGCTTCCACAGGTTAGCACCCAATTCCCCTGTCCAGCAGGGACACAGGTGGAATCTCAGGGAAATGCATTGAAGCTTCCCTGACCAGGAATTGAACCCAGGCTGTGGTGGTGACAATACGGAATCCTAACTACTTGACCACCAGAGATACCCCTAAGCAAATGATTTGGATTTGAACCTTGTTCTCATCTGTGCTCTGACTAGAAGCTCACTGCTCTTGAACCTGGTGCCACAGGGAAAGCTGTGTTAATGAATTTAAAATCAATTATGCAGTTTTCTCCATGACATTGCTAAATCTCAGAAGAAAGAAAATAAGTGTGGAACGTGAAGAGATTTTGTTATTAGTAAAATTTAAATATTGACAGACTAGACTGTAAAATGGGAGTGATACATATTTATTTTTGTTCAGCTTAAAATGGCACGTTTAAATCTTCTTTTTGAAAATGAAATTCATCTTTTCAAAAGCTGAAGACTAGTCTTTGCCAGCTACAGCCACTGACAGTGAGCCTCTAAAAAATGAAAAACACATTTTGTAAAGAATTTACACAGCCTATGCCATTTTCTGCTTACAGACTGTAAACCGAAACTTTGCTGTAATGTTTAGTGCAAACTTATAAATTGTTGGTGGACATTCTAAGGGTGGAAAACTTTTAGTAGCAGCCGGGGAAAAGGGAAAGACAGATACAAATCATTTAGTTTGTTTACTGGGTTAGTACACCGATTACAATAGGCCATTTACATGCACAGCCTGGGTGAAGAATTCACAGATAAATAAAACCTAACAAATTCACACACATGGTATAATCATGGAAGGTCGACAATCCAATATATAACTGAAACAACATGTAAAGAAAGCACTTGGTAAGAACAGAGGGTTGAAGCAGAAGTGATGCAGGATTGGGTTTTAGGTGATGTGCCCGGTGGGAAAACACTTGCAGTCAGATTTTTGATGGAGGCACCTTTTGAGTTGTGCTCTGAAAGTGGGAAAAAAGGAGACTTCTATTAGGTCAGGGGGTAAGAGACTGCCTGTGTTGTGTGTAAGAATGAAGAACAGATGGTTGGTACAGTGCAGTTATGTTTGGGATATCTTGAGTAAGGGATTTAATTGGGAAAGGTTATGGAGGTTGTGGTGGTGGTTTTATTATGGAATTTGGTTGAAAGTGGAGTGAAAAGCACCTGTTTGTAGTAGTCTGAAAAGAAGAGACCCTAGGAGTAGTTCAATTCTGTAAGAGACTGCTAGCCATTTGGCTTTGGTGAGGATGGTGAAGTGGTGTTCCTGAGAGGGACAACTAGAAATGAACTGGCAGATTTTGTTTTTAATGAACTATAGAGTTGATAAGTTTTTTTTTAAGGCTGTGGCGTTGATGGGGAGCCTGTATTCAATTTGAACAAGGATGAATCATTTGCCTGTTAGACTAGAGCTGGTCTGGAGATCAAGGGAGATATTTTCTATGACCAAAACACAAGAGTATTGATATTTTTCTTGGTGTCTTCAATGTGGCTTTGAAGTTAAGTCACTGTTATAGCCATAACCTTAAGTATTTAAAGGGCATGGTTGTTTCAATTTGGTATCCAAAAACAACCCACACCCAGGTCTCCAATCCAGCAGAAGCATGCACTTTCCAGCCAAAAGTTCATCAAACAAAAGAATGGCACTTCTTCATCCAAAAAACATTCTGAATGTAGAAAAAGTAGTTTACTTCAGTCCAAACAAAAGTAAATTAATATAAACCACCACAGAATAGTGAACAAAAACTGGTTTCAGCAGAAACCTCACATTCTTCAGCATTAAGGGACTCAATCAAAGTATAGCAATGCCATCTGCATAAAGAGTGATAGAAAGTTTAAGGAGGTCAGAGAGTAGTTTGTTATTAAAGATTGAAAACAACAATTGGGTGTGTATGGATCCCTGGGACACTACTCTGATAAGGGGTGTTGGAGGTGATAGGTATGAGCCTATTTTGACTCTGAAATAACTATTTGTTAAGAAATATTGGAACCAGGTGACAGTTTTAGGGTTAAACCCAATTTCTTAGAGGGAGTGAAGAAGCAGTAGGTAGTCAATAAGATCAAAAGCTTTGGTAAAGTCAATGAAGAGAGCTCCTGAAAGGTTTTTTTATGGATGTTGAAAAGGATCTCATCTATTAGTGACCATAGTGCTGTCATTATGCTTTAGACAGTTCACAATCCATGGTGTTTAAGAGTGAGGAAGTGGTTCTGTTGGATGTAAGAGGACATTTGGTTGTAGATTATTTTTCTGAGTATTTTCCCAGGTGTATGAAGTAAGGAGATAAGGTAGAAATGGAAAGCATCTTATGGCTGAGGCTGTTTGGGAAGGGGATTCACAAGATCAGGTTTCTATATATCTGGCATTGTGTTCTGAATTAAGCATAGGTTATAAATATAGAGAAGAGGTGTGTTAAGGGTGTCGTTGCAGAGTGAAATAAACCAAGGGAATAGGTTGTCTGCACCAGGGGGCGCATCCAAGAGTTTGCTTTATAATAACGGGTCAAGGTTTTAGTGAGTAATTTTCTTAAAAATGGAAGAGAGCGATAAAAAGAGGGGGTTGATGAGTTGAGAGGAGAGGACATTTTTGTGGTACTAGGGAGGTGGTCAAATTGGGGCGGCCACGGTGGTGCAGCAGTTAGCGTTGCCACCTAACAGCTAGAGGTTCTCTGGTTTGATTCTCGGCTAGGGTGCCTTCTGTGTGGAGTCTGCATGTCCTCCCTGTGGTCATGTGGGTTTCGTCCGGGTGCTCCGATTTCCTCCCACATCCCAAAGGCATGCAGTAGGTGGATTGGACACTCTAAATTGGCCTTAGGTGTGAGTGTGTGCGTGTGTGTGCCTTCTGTGGAAGGTTGGGCGCCGGGCTGGCAACTCGACACTGTAAAAACTCCACTGCCAATCCTGGGCGGACAGATGATCTGCTGTGGTGACCCCTAACCGGGAAAAGCCAAAAGAAGAAGAAGAAGAAGAAGAAGGGAGGTGGCTAAATTGTTTGAAAAAGATACAGATTAAAAATTGGCCTTGAGACATGTGGAATATGATAGGAAAGGAGGTGGGATCTGCTGATTTTTGGCCAGTGAGAAGATTTTCTTCCTGACAAAAATGTTTGGGTTGCCAAGCAGAGCAAGTTGTTTGTGAATGATATAGTTGGTTTTCTGCCTGTGTATGGCTTGCATGACTAGGTTACACAGAGAGGTTAAGGCAGTGTCATTTTCCTGCGAGTGTATTTTGACTCCATAAAGATCACACATAGTTTATAAATATGAGCAGAGCTATCAGTTCAGTGGTTAGCCTGCGGATTTTATTGCATATGAAAAGGAGTTGTGTGAAAGGAAAGAATTTGCCTTGAAGTTGAAGGCAGGCATGTGTAAGAGCTGTGGCAGTTGAGATGGGGTTCTGTAAGTTGGCAATGGGAAACCAGTCGAACGTTGCTAGGTGTTTTTGAGGTTTTCTGTACTGACGATGAATCTTGGTTTGAAAGTAACTAGTTTGAAGGGGAGTTTTGATGACTAGTGGATAATCTGGGAGGTTACTGTGGAGTGGTATTGAATGAGGGCGGAAGACTGGATATATTGGAGATAATGGCTGTTAGTGATTTGCAGATCTAGGAGGGAGTGGTTGTCGGAGATTTGGATGAGTAGCATCTCTCACTAACTGCATACGGTTGATATTGACTAGGAATCTAGTAATATCATTTCTCAGGGGACCTCGGTAGTTTAGGTTAAAATCACCTAAAATAACAATATATTTGTAATGTTGGGTAACCTTTACTTAATCTAGTGGGAAAGGGGTAGAAAATAAATAAACAACAACTGAATTAGTTGCCATCAGGGACATAAGTAGCATTTGTGCAATCTTTATTTTATGATTATTTCATACATATTTATGTGAATGGAAGTGTTGTAACCTATTCTCAGAAAACCCTGGTATTTGATTATAGTTCAAAACACAGACACAATAGATTACATGCAGTATGATACAGTAGTCTATTTAAGACATAGAAGTATAAATTGACTAGGGTATATCTATATTTTAGACAGGAATGTAGAACTTAATGGACACTAGATGGTTACATCTTGCTTTACATTAAAATAAAGTTAAGTTCATTCATGATAATGGAAACCATTCAATCTTTCCTGTTTTATTTTTAATGGCACGTAGTAGGCAAGGGAAATTGAGTGGGTTATGCAAACAGAATAGAAAAACAGGATACTGACCAATCAGCAAAATTAAAGTAAAGGCTTTTTAGACTACTAGCTTAAAAGTAGAGAAGTTGATTTAAAGTGAAAGTATCATCTGTATTCTAATAATTAAAGCCTTTGTACAAAATGCAAAGCTGCAGAAACCTGAGAAAACCTCTTTTGCAAGCAACAATGATGTTGAAGGTTGCATTCTTTGTTCCAATTTATGATTTTGAATAGAATCCAGCATATTAAAATTCACATTGGTCATCTAAGAAGTTAAACAGTGGCCTTCCGTCTGTTGCCCCATCCCCCTTCAGCCAGTCTGCAAAACATTGCTGACATTTCCTTTTCATTGATGACCTCGTCTAATGCATCATATATGATAATTTAAGACTATCTTTGCACAGTGGTACCATACACAAGAAGAATAAAAAGGACATTGACTGGTCAGCTTGAAACTGGGAGGATTGTTTACTTATATGTAAAACTCTGGCATGCATTGGGGAGTGCAGGTCATATTTAAAGGAGAACAGAGGTGATTGGCATTCATTGTGCTCTTTCAAATTCTATGTTTTTTCATGACTCCGGGAATCACAATAATGGGACTTGGAATTACAATATGGAACCAAAAATGCACTGGCCAGCATTTCATGAGAAATAATACTTCTGCGTATGCCAAAGCGCTGGGCGCAGCAAGAAACCATCTTTTAGGAGACCAATATATACTAATTACAATGATTATGTGAAGGAACTAATTAACCTCCAGCTCCATATATTTCAATTATATTTTTGTGTTTTTCACGAAACGAAGTCTGGTATTATGAATGTTCCTAGATGAGGGCAAGTGAGAAACTGATTAGTCTGTCCTCTTCTATAAACCCTTGCCCATCACAAAATCTTATTTTTACCCAAACGGGGCATATACCACACAAGAAGCAACCATTTTAACACTTTATTTTTTAAATTCAGACCACAGATACATAGAATAATGGATACCTGTTACAGTTCCACATAGTTGACTCCAAGCCTTGAGTAACATGTTTGTGATCATTGTGAGAATATGCATTTGAAACTCATTAACCAAGCAACCACAAAACTATTTCTTACTAACAAAATATTAATGAATACAAATATTTTCTGAATTAAAGATAATTAACATTCATCAAATTTTATTTTCATTTCAAAATCCAGACAATCAAAGATAGCTACTGATATGTACTTTAAAGGCAGGCACAATGCTAAGAACTCAGGCAGCATTGCCAGGATTTGTACAACAGACATTAGGCTTTAATGGCTGGCGCAATGCTAAGAACTCAGGCAGCATTGCCAGGACTTTCACAACAGACATTAGCACCACATAGCACCACAGACTGCGCACTCTACTTCCTAGCCAACAAAGCACTGCATTAGTTTGTCCCTGCAGTTCTTTTCTACAATGAAAGCCCTTCAGATACATTTAAAATGGCCCCAGGGTTATTTTTACTAGATTAGAGGATTTCTAGTGGAACATGGCTTTATTATTGACAGCTTTCCTTTCTTCATATCATTCAAGGCTATTATTTTAATTTTTGTACAGGAATGTTCAGCTTTGGCATATTGTATTTTTTTCTTTTGGGCCTTGTTTTGTGCCTAGGTCCTTTTAAAATTCAGTAATTATTACCACTATAAGTGAATGTGGTATGGTAAACAATCTACCCTTCTGAAAGGCACAGCAGATGCTTCGTTACCAGTTTGACAGTAATAGTCCTCACTTTAACTGTGAGTGAGGCCATCGCAGTTTATGTAGTGCTCATTTTTTTCATGCTGTTGTCTTACCATTTCCAGTATAATCTAAGAAGTCAGAAATAATACAACTGCAGAGACTCACACATCCCATGGTAATAATAGTAAGAGCCTTCTACAGCACTGTGAAGGTGGTGTGGTCATGATAGCTAGCACGTGCAAGCTGCCCTGCAACATAAAACCATTTTGACAGGAAATTATACCTAGTCCTCAGAAATATCTGCACTTTTTGGTAGAATTTAATTCAGCAGGAAATGTTTTATCAATAAACTGTGGAATAAGACCATTTTTTGAGAAAATCCTATAAAAAATAATTGCATATTATAAGCTGAAAATGATCGAATCAAAATTTAACCTACAAAAAGTCTCTATTAAAAATGAAATTCATGCTTTCTTATCTAAAGCACAAGACATCTCTACATACATACATAAGTTGGATTTGAAAAATTACTCCATTAAAAGATGACTGAAAAAAAAAAAAAAAAACTAGAGCTAATCAGTGATCTGGTGAAATGACAGATCGCAAATCTACAATACAGAAGATGCCTTAAATGAGATAGAAGGAAGAGTGACAAAGGGCAAGTCATAGATACGGTTTCTTCTAAAACTTAACATCTGACTTGTAAAAGTGGTTGCCTTGATAAAGAGAATGAGAAGGAATAACATAAGGATATATGGTAAAGCAGAAAAAAAGAGGGAGACAACATAAACTTATCTTCTTGGATCCCCAAAATACTAAAACTATCTTTTGGTGTTGAAACAGCTCAGAGATCATTAGCAACAATTGCTATAAAACACATGCTCTGCCAATGTCCATCACAGTTAGATTGGTTTCCATTTTGGATAAATACTTAGTTCTCAGAATAGAACAGTTTAATCTCCTAATACAAATAGGTGAGAAATTACTTAGATTTGATAATATCTTTTCTTATAAAATAATCAGTTAGAGAAAGGATTGTATACCTCTAATTAAAGAACTGAAATCAAGGTGCAAAACTTATCTTTAATTCCTGGCAAGAATAAATATATTTCTCACAGACAAACAAAGGCATTTGCCTTTTTAGGTGAGGCTATTACATTTATGGAAACAAATAATTTACTTGAACAAGTTGATAAATGGACCATCATTAAAGAAACAGAGAGAGAGAGAGTGAGGCAAATAATGGTTGGAAAACACAAGGAAAAACAAGAACCTAAAGACAAGTGAGTTTGAATAACAAAACAATACTTATTAAAAAAGTTGTATGTCTCTTCATTATGTTTGTGAAGTAAGTGACATGAGTTTTGTTCTTGTTCTTTTACTTGTCAAACCTAAAGATAAAAGGGAGAAATAAGTTGAGCTTGGTCTTTAATAACCCTAAATGGATGGCATGCTATAAAATATTATCTGACATAGCAGGTAAGTACTTGTTCCTCTTATAGTAGGTTAATACCCGAAAGATAAATTACATACACTTAACTGATGCATTAGTCCATTATACAGTTTAAAAAAATATGAAAAAAATGCAAAATTAACAAAGTATGCCTGAGATTAGAAGTTTCACTTTTAAGTGCATTGTAAGTGGTGCAGCAGGAGGCATATCCTCTTTCGGTGCTGGAAGAATCGAAGTTTGTATGTTCTATTCTTATTACAGGTGACTGGATAGCTGACACTACAGTACAACATTAGGAGGGCACTGCACTTTGCAGTGTGTTGTCCTTCAGATAAAACATTAAACTAATGTACGACTGGCATGAGTTGGTAAAAACTTAGGTAGATCTAAAAAGGTAGATTGCACCTACTAAAATGAGTAGGAGAGGTCCCTGATGCCTTGGCCAAAATTTGTCTAGTAATATAAATACCACCTTGGGTCTCCCCTGAAAAGAAGCAACCAGCTTAGAGGGACTAACCTATTCAATAACTGATTGATAAATTAAATACAATAAAATAAATAAATAAATACATAAAAATGTTCTAAGGCAAAAGGCACATTACATCAAAGTCAAAAGTTAAGCAAATATTAGCAATGCATACATGAAAAGGAGGGTACAAAATGGGATTTGGGTGTTTCTTCGATCTGAGTAACCAAAACAAAAGAAGAGAAAGGAAAGAAAAACAACCAATACAAGTGAAATAACTTTTCAGGTAGATTATGTAATATAACTGAGCATCTATTACAGAGTAAATTGGAAACGTGATTGGGATAGTGGAGGGAGGAAAGTAAAAAGAGACCATAATAAAGAGAAGTGGGTACAAAACTTCAATATAACTTGCTTCACTAGATATATAACAATATTGTACTGAATGTCTTAAAGAGGTAAGTTGTCATTAAGGTAATTAAAATGCTTATAAGTTCATCACTTTCATAAGAACAATAATGACATATGTCTTGTGCCTTAATACATTTGCTTTTGGCTTTTTTTTTGTTTTTTTTTTTTCATTTTTACAAAGTACTGCAAACTGAATGTATTGAATAGAAATACAAACATAGGTTTCAGGCTTCATATTTATTAGAGTAAGCTAGTGCTGAAATGATTACTTAACAGATGCCAAGCATATAATGTAATAGTGGACCCCCCCCTATTTTATGTACTGTGTTAATCTGTTCTGCTGAATGATAGAGAGCTTTACCACTGGATCATTAGGATTATTCCAATGAGCAGAATTAGTATGAAGGATGACGAGAAACTCTAGTTATTTGGAAATAGTGAAAACTACAGACATGTTTTTCTTTTTTTCATACAATACACACTTACTCCCATATGTATCTATCAACACAAAAAACGTTCCGTAAAACTACTGAACCAAAAAAACTGACACAGAATGTTAATAATCCCTGTGTCTTGAGATGAACCTCTTCAAATGCCAGCAATTCAGCAGCTTAGCAAGCTTCATCAGAACAATGTAAAACAGACCTCTTAGCATTTAAATAAACTTTTTGGCGCCAACATATAAAATACTGTCTTAAAGGCATATGATATAATATAAAACAGTAATGAAATTATTAATGTCTTATAATCACACATTAGCTTCTGAATATAGTTTCTAGATGTACCAACAAACCACAAATTCAGCTCATAACTAGCAGAGGTTTTATAGAAATAACATCATTAAGTCCTGGTGGGGTTGAAGAATCCAATAATACCTGCCACCAATACTCTTTGTATGATAACAGGCCCTTGAAATCCCCCCCCAATATCTATTTGAACACTGTCAATAATAGCAAACTTAAAATAATGCCTATCTCCACATTTTTTTTTTAATATGCCTGTAAAGGGCGTTCTTTTCATCTTTTGTCCTTATACTATATAAATAAGAGTAATGATGTTATTTCTATTTCTATAAAACCTCTGCTAGTTATGAGCTGAATTTGTGTTTTGTTGGTACATCTAGAAACTATATTCAGAAGCTAATGTGTGATTATAAGACATTCATAATTTCATCACTGTTTTATATTATTATAACACTCTGATGTCATATTATAGTCATATTTTTGACTTGTTAGATCTAGGACAGTTATATACACAGGATACACATCGTTCAATTGTTTAGATTTTATAGGGCAGCTTCGACAGAATATGTTAGAAATATTTGTTCCGTACATAAACAGGAAATTTATATATGTATTTATAAATATTTTATTCTTGATCATATTATATTTTGTGTTCGTATTTGTGTTGCGAACAGCACAGATTGAGGGCATTTTTGTATATGACAAGTGGTGCTGTACTAATGTGTAACTTTTTGGTGTAATATGCCTTTAAGACAAAGTATTTTATATGTTGGCGCCAAAAGTTTATTTAAATGCTGAGAGGTCTGTTTTACATTGTTCTGATGAAGCTTGCTATCAAGCAAGTGAAAGCGCTTAATGTTGGATAATACTTTGGATTTTTTATTTGTTTAATAAATTTCCAGTTTGTTTTTAGACCTCATTGATCTTTGGAATATTTTTTCCACTGGCATTTTTTTTTTGTCGGACTAAGCTGCTGAATTGCCGGCATTTGAAGAGGTTCGTCTCAAGACACAGGGATTATTAATGTTCTGTGTCACATTTTTGGTTCCATATCTATCTATCTATCTATCTATCTATCTATCTATCTATATCTATCTAATCTCGCTCTCTCTCTCTCTATATATATATATATATATATATAATATTATAACAGACTTTTTATGTTGATTTCTTACCAACAGGTAAACTAAGTTTATTATATAATTAAAGAATACATTGCATACCTTGCTGAAGGAAGTGGGGGAAGGAAACTGATAGGAAAATTGGAAGGTAGTTTATTGTATAATTTGTTTTAAAAATGGCATTTTTAAAAAGAAACTTGATATAATAGTTCTGCATTCATTTACTATGTACTTAAGTAGAAGAGAAGATTAAAATCTTTTGATGGCATGAACAATATGCACAAGGGTGTTTATGATTATACTAATAAAAAACTAGCTGAAATGAAGGATAAGAGTTGTGAGTTAAATTTTGAAAATGTCCTGTTCTTTTTTTGAATGAGATAGCTCAGTAAAAATAAAACATAGGTATAACAAATGAGATTTATTTTATTTATTTATTTTAAACTTGTTGACCGGGCTAGTCTAACTGGATATATGTCCATTTTCAGTAGAGGCCCGGGGAGAAAAGCTCCAAGGAAAAAAACTTACAATTTAATAGAGAACAACATCAAAACAGTTTTATACAGCAATGATTGTACCATAAAAGCAGTATAATTTTAGCATAACATGTTAGCTAAAGAAATTCTTAAAAGAATATAAAAAATAGAAGAAATAAAAGTTTTTTTTTTTTTTCAATTTTAACCTACTCTTAAGTTGGTTAAAGTATACTGCATTGACATTTACAGTTTACATTTGTTGACTGGGCTAGTCTAACTGGATGCAAGTCCATTTCCAGTAGAGGCCCGGGGAGAAAAGTTCCATGTATTTGTACAGAGTAAATAGATGCAAAAAGAGTAGAAGTTGTACCGAGTTATCAAAGAAATCAAAGAAAATATAAGATAATACAAAAGTTTTAACTAATACTGTATAATAGTAATCCAGTTCTTTAAGGTACAGAGATAACTTTTACATATATACATAAAATTTGTGTACTATAGGATATATTGTTAATTTGCAATAGGTAGTAGATGAAGGAAGGGTGAGAAGAGTAAGTGGGGGGGCAGAATTAGTCAGGGTTAGTACAGGAGCATAGCCAGTGATTATTGAGATATGGTTTTAGTTGTTTTTTAAAAAGAAAAAGAGAGGTCTGAGCTGTGATATCGGAAGGAAGTTGATTCCATAGTTTTCCTACAGAGTTGGAGAATAAGGAGTCACCTGCTGAGTTGTTGGATTTAGTAGTATTAATCAGCAGTTTGTTTGAGGAATGTAGATTTTTGAGATTGTTATAAGGTGTGATGAGGCTAGAGAGTATAGGAGTGTTGCTAGGTTGATACAGGGTCTTATGAGCTATTGTGAGCTGGTGAAATTGAAGTTGGCTAGGGAATTCTAGCCAGTTTAATTGTTTAAGATTAAGGCAGTGATGTGTTCTGAAAGAAGAGCCTATAGCAAATCTAGCAATATTATTATAGGAAGTTGTTAGTTTCTTGAGGTTGTTTTTTGACATATTAGTATAAATGGGAGCGGCGTAGAGCAGAGTGGATAAAAGGTGAGTTCTAGCTATAGCAGACCTAGCTACTGGAGTAAGAAAGGGTTTGATTCTGTAAAGGGATCCCAGTTTCTTATTAATTAATTTTATTGTAGTGTTTATGTGTATATCAAAGTTTAGATTGTTGTCGATTGTTATTCCTAGCAGTTTAGTGGTAGGGTCAGGTGAGATAAGGGTACCATTATTAGAAGTGAGGTTGAAATGTAAAGAGATGGACTTTTTGGTTGGGCTGAAAAGTAGCAATTTAGTTTTTTTTGGGATTTAGAAGGAGGCAGCAGTGGGAGAACCATTGTTCTACAGTGCTGAAGACTTTTTGGGTAAGGGACTGAAGTTCAGTTGGTGAGGCAGCTGAGCAAATTAAGGTCGAGTCATCTGCATACTGAATGCAGTTGGAGTATGGAATAGCAGATTGCAGGTTAATGAAGATAGAAAATAAGAGTGGGCCTAAAATAGAGCCTTGTGGAACACCAAGGGAGATTGGGAGGTGATTAGATAGTTCTTTGTGCCAGAGTACAGCCTGCTGACGGTTATTAAGTTAGGATGTAAACCAGTTCAAAGATAGAGAATCAAGTGAAAGAGACTTAAGTGTATGCAGGAGAAGTTGGTGGTTAACCATGTCAAAAGCTTTGGATATGTCAATGAAGACAGCTGATGAAAGACAGTTGTTGTTACGGTTGTTATTGATGTAGTTTGAGAATGATAGCAGGGCAGTGGTGGTACTGTGGAAAGGTCTGAAGCCATGTTGGCAGTTAGCAAGTAGGTTATTTTGGAGGAGGTGGTTGAGAATTTGTTTGTGGATGCATTTCTCCATAATTTTGGCTATAGGTGATAATAAAGCTATGGGACGATAGTTGGAGAAGTTGTTGGAGTTTCCCCCTTTGTGTAGTGGGATGATATGAGAGATTTTCCAGATTAATGGGACATCTCATTCATTTATAGATCTATTTATTAGAATGGAAATAGGGTAGGCAATGGCCTTAGCTCCTTTTTGTAAGAATTCTGCCTGTAGTTTGTCTGCTGATGGGGAGGAAGGTTTTAACTTTTGGAGAAGGGAGGAGATGTATGAGGTAGACACAGGTTGGGGTTGGATTAGCAGAAGAAGTGGGTAGGTTGGATATATCAGGTGATAGGTGGCTGGCTAGAGTTTGGATGGTATCTGTGAAGAAAGAATTAAAGGAATTTGCAGTCTGTATTGGATTATTGGGGTTATAACCCTGAGGATTGGGAGTGATCAATTGACCTGGGTAGAGAAGATTATTAATACTAGTCCAGAATTTTTTTGGTTGTCTGAGAGAGGTTTGCTGCAGTTGGAGATAATAATTCTTTTTGTCTAGCAGGATGGCTCTTTTTGTGCTGTTTCTATGTTCTCTAAAGGTTTGATGGTCTATTGGATTCTTAGTAGTACGCCATTTTGTCCAGTGTTTATTTCTAACTAGGATTTTTTGTTTAGTATTGTTAGTAAGCCAAGGGGCTGGTTTGGCTTTGATTCTAATAGAACGAGTTGGAGCGTGATGATCCAGGATGGCTAAGAATGTAGAATTAAAGTATTCCACTGCTTTGTTTAGAGGGAGAGTTTTAAATGGGGTCCAATTACATTGTTCGAGTTCTGCTTGAAAAAGTTGTGGGTTAAAATGCTTTTTTGAGCATATTGTTTGGAAGGTGTTAGGGAATATTATGCAGGTTTTATGTCTGATAATATATGTTAGAGAGTGGTCACTGAGGTCATCTGGAAGGATACCTGTTGTGTAGGTTTGCTGAGGAGTGTTGGTAAGTATCCAATCTAAGGTGGTTGCTTTGTTATTGATTTTATTGGTTCTGGTGGGGGATTCTATAAGTTGAGAAAAGCCATAAAGGTTAATGTGGGTGGTGGGGTTGGTATTTGTACAGGAATTCCAATCAATGTTGAAGTCCCCAAGAATTATGGTTTCTTGAGGGATGTTACTAGAAAGCCAGCTGAAAATATACTCTACAGTATTATTATTGTTCCCTGGGGGAAGATAGACACAGATGATGTTTATGGCTTTACTTGTATTAAGCTGAAGTTTGGAGAAAATTATTTCTGCACTAGTGTTGTGGGTAAAGTAAGATTAAGTGTACTGACTTGAAGCTCATTTTTATACAGGATTGCTACTCCTCCCCCCTTTTTGGAAGTACGGTCAAGTCTGATGATATTATAGTCAGGAGGGGTGATTTAGTTGTCTTTAATGGTGGGTTTTAGCCATGTTTCTGATAAACATAGAATATCAAATGGATGGGCCTGTAAGAGGGCATGAAGTTGAGCAATTTTGTTACAAATACTGCGTATGTTTAGATGTGCAATTAAGAGTGAGTTGGTAGGTTTGGTAGGTGAAGAGGCTATCAAATTGTCTTGGTAGTTATTTGTAGTGGTGGAGATAATAATAGAAATTGTAAAGATTTCACATCTTTTGCTGAGAATGGTTCATTATTTTTCATTCATTATTCTTAAGCAACTGATATTTAGTCAATGATTGATAGGGTATATATTATGTTAGATTCACAGAATTAAATTGAAAATATGTAAGCAACTCCCTGCCAGATATACAGTATGATCATAATATGATAAGCTTTAATATCTCAATGATTGTAAGGAACTTCACTATTTTTAAAAATTCCAATCTATAATTTAAAAGGTTTTAAGTAAAACATAGAGGATTATCAACAACTCAACAACAATGGTTTACTTTTTTCAGCTTTACTGGAAAGGTTCACCCAGATTCTGCTACAGTTTGCTGTGAGGAAAAGACTAGTTTGTTTTTTATTTGTTGTGTTTTGTATTACTTTATTGCTTTTTTCTATTTTGTATACTCTGATTTGTTTTCTTTACACTGTGTTTTACTTGTATTCTGCTTTTAACTGCATACTAAAACCGCAGCTCTGTCTCTTGTGAGTCAGACAGAAATTTTTCTCACCCTCCCAGCCAGTTACTGTTGTGTTCTTAAACACCACCGTCTTTCTAGTTGCCTGCCTGTAATGTTAATTTGACCATATATCTCAGTTCCTCTCTGCTTTTCTGACTGGTGTAAGCACCAAATTATCATTTTGTGAAATCACTCCCCTTCAACTATTTAAATTTATTGGCCATCCTACTGTATTCCTTGTACCAGAATACAAAAGTGACCACCCCCTTTCAATCTATCTTGCTGTTTTAAAAATAGTGACTCTCCACTAAAACTTAACCTTTTAGATAGGGAAAACTTAAGTTACCTACTTTCACATCTAACTCCTCTAGTGCACACTGCAGTGTTTAGGATAAACCATTTTTTTCATCTTACCTTTAAGCATCTATTGCAAGACCACCAGTTATTGTAGAGCCCACATTCTGTCTCTCAGTAGTCATCTTGGGATTAGTGCTTCTGTTTTCTCCTGGTGTGAGAAGGAGTGCAGTTACATTATTTTCTGGGGACTGCTAATCACCATAAAGCTTAATAACTGCTTTATAGGTGACAGCTTAGAATCTGTGCTTATATTTTGATCCTGGTGAGAGTAGAAGCAGATTACATTGATTCCTGACACTTTCTGGTTGGAGAGTGTCTGTGCTTAACATACCTGATTGGTCTGGTTGCTATTTGAGGCATCTACCAGAAAAAGGCAGCAAGTCTGCAGACCCTTGCATCATCTAGGACAAGACTGTGAATCAAACAGGCCATGGCCTGCTTCTCTTCTTGGGACTGGTGCTAAAACTAGCTAGTTTTAGATAGAACTAGCCATTTTTTTCATTTCAGCACTTAAAACTGTTTCTTTGTGCTCAGCACTTACTTAGAACTCATTGTAAGCACTAAATAAACTACAAATTACTACAGCACTTGACTTTCCTCACTTGTCAAGAGGAAAACAGTTCTTAGTACTTAAATTAATAAGCACCAATCCAGGCATGAACATGGGTTAGCTCCTGATGTTTTCTCCTGTCCACCTGATGAATCTGGGCATCTTGGGGCAATGTAGCAATTGCCTCATGTACACTGGCAACCCTCTCCTCCTACCACCTAACACTACAACCTGTAAGAGATGCACTTATATAGCCAAACTGAAAGCCAAGCTGTCTCCAGCCAAGACTGGTCTAGACAGTCAAGAGGAGAAGGTTAACACCTGCACCCCATCACACTCAACACATAGTCCTTCAAAACCCACACTAGCAAAACCCACACATAGAAACACAAAGCACACACCCACATTCACGGAGGCTCAATTAAAATCTGCCCAAGCAACAGAGACCTCCCAAGCTGAAATGCAGACAACCCCCCCAATACTACCCAGATGAGACATAGCCCATAAAATCAGTGTACCACCCAATTTCAGGCCATAAGGCAAAACAATGTACCCAACACACTAGTCATAGGTGACTGTATAGTCAGGCACACCGATATCCCACTCACTAGGCTAAACAAGGAGAAAGTTGCTGTCAGCTGCCTGTCAGGTGCCAGGATCCGCCACATAATGCATACACTCAGGTCACTCCACAACAAATACAAATACACCTCTGTCATTGTCCATGTTGGTGTGAATGACCTGAAATGTACCTCTCTGGACTACATGAAAAGAGACATGGAGGAGCTCTCGGATCTTGTAGCCCAGGCAGGTATGACCCTAGACCTGAGTGGCATCCTGCCATCACCCAGAATGATACCACAGTAGAAGGACAAAATGCTTGACTTCAACAACTGGTTAAGCTTCTGGTGTGATTCTAAGGGGATCCAGTATCTGTCTGCTTGGGACGACATGGTGGACAGACCACGATGCTTTGCCAGAGATGGGCTGTACCTGTCGCCCCTGGGATTCCGGATACTGACTAAGGCTCTCGCCACCCCTATAGTGCTTTTTTAGGCAGGGCTCAATGCTAAATTCACCTCCATGACAGGTACAAGCAAGCAAACTCTGAGGGTAATGCTACGCAATGCTAGAGGTCTAAACCTCGAAATGCACTCATTTGAGGCAGTCCTTAAAATGGAGAACATTGACATCTGTGCAGTGACAGAGACCTGGTTCAAGGCTCCAGAGAGCACCCCTGCATTACCAGACTATAATTAATACCACACCTTTCGGCCATCTAACCTGAACCGAAACACTAAAGGAGGAGGCATTTCCATATTCATTAAGGATATCCACAACTCCAGGCTAGTTGCTCAACATAATGCATCCAAAATTATCCAAGTGTAACTAACACTGGGCAAGACTGCATTCCAGGTTGTAGTTTATTACAGATCCCCCACCATGCCCCAGGAATCCCACTCTTCATTTCTTAAGATACTGGAAATTATTAAGGTACAACCCAATACCTTAATTATGATGATTTCAACTACCCCACCATCAACTGGGAAAACTACTCATGTACCAACTCATTCGCTCAACGTTTTCTGGAATTCATAAATTCCAGTGCCTTGGATCAGCTTGTCCACACCCTCTCCAGGGACAGAAATATCCTGGACCTGGTCATTACCAATATGAGTAACCAATGATCCATGCCAGAGATCAACTCCTTGCTGGTCAGACCCAACCACAAGCTAATTACCCTAGACATCAATATCCCACCCCCACTCCTCATTAAGGAAACCACTGTCAAAAACTACTCCAAAGCCAACTTCATGCTTCTTAAGACAGAAGTGGCACATGCCACAACACCCATGCAGATGGAAAATAGAGGTACGACTGCTGAATCTTACACAAATGCACTGTATAAGCACATAACACAAGTCCATGGATCGTGCCATCCCCAACCGAACCAAGATGCTATCCTCCAAAAAAAAGGAAGCCAATCTGGTGGTCTCCTGCCCTAAACAAACTCTACAACAGAAGGAAGAAGTTGTTGCAAAAAAGTGTAAAATCCCAAGATTGGAGGAACTCAATGGTCAACCTCAGCAAGAAGATGAGATCCCTCATAAAATCCTCCAAAGCCAGTTATGAAAATAAAATTGCCACTGATTCCAAGGACAACCACAAGGCATTCTACAGCTATGTCAAGAATCTCAATGGCAACACTCAAATCTGCTCTGAGCTACAGCACAGTGGCACTAAATATACAGAACCAACCAATATTGCAACATCCTGGCAGATAGGTTCAGTGCTATCTTTACCCCCCTCTCACCCTTCAAAGAGCCCATCTTAATACTGGAAGAATGCAAAGCCCTTGTAATCATGGATGAACAAGTAAAGACTGCACTCTCCAAAGCCAAGAACACAGCATCCATGGGACCAAACAACATCCCAGGCTGCATACTGCACGAACAACATAACGAACTGGCATCCAACCAAGTACCATGTTCAATCATAGCCTCACCTCAGGCCATTTGTCTACTGCTGTGGTGCACAGCAATGATTATTCAACTCCACAAAGGGATTGCCACCACAGAACCTGGAAACTACTGCCCCATTAGCCTGATGAGTCTGATCTGCAAGGCCATGGAATGTATCATCTTGGAGCTTATAAACAAAAACATAGGTAACCGCCAAACCCTGGACTCCACTCAGTTTGGGTTTGTAAAACATAGATCATGTCTACTAAACCTGACTGAATTCTTTGAAGCAGTCACTAGAGCTGTAGACAAGGGCAAGGTAGTGCACACAGTCTATCTTGACCTTGCCAAGGCTTTCAACACCATCCCCACATTGGAATTATAGATAAACTCACCAAACTGGGCATAAATCCCTATGTCACAAGATGAGTGGCCAACTGGCTCACTGACAGAACCCACACAGTAAAAGTATCTGACTCCAAGTCCGACTTCAGACCAGTAACAAATGGAGTACCACAAGGTTTGGTCCTGGGTCGTCTCCTGTTCAGCATCTACTTCTCTGAAGTGCAGGCCAACACAGAAGGTCTTTGGCTAACAAAGTTTGCAGATGACTGTAAACTGGGAGCCATAATAGAATCACCTAATGATGGAGACATTGTACAAAAGGACCTCACAAAGACAGATGCTTGGTGTCAAACTCATGGCCTCAAGCTCAATGCCAGGAAGTGCATTGCCATCCCCTTTGGGAAAAACTCGGTACTCATGAACTACCACATAGGCGGTAGCTCACTAAACACTGAAAGTGTAATAAGAGACCTCGGGAGACAGGTGGACAGTAGTCTCTCCTTTGATAACCACATCACCACAGTAGTCAGGAAATCCTTCTACGTGGCACACCTCATCACAAAAAGGTTCTCCTCTAGAAAAAAGGAGGTCATTGTTCCTCTCTACTCATCCCTCATCAGGCCCATTATAGAGTACAATGCCCCATTTGGCATGTATCTCACAAGACACCTACAACAATTGGAAAGGCTACAGAAATACCTCATTAAGAGGATTACCAACCTCAAACAGTTGCCATATGCAGACAGTCTCAAAAAACTCCAGCTCTACTCCATAGCATATCACCTACTCAGAGGCAATCTCTGCCTAACATGCAAAGCTATGTCAAACCCAGAGCTGTTGGACATGCTACACTTAAAGAAATCCCAATCTCTCCAAACCACACGCTCCAGGGACCTAAACCTTGTCACCACAATAAACAGAACATGCTGGAGAGATATATTCCTGTCCCAGAGACTTCCCATACTCTAGAACAAACTACCCATTCATGTCAAGCAAAGCTCCTCATTGGCCCTCTTTAAGAAAAATCTTGACAACTGGATGGGGAATAGAAAATTCACCCTGGGGATCACTTCTGCGACACTGCTTTACAGGGGCACAGAAAAATAATTTTCTTGGGTGGTGAAAGCCAGGGAGCCTTTTTGGCTAGGCTTATATAGGCCCCAGGGCCGATAGCCTAGTACCTACCTATGAACCTATGGACATGTAAATCAGATTATTTTATGGGATTGTTTTACAGTTGGGAGATAAAATCGTGGTGAACAAAAAATAAATAAATAAACAATGGAATTTTAACTTAATTCAAGAAAAAATTCACAAAGCATAGCTAAGGCAACAAATGGGATACAGAAACACCATTAATTACATAAAACATCTGGTAGTTAACACAAAAGAATAATACTCTGACTTGGTAATGCCAAGGGTGCAAGATTTGAATATTTCCACCTTCATTTGTTTACTGTGTGACTTTTGAATTCACTTAGCCAGGCAGTGTTTAAGCAAGGTGGAATTTGGAATACACTTCTTAATAGTCTCCTGGACTTGTAACAACTTATGAGCCACAACATATCAATAAATATTAACCAAAAAAACTTAAACAGCTCTGAAAAAGATCAAGTTACAGTATGATACAGTGTCTCCAAATGGTTTAGACTAGCCAACCATAATTAAAATAATAATGAGAGGAAATCAGAAGAATACCATCAGAAAAGAAAAATCAAAATATTGGATATTGAATATTTTTGAATACCGTTAAAAGAATATTATGAAACAGCCAATAACACAGAAAATCAATTAATTGATATTAGTACCATTAACAATCATATAAATACAACATAAATATTAAATGAAATGTTATTCAAAAAAGAAACAAACTTATTAAACCAATTACAGTGACTGAAATTAAGGACCATAATAAAAACAGTAATAAACGGAGTAAATCACCAGGACTGGTGACTTTTCTGACAAAGAAATATTTGTTAATATCACCCATTTTGAAACAAGGGAGAGACAAAAAATTGGTATCTTTATTTAGGCAAATTCCTTACTAAATACTGATTATAAAATAGTCGTCCTGTTATGGCACACAGAATAAAAAATATAGATTACATTATTAATGAAAATCAAAATGGATTTATTGTTAATAGAATGACGATTTATAATATCAAAAGATTAATTAGGGTGATATTCATAGTCAGTAGTGCAAATGTGTTAGGGAATTCAGGGACAAGCGCATTCAGGTGCAGTTAAGCCTTGATTCATAGAGGCCAGATATGCTAATTTGCGGTGTCCCTGAATGCAGGTATGCAAATGAGCCAATGAGATGTTACTGAGAAGTGACATAAGTGCTCTTATGCTAATTAACACTATTTTATTCCAATTGCAATTCATAGTCAGTTCATTCACCTTTCTTGTGCTTGTCACCACAGATGTGGAATAAAAAGGGAAGAATCATCAAAAGTATCAGAGTTGCATTTGGTGAAAATGTCATCTCTTGCAAAGAGCGTTGCTATTTCTAGGTCAGAGTTGCATGTTTTGGCTGGGCCAAAATCACTTGCCACAGTGGTGCTTGTTCACCAATAAGGTGGAAATATAGGCAATGGATTCCTGATTATAATTTTGATAACCAGGAAATACTTGATAGGTTTACAGTGGACAGGGACAATATAAGGGTTGCAGTGGGCATGTTTGATCCCCCATGGGGAAACAGGAGGAATGCATTGACTTTTTATTTTCATGTACACCAAAGTATGTATAGCCCTCACTATACTTGCTATAGGGACCTCTCAGAGACAGACTATGGACACATTGGGGATCTTCCTTGAGATCTTCCTTGAGAATACTGCAGCAGTTTCTTGATGTACTCTTGGCACATGTACTCTTGGCACATGTGGATCAGTACATTTATTTCCTGGTGTCACCTCATAACCAAGCTCAGATTATATATGCTTTTATGGGATAGCATATCTGCCTGAGGTACTTGGTGAGATACCATATTTCCCCGATAATAAGACAGGGTCTTACACTTTTTCCCCTGCCGAAATATGCATTAGGGCTTATTATCAGGGGATGCCTTATTTACCCCCCTCATACAACAATCTACATTTATTCATTTATTCATGTACAAAAATCGACATTTATTCATGTACACAAATCGACATTTATTCATGTACACAAATCGACATTTATTCATGTACAAAAATTGACATTTATTCATGTACACAAATCGACATTTATTCATGTACACAAATTGACATTTATTTGGTACTTTTCCATTATTGGGCAACAGTTCTAGGTAGACTGGTGAAAAAAACACCCTTACAGGTCCAGCACCTTTCAACTCCTGGATTCAAATAGACGTATGCAAAGATTCTTTATAATCCACAGGTTGTGGTGTGAAACAAGAACGCCAATAAACGAAAAAAACGAATTGAAATTTTATTAAGCTTAAAAACAAGCTTTTCGTCGGCGTTCTGCACCAACTTCCTCAGAAAACAAACTGCGCCACACATTTGTCTCACTATAAATACATCACTACTCTACTCAGATGTGTCCCCTAGTGGCTCCCCTTTAAAATACATAATTACACTTTGAAATTTTTAACTAAAAAGCGGCCAAAATATTCAACAATTTGGTATCTACTACTCATACCTGCCTACATTGCTGGTAAACCTATAATGCTCCAAATATAAAATTTTAAGCCACCATGGTTACATATAAATACAAATGATCAAAAGTATCAATAACCACAAAAAAATTATAATATATATAAATAAGTATAAAAGTGGTCACAAATTCTCATTTTCAGTGATTGATCAGCTAAACCAAGAGTATATGGGGGGACCCGATTCTTTAAGACTAGAATGCAAGGAGTTGATGTGGCAACTTAAGTTGGAAGCTTACCATTTACCTGGACTTAATAGTATGCTTTCCATTAGTTGCTTCCTCAAATTGAGAAGCCTAGTGAGGTGAAGCCCCCTGGAGTGGCTAAATGCCACCCGGGAATATATTTTTGCATCTTACCATTTTTTATTCTTGTGTTTACCACTTACTGTTTATACCAATGTTTATATTAACACTTGTGGGAATTTACTTCCCACTTTTATACTTATTTATATATATTATAATTTTTTTGTGGTTATTGATACTTTTGATAATTTGTATTTATATGTAACCATGGTGGCTTAAAATTTAATATTTGGAGCATTATAGGTTTACCAGCATTGTAGGCAGGTATGAGCAGTAGATACCAAATTGTTGAATATTTTGGCCACTTTTTAGTTAAAAATTTCAAAGTGTAATTATGTGTTTTTTAAAGGGGAGCCACTAGGGGGCGCATCTGAGTGGAGTAGTGATGTATTTATAGTGAGACAAATGTGTGGTGCAATTTGTTTTCTGAGGAAGTTGGTGCAGAGTGCCGACGAAAAGCTTGTTTTTAAGCTTAATACAATTTCAATTCGTTTTTTTTTTTGTTTATTGGCGTTCTTGTTTCACAACAGAACCTGTGGATTATAAAGAATCTTTGCATACATCTATTTGAATCCAGGAGTTTAAAGGTGCTGGACCTGTAAGGGTGTTTTTTTTCACCAGTTTTTTTGTTTTTTTAATTTTTAAACAGTTCTAGGTAACTTGTTAACAGTTGTGTGAGAATTCTACATAAACAGTGCAACAAACATTTCAACTTCAGAATATCTACACCTTGGCTTTCACAGTGCAATATTTCATGCTTAACAGAAAGTGCAGAAAATCTCAATACATGTGTATTGGAGGAGGGGAATAAAACAGGTGAATAAGTGTCAGTTTTTGAGTGGTGATGCTTTCTTTATTCCTCACCCAAACCGTAAGAGAAGAATGATGGAAAGTCATAAAAATGAAGTCTGGGAACTAGTGGCCTTACTTTGTAATTACCCCTTGATAATGAAACATTACCTTAATACATACCTCTCAACCTCTTAGAGCAAAAAAATCTGGACAAAGCTTAAAATTATGGGGGGGGGGGCAAATAGGGACAGATTTTAAATATTGCTCTTACAAACTTAGAAAGTTGATAGAATAATAGGTTTTGCATTAGCATGAATTTTCTGAAGGATGTGGAGTCTTAAACTCAAATGTTTGTCATTGTTTAATGACTTCAATCCTCAGCTATTTGCCAGAAAAGTACAGATTTTAGGAGGAACACACCAAAAATATGAGGCAAAAATCTGGACATTCTGCAAAAATCTGTACAGCTGAGAGGTATGCCTTAATACAATAAAGTCAAAAAACTGACAAGAGCTTGCTGGCAGCTGAAAGCAGAAGCAATCCATTCTGTTGCACCGATAACGGAAAAGTTATTCAAATACAGTCATATCATCTTCTTCTGGAACATTGTCATAAGTCTCCAACCCCCGAATTCCAGCCTGAAATTCTTGCGACTCCATTTCCTGTAGAACCATTGGTCCCAATCTGTCATGCTCAGCAAAAGAGTTCTCCTTAAATGAGCACTGCTTGCCCAAGTAGCCTGCTTGTAGTGCATTGGCAACACAGCTGTCAGTGATTTTATCCCATGAATTATTCAGCCAAGTCACGACTTCTTGCAGGCTAGGCTTCACAAAGTTTCCATGCTGATTTCTCTCCATTTTATTTTCAATGTAGTCATTGAGTTCCATGAGCAAATGGTCCTTAAATGGCTTGCTTATTGCAATATCAAGAGTCTGGAAATAGGAAGTAATTCCTGCAGGAATCATTATTTGTTCTATTCTTCTCTGTGCAAGGAAGTTCTTCATGTCTTTAGCACGGTGTGTGCTGGCTGAATCCCAGACTAGCAGACCACTTTCGACACTTCACAAAACAAGTGGGAGCATTACATCGACTCACTTCCTTATGTGCACCAGGCTTTTTCGGTTTCAAGAATGTAAATGCCTGAAACACGTTCAGTCTTATCTTTCTTGCCCTTACTAATGATTAGAGGTGGGGTTTTCTTTCCATCTAGATGAATTGTCAAAATACAGGTAACGTGCACTTTCGTAACCAGTGGAGGGAATGTAGATTGACGAGGCATCCCTCTGATCAATTGTTGCTTGATATCCTTGGCCCATAAACACTTCAGTTTCATCCATAGCAATCATGTTGGAGAGTTGATATTTAGAAAAGTCAATGCCATCAACAAAGGACTTGAATGCAAGAGCACGTTTAATAACTTCAGTATCTTCCAGCTTGAACAGTGCTGTCAATCTTCTTAGAGACAGTTCATATCACTGAAGGAATCCATCCAGCCAGTGTTATGATGCTTTGAATTCTTCTAGGGATATTTCTAACTGTGATGCCATTGCAAGGGCAAATGCTTCAATATCAGCTCTGCGCACAACCAAAGACTTTGCTCTCCTGTTAGCAATCCATTCACAGGTGATGTCTTGCAGCTCAAGAAATAATGTTTGCCGACCTGATCCACACTTGTCCTGACTGAGCTTATCGTACTCTGCTCACCATTTTTGGACCATTCGGTGATCCAACTTCTCTTTGCAGAAAGCCACCAGATTCTTTCCCCGGAAGTCCTCCATGATTCTTTTTTTGTACTCGACGGAATAGCTCTTTGTTTTTGCATTCATCTTGTCTGGGGGGGGGGGTTAGCTGAAGACTTATGAGACAGGAGGGGCAATAAAAATGGTGACAGTTAAGAAGACACAACACACCCATTTGTTATCAAGTGCGCACGTTTTATGTGCTTTGTCTGTACTTTGACCAATCAAAGTACACTTGCCAGTGTTTATGGGCCAAGGATCTGTGAGTGAGGATTAGGGTTACAGTAAGAATTGTGGAGGACTCCCGGGGGAAGAATCTTACAACTTTCTGCAAAGAGAAGAAGTTGGGTGTCCAAATGGTCTGAAAATGGTGAGCAGAGTATGATAACCTCAGTCAACAGGAGTCAATGTCAATAATATTATTATTTTATAATTCAACACGTCCCTTGTGTGTTGTTGACGATCTTAACTGGGGCTTATTTTTGGGGTAGGCCTTATGTCCTGACTACCCAGGAAAACCATGCTAGGTCTTATTCTCTGGGTAGGTCATATTTATGGAGAAATATGGTAGAGTGCACCCATGTCACAATTAGAGCCCCTCCTGGTCTGCAAGGTGAGTGGTAATACAATAGGAAGGGCTTCCACTCCATCAATTGCCAGGTAGTTTGTGATGCATTAAGGTGTATATGTTTCCCAAATCTGGAACACTAGCTCACTTTACCACTTCTTCCTGCATAGTAGGATGCCCAGTGGTCATCTTGATAGTAAGTATAAAGATTTTTTTAATTAGGTAGTTATTAATGTTAATGGAAATTGCTGTATATTACTCAGTATTTTTTTATTTTGTCTTCCTTCCCCTTTCTCTCTCTATCTCTTTATTTTTTTTTAAGGGAATGGCAGATATCCACTGAAGCCATGTCTCATGACTCTGGTGAGAAAGCCACCTGGAGCTGCAGAGGAGAAATATAGCGCATCCCTGTCCCAAATCTGTATTGTGATTGAGAGGGTGTATGGCCTCTTGAAGAGCCATTTCAGGTACCTGGATGAGTTTGGGGTTGCCCTTCTCTATGACCCAGCTACTGTGTGTAGCATGTTCACTGCCTATTGTATTCTGCATAATATGATTATGCGCTGGTCTTATGGTGAAGTGACCCATGCTGTCACTGAAACTCCCAGTTGTAGTTCCACTATGGTTAATGAATACCAGCCATTAGCAATGGATTGCACCCACAGAATATGGTGAAAGTAATAGCTTTGCATATATGTCCACAGCAACCCTTTTACCAAGTAATCCTTCATTTCATTAAAGAAAAGATAAGTCACAGTGGCTCCAGATCAAATGATTCATACACATCTCCTATTTATAGGTCTGGTGATGGTGCAACAGATCTGAAGGATGGGCTATCATGAGAACTGCAAGGTGAGTTAGTCCTATGGTGTAATTTAGAAGAGGAAGGTGATCCTCCTGTCAGTGATCTGACAGTGCTTTGTCACCATGACCTTGACCTGGAACATAAGGTTGTCTTAGGTGTAGATGACCACTGACATGCCCTGTGAGGAAATGAGCTGTAATTGCTCACTATGAGTACTGCAATTACTGTCTTGAGAGCCAGTGTTACTATCATGTGACCTTCCCTCACATGTCTGGACTGTCCTCTTTCCCCTTCCCTGGTTAAACTGGGTCCAGCTTGACTCTGGTATGTCTGAACCAGTGTATGAACAGTGGCTGCAACTGATACCTGGTGTGCCACCATGCTACTCATCAGTGATACCATGGCATTATCCCTTCTCTCTGCCAAGTCATAGTACTGTTTGAAATCTTCAGACATACCCTGTAGGACTATAACTATTTCTAGCTGACTCCCTGCTGCACCGGTTTGAGCCCTACCTATGTCACAGCACATTTTCTGTTGTGCTGCCAGTGTTTTACATGTTTCCTGAGGTAGATCAAAATCATTTATGTGTGTAGCACCTCTCTGTATCGTTGCCCAGAGTATCTGCCTTCATCCTGAACATGCTCTTCGGCCTGTGGAGACACTGGAGTAGACGTGCAGGTTTGTCCCAGTTGTATATGCGTGAGTGGAATGTGAGCCTGAGTTTGACTTAGTGATGCAGAGTCACTTTCTGTCGAGTTACTAACATGCTGTGAGGTGAGACAGCCTGTCATTAGCCTGTTAGACTGCCTGCTACATCCGTTAGGGAGCCTTGTAAAT
Source organism: Protopterus annectens (assembly GCF_019279795.1). Lineage (NCBI taxonomy): Eukaryota > Metazoa > Chordata > Ceratodontiformes > Protopteridae > Protopterus > Protopterus annectens. Next base: position 561,879,259 of record NC_056731.1, read on the forward strand.
ACAACTACATCATCATCATCATCAGTAACACCCATTCTACTGCTGACTTCATCCATATTTATTGGTACGGTTCAACTGTTTGTTTCTGATGTTGACTCTGTAAAATAACTCATTATAACACATTAATAATACTGCAACAGTATATGGTATAGCATGTGAACATAGTAGGGATACACTATGAAGTCTACCTTTATTTTCATGAGCTGCTGATGTACAAGGCTAACCTAAGAATAATGAATTGTGATGTGTTTAATTACAAGGCGTAGTACCAGAATACAAAAGTTACCACCCCCTTTCAATCTATCTTGCTGTTTTAAAAATAGCAACTCTCCACTAAAACTTAACTTTTTAGACAGGCAAAACTTAAGTTACCTACTTTCACATCTAACTCCTCTAGTGCACACTGCAGTGTTTAGGATAAACAATTTTTATCATCTTACCTTTAAGCATACCTGTGACTAGCACTTGCTCTAATACCTGCTGGAAAGCACTAGGAAGCCTTAAACTGATACAAGCCACTCTCCTTGTTAATAAGGAGAAATTAATCGTAGGCAGTAAACAGCCTATAATTGCAAAGCACCGTAAGGGAAAACAGCTCTTATACCTTACAAAAAAAGCACCAAATCAGGCATGTACAAGGGTCAGCTTCCGGTGATTTCTCCTGTCCACCTGGTGAATCTGGGCATATTGGGGCAACGCAGCAATTGCCTCATGTACACAGACAACCCTCTCCTCCTACCACCCAACACTACAACCTGTGAGAGATGCACTTACACATCCAAACTGGAAGCAAAGCTCTCTCCACCCAAGATTGCGCTAGACAGTCAAGAGGAGAAGGTTAATAACCACACTACACCTCAAGCAACACAAAGGCCTTCTAAACCCACACCACCAACACCCTCACATAGCAACACTAAACCCTCATATGTGGAGGCCCTTAACAGTAATCTGCCCAAGCAACAAGGACCTCCAAAGCTGAAACGCAAACAAACACCAGTCACAACCAAAGTGTCACATAGCTCACAACACCAGTGTGCCATCCAACAGCCCCTAAGGCAAGACAACGTATCTAACACTTTAGTCATAGGTGACTTCATAGCCAGACACACTGATGTCCCACTCACCAGGCTGAACAAGGAGAAAATTACAGTCAGCTGCCTGACGGGTGCCAGGATCCACCGCATAATGCATGCACTCAAGTCACTCCACAACAAGTACAAATATAACTCTGTCATTGTCCATGTTGGAGTGAATGACTTGAGACATATCTCCCTGGACTACATGAAAAGAGACATAGAAGAGCTCTTGGATCATGTGGCCCAGGCAGGTATGACCCTAGCCCTGAGTAGCATCCTGCCTTCGCCCAGAATGATACTACAGTATAAGGACAAAATTATTGACTTCAACAATTGGCTAAGCTTCTGGTGTCATTCAAAGGGGATCCAGTATCTGTCAGCCTGGGATGACATGATCACCAGACCACAATGCTTTGCCAGAGTTGGTCTGCACCTGTTGCCCCTGAGATTCAGGTTACTGGCTTAGGCTCTTGCCACCCCTATTTTGCCTCTTTTAGGCAAAGTTCAAAGGGCAAAACCACCACCGTAACAGGTACAAGCATGCAAAATCTGAAGGTAATGCTACTCAATGCTAGAAGTCTAAACCTCAAAATGCACTCTCTAGGCTCTCGAGGCACTCCTAAAAATGGAGAACATTAATATCCATGCAGTAACTGAGACCTGGCTCAAGGCTCCAGAGAGCACCCCTGCAATATCAGGCTACAACTGTTACCACACTTTTTGCCCACCAAACCATGACCAAAACACTAAAGGTGGAGGAGTGTCCATATTCACTAAGGATATTCACACCGCCAGGCTAGTTGCCCAACACAATGCGTTTGAAATTCTCCAGTTACAAATAACACTAAGAAAGACTGCAATCCAAATTGTAGCTTGCTACATATCCCCCACCATGCCCCAAGATTCTCATTACACCTTTTTAAACATACTGGAAAATATTAAGATACAACCAAACACCCTAATACTGGGTGATTTCAACTACCCTGCCATTAACTGGGAAAACTACTCATGTACTAACACCTTTGCCCAACGGTTCTTAGAATTCATAAATTCCAATGCCCTGGATCAACTAATCCATAGTCCCACCAGAGGCTCCAGTATCCTAGACCTGGCCATTACCGACATAAGAAATCGATGCTCCACACCTATGGTCACCCCCTCATTGGTCAGGTCTGACCATAAGCTAATCACCCTTGACATCCACATCCCTCCCCCACCCCCCAGTAAGGAAACCTCTGTAAAAAACTTCTCCAAAGCCAACTTCATTCTACTTAAGTCAGAAGTGACAAACTTCATGACACCCATGCAGATGGAAACTGAAAATCCAACTGCTGAATCCTACACTAAGGCACTGTATGAGCACATCCACTCGTGCATGAATCGTGCTATCCCAAATAGAACCAAGACACTCTCCTCCAAAAAAATGAAGCCAATCTGGTGGTCTCCTGCCATAAACAAACTTTACAACAAAAGGAAGAAACTGTTGCAGAAAAGAGGAAAATCCCAGGATGCAAAAAACTCCCTTACCAGCCTCAGTAAGAAGCTGAGATCCCACATAAAATCCTCCAAAGCTAGTTATGAAAATAAAATTGCCAAAGATTCCAAAGATAACCACAATGCATTCTATAGCTATGTCAAGAATCTAAATGGCAATGCTCAGATCTGCTCTGGGCTACAACAGGAATGGCTTTAAATATACTGATCCTAAAGATATTGCCAATATCCTGGCAGACCAATTCAGTGACAACTTCACCCCCTCTCACCCCCTAAAGCGCCCATCTCAATATTGAAAGATTGCCAAATTCTGGTAATAACAGCCACACAGATAAAAACCACACTCTCCAAAGCTAAGAATAAACCAGATGACATCCCGGGCTGTGTACTACATGAACTACAAAATGAACTGCCACCTCACCTAAGTGTCATGTTTAATCATAGCCTCACCTCAGGCTTCGTGCCCACTGAGTGGAGTGCAGCAATAGTTATCCCACTCCACAAGGGGGATCCACCTTGGATCCTGGGAACTACCGCCCCATCAGTCTGATGAGCCTGATCTGCAAGGCCATGGAACTTCTAAACAAAGACATTGGCAATCTTCAAACACTGGACCCCACCCAGTTTGGGTTCGTGAAGGGCCGATCTTGTCTCCTGAACCTGATTGACTTCTTTGAATCAGTCTCCAGAGCTGTGGACGAGGGTAAGGTGGCCCACACAGCCTATCTGGACCTCGCCAAGACCTTTGACACCATCCCCCACTCAGGAATCATATATAAACTTACTACGCTGGGCATTAATCCCTATGTCACTGGATGGGTTGCCAACTGGCTTACTGACAGAAACCACACTGTAAAAGTAGCCAACTCCAAATTCAGCTCCAGACAAGTGACAAGTGGAGTACCTCAGGTTCAGTCCTGGGACCACTCTTGTTTGACATCTACTTCTCTGAAGTACAGGCTAACACTAAGGGATTCTGGCTAGCAAGGTTTGCAGATGACTGCAAACTGGGAGCTATTATTGAATCCCCAAATGATGTGGATATTCTACATAAGGGCCTTACAGAAGCAGATGCTTGGTGCCAGAGCCATGGGCTCAAGCTCAATGCCAAGAAATGTATAGTTATCCCCTTTGGGGAAAACATGTATCTGTGAATTACCACATAGGTGGCAGTACACTAAACACTGAAAGCGTGATAAGAGATGTAGGGACACGGATGAACAGTGGTCTCAGCTTCGATAACCACATCACCACAACAGTCATGAAATCCTTCTATGTGGCACACCTCATCACTAAGGGTTTTTCATCCAGAAAAAATGTGGTCATTGTCCCACTGTACTTATCCCTCATTAGACCCATTATAGAATACAATGTCCCATTGGTATGTACCTCTTAAGACATCTGCAACAACTGGAAAGGCTGTAGAAATACCTCGCTAAAAGAATCACAGGCCTAAAGCAGATGCCCCATGCTGACCATCTAATAAAACTCCAGTTATACTCTATCGCATATCGTCTACTCAGAGGTGATCTCTGCTTAACATACAAGGCCATGTCAAACTCAGAGCTGTTGGACATGCTGCACTTAAAGAAATCCCAATCCCTGAGAGCCACACGCTCCAGGGATATAAACCTTGCCATCACAATGAACAAAACATGCTGGAGGGATAGGTTCCTGACACAGAGACTCCACAGACTCTGGAATAGACTGCCTATACATGTCAAGCAGAGAGCCTCTTTGGCCCTCTTCAAAAGGAACCTTGGCGATTGGATGGGAGACAGGAAGTTCACCCCAGAGATCACATCAGTCGCCCTGCTAGACAGGGGTCCAGGGAAGTAAATATTGTGGGAAGAAATAGCCAGGGAATTGTTATGGCTAGGCTTGTATAGGCCCTAGGGCCGATGGCCTAGTACCAACCTATGAACAACACTCTTTGTCACTATTCAATATTAAACATTTACAAGGTGTATACTTTAAGTTTAAAGAAAGATCAGGAGTGGATGAATGCAAATGTTGCTGCAAACTTTGGTTTGATAGAACAGTATCCATACCATCTCTTAATTATTCCAGTTACACCATCTGCTGTATCATAGTCATCCCCATGGCATATTCAGGATTTTCAATGATTGTGAATGCATGTGACACACTACCTGAATGAGTCTGAGAATGGATGGATGCACTGCATAAGTTTACAAATTCTGTGGCATTTAGCAGCAATGCCAAGTTGTTGCAGACACGTGCTGCTGGTAAAATTCAAAGTGGAGTCACCTGAATGTCAGGTTGCAATGACTGTGAAGGTTAATCCCTGGTCATCCAGGTCTGTATGTTACACCCTAACAAGTAATATATACACAAAACTCCTAGAAATACTTCCTCACATTAGTGTTGACATTTCTTTCTCTACCATCTGTTAATAAAAGAAAGAAAGAATAAAGATAAAAATGTGATAGATCACACTTTAATGCATGACACCAAATGCAGACATAAGAAAAATATGAATGCAGAAATATCCCTGGAAACACCTAACTGATTTAGATAAAGTTAGAAATAATCCATTAGCAATTGTATGCTCTAGTTAAGTATTTTCCTTAAAAAAAAAAAAAAAGACAAAGCATTTGTGGTTAGAAAATATTGTTATTAACTATTACCTAGTAAAATGTTATAGTAATTAATAAAAATGTCAGTAAAGAATATGAAATTAGTATTCTGTCCAAGTAACTGTAAATGTATTAGTAATGTTGAAATATCAATAATGCTGACTGCATGTAATACAGTTATAAATGAAACTTGCAGTTAAAGATGTAAAGAATTGTGTAGCATCGCATTGAAAATGTTTTAAGACTTTTTCAAATTTTTACAAGAAGGCAGGTTTTCTGAAAGGTAACTAAAGAATTGCTGAACTTAAGTGTTTGTTCATAAGTATTTCTTGCTACACAACAATATGGCTCACTCAACACACCCTGGTCAGCTGACTGCTGGGGGACAGGAGTGAGTGTTAATTTGCTTCAATGATGAGCAGCAAATACCCTTTCAAACAACAAGGGAGTTATTACATTATTGTACATTAGACAAAGTTCTGCAGAAAAGAAAATTCACACTTCCTTAAATTGTTACATTTTAGCATTTGCAGTTCAGGTTTTTGACAGAGTGATAAGCGCATTTTTTTAAATAAAAGACAGACCTGCATTCATACTTCACTTCTCTACACAATGCAATAGAATATTTCACTACTGGATTTTAATAATACACAGATGTATGCAATCAACAGTTACAATCTGACAAGATAAGACAACAAGATAATGATTTTCTTTTCACTGTGTTTTACTTATATTCTGCTTTCACTTGCATATTTAAACTAGGAAAGATACCAAAGCTGTGTCTCTTGTGAGTCACAAAGAAATTAAGTTTTTCTCACCCTCCCACCCTGGCGCTGTACTGTTTTTAAGCTCAACTGACTTTCTAGTTACCTGCCCCTTATGTTAATTTGACCATATATCTCATTCCCTCTCCTATTTCACCAACTATTGTGAGTAATCACATTATAGTTTTGTGAAATTGCTTCCCTTCAACTATTTTAATTTATTGGTCATCCCACTGTGTTCCATAGAACCAGAATACAAAATGCCCACCTCTTCCAGTTTCTCTTTTTTTTTTTTAATTAGTGGCTCTCCACTCACACTTAAACTACTCCCCTCTTTCATATCTAACTGCTTAGTGCACACTGCAGCTCTTAGGGTATTAACCCATTTTTCCATCTTACCTTTAAAATCTGCAACATCTACTCCAAGACTAAAAATTACTGGTGAGCTCACAGTCTGCCTCCCAGTAGTCATTTTATTATTAGTGCATCTGTTTTGCTTCTGGCGAGAGAAGCAGCATAGGAACATTATTTCCTGGGGATTGCTGATCACTGGTAAGGCTAATAACAGCTATGTAGGTGCCAGTTTGGAATTTGTGATTATATTTTGCTCTGGGTGAGAAAAGGAGCAGAGTGCATATATTCCTGTGTCTTTCTTGTTGGGAATTGAGAGTCTGTACTTGACATTCCTGATTGGACTGGCTGCTATTCAAGGCATCTACCAGGAAAAGGCTACAACAGGCCTACAGACCCTTGGATCATCTGGGACAAGACTGTGGATCACCAAACAGGCTGTGGCCTAGTGTTTTGCTTTTGGTGAGAGAAAATACAAAGGGGTATTGTATCCCAGCAGAATGAAGCTTTGGTGAGACCAACACTAATAGTAGTCAGGTAGTAGCCATTCAGGTGACTCCCTTCATTTCATTATTCCTGACAAGCTAATTCTTTCTTTTCAGTAAGTACTGCTTGACTTGCTTCTAACCTCAGAATATCTGCCTAAATACTTTATTCATAAATAATCAGGCTCTATGTATTCATTTCTCCTCAAGTGTTTGGCAGTGCTCTGTATAGCCACAGACACCTTGAGCTGACATTTTTCCTGTAAAAGCATGATTGAAATTTCAGCAATACTAAGTTGCACACAGGACAACTAGTTTGTAGTGATAAGCACTGTCCCTAGGGTTGCAGACCAGATACTCCTGACATTACTTTATATTTTTACTCCAACTCTCTAGTCAATAAAAAAGGGTCTGCTGCCATGTATATAAACCTTTTTACTATCTCCGTTACCAGCTTGGTGGATATGGGCATCCAGAGGCAATGCAGAAATTGCCTCATACTTAATGATAACCAATTATTTTTCAAACTGATATGGTATGTGAAAGATGTATTTACCCAATATCAGTGGAGGCAAAGCTCTGACATAAAAGCACTACTGTCAATCAGGTTGTCAGTAGTACACACACTGCACCCATTACACACAATTTAAAGCAGACACATAGACCCACATATGCTGAGGCACTTAAATGTAACCTTCCAAAACCCCAAAGACCTCCTAGATGTACACATAACAAACACCCTCAGCAACACCGAATGCACTCTTTCAAAACAACACCTGCATCAGCACATAGAGCCACATCACATGGAGCCTCTACTTCTAAGCCCATAAGGCAAACCACCAAAGAATCCAACATTCTAGTAATTGGAGGCTCCATTGTGAGACACACTGGTGTCCCTCTCTACAGGCTGAGTAAGGAGAGAGTCACTGTTAGTTGCTTATCTGGGGCCAGGAAATGGCACATTATGCACGCACTCAGGTCACTGAACCACAAGTACTAGTAAGACTCAGTCACAGTCCATGTGGGTGTAAATGACCTGAGACCTACCTCCCTAGACTATATGAAGAGAGACATTATGGAGCACTTGGAATATGTATCCTAGGCTGCTATGAGCCCAGGCTGGTAAGAGCCTAGCTAGCATGCAAAGATGATGCCACAATATGAACAAAAGATAACTGACTTTAATAGTTGGCTTAGTTTCTGATGTCATTATAAGGGGGAGCAATATTTGTCAGCATGGAAGGAGATGGTCAATAGACCACGCTACTCTGGCACAGATGGTCTGCATCTCTCCCCTCTATGCTTTGGAATATTAGCTAAAACATTGCCTCCCCCCATAGTGCCTTTTTTAGGCAATGCCAAACTGAAAGTATTTCCAACATAGGAAATCAAAACCAAGAAAATCTAAAGGGGTTTCTGCTCAATGCTAAAGGTCTAAACAAAAAATTCTACTCCCTAGAAGCACTCTTTGCCCTAGGTAATGCTCATGTCTGCATGGTCAATGAGACATGGTTTAAAGCCATGGAGAGCACGCCAACAGTGCAAGGCTATAATGCCTTATAGACATTTAGATCAGCTACTACACAGACAAGGACTATAAATGGAGCTGTTTCAGTTTACATCAAAAATAAATATACCTCAAGGCCTATCAAACAGGACAATGCACTTGAGCTTCTTCATGTTGAAATCACCATAGGAAAGCTCCAACACCACTTCTCTGTAAGCTATAGGTCCCCCTCTATGACCCAGGAAACCCATACCATGTATATAAACTTATTGGAAACACTCACATCCATATTCATGGGTGACTTTAATTACCCCACTATTAATTGGTAATCATATACAAAACCAAACATACAGGCACAGAGGTTCCTGGATTTTGTAAACACAAACTCCCTGGACCAGATTGCCAGTACACCAACAAGGAGTAAAACCATATTGGATCTGGTCCTCAATAATATGGGAGAGTGCTGCACCCCCCCCCCACACACACACACACACTGTAATGTCTTCTCTGGTAAGGTCAGACCATAAAATGGTCTCCTTTGAAGTAAAAACAAAACATGGAACCCAAATTAACCCTGGAATATTCAGGAACTTCTCTAAGGCTAACTTCCTACTATTAAGTAATAACCTGTCACAATTCCAAGCCCTCATAAACCATGAAAACACTGCTGCCTATGCAGAACTGTTCACAGAAACCCTGTACAAGCATGTTAATAGCTGTGTAGAAGCAGCTATATCTACCAGGAAGAAGTATAGAACTAACTCAAAAAACAAGCCACCCTGGTGGAATCATAACATCAACAGGCTGTGAAACAAAAGGAAGAAAATCATGGCAAAAATTAGGAAGTGCAGCATCTAGTAGGATAAAAGCACTCTCATCAAACTAAACAAACAACTCAGAGGACAATTAAAGTCTACCAAAGCCAAATTTGAGGTAAATTTCACTTTCCAGGCCAAGGACAACCACAAGGCATTCCTTGCTTATGTCAGCAACCTCAAAGGCAATACATAACTGTGTGCAAAGCTCATTGTAAATGGAGCCACCTATACTGAGCCAGAAGATGAAGCAAACCTATTGGCCAACAAATTCAGTTCCAACATTACACCTCTCTTTCCATCAACCTTTTCTCAGGAAATACCATCAATAACTACCCCTGCTATCACTAGGGAGCAGGCCCTTAATACTCTCTTTAAGGCCAAGACATATCTCAGAATGCCTTCTAAACAGCATGAAACATGATCTATCAGGCCCTCTTGAATTGCTATTTAACTGTATCCTTCAAACAGACTTCATGTCACATGAATGGAGAGCAGTCATCCCACTGCACACAAGCAGGCCATCTACAGACCCTGGCAACTACAAACCCATAAGTCTCACTAGCCTCATATGCTAAGCCATTGTAAAAAGTATCATGGAAATGATAAATAATGACTTAGGAAACTTCTAGACACTAGATCTAACCCAATTTGGTATCATCAAGGGCAGGTTATGCCTACTCAACCTGGTGGACCAGATGGTCACCAAAGCAATGGATGAGGGCAAAATGGTTTACACTGCCTACCTTGACCTGGCTAAGTCATCTGACACAATCTCTTACTGGGGCATTGTTGACAAACCTAAGAGGTTAGGTACAAACCCTTATGTAACCCAGTGGATAGTCAGCTGGCTCACAGACAGGACCCTGGAAGTTAGAAATGGGGAGTCTCCCTCTACAGAAAGATCAATCACAAGTGCAGTCCCCAAGGGATCTGTCCTGGGACTGCTCCTTTTTTGACATTTACTCTTATTTCTCTGCAATCAAGACCAATGTCGATGGCCTCTGGCTGACTAAATTTGCAGATGATTGCAAATTAGGAGCTGTCATTGACTTGTCCACTGACATAAATGTTCTCTGGGAAGGGCTAACACAGACAAACAACCGGTGCCAGGGCCATGGACTAAAACTAAATGCCAGGAAATGCATAATGGTATTCTTTGAGAAGCCATACACCCCTAGTAACATCATACTGACAACACACCCCTTAGAGTTGACCCAATAATCAGGGACTTGGGGACAAACATAGACAGTAATCTAGCTTTTGACCATCACATGTCTACAGTAGTGAGGATATCATTCATATTGTGCAACTTATGGCATCTAGGTCCAAGGAAGTCAATGTTCTACTGTATTCAGCATTCATCAGACCTATCACTGGGTACAATGCCCCCTTTGGAGTGTACCTAGCCAGGCATATCCAACAACGGGAACATCTATAGAGGTTTCTCACTGAAAAAATTCAGGGTGTAAGTAACATGTCTTGTGCAGACCACCTCAAGCCTCTATCCCTGTATTATGTCTCCTACAGGCTGTTGAGGAGAGATCTATGCCTGGCATATAAGACATTGTCAGACCCTACTCTGTTGGAGCTCCTACATATCTGCAAAACAAACAGCACCAGAATTACCCATTCTAAAGAATTGAACCTTGCCTGTGATATAAATAGGACTTGCTACAGAGACAGGTATGTATCCCAGAGACTACCCCTTCTCTGGAACCGGCTCCCCATCCATATGGAGCACAGTTCCTCCCTAACCTAATTGAAGTGTAACTTGGACAATTGGATGGGGAAAAGAAAATTCATCCCTGTTTTGGCACATACATCTCTGATGGACACAGGCAGCCTGTAAATCTTTCATCTCCCAGGCCTCTACTTGTAAATGTTTCACCTTCCAAGCCCCTGCTTACACCTATCAATGCTACCAGAACCTGTCAGATTTTTGGATGCATGGCTCGGCTTAAAAAGGCCCTTGTGGTTGTTAGACTAGTAAATACCTATGAACCCATTACAGGGAATATAAGATAAGTAAATGTGGAGCACAGTCAAATATAGGTAAACAAAATGTTCCTTCTCTCTTTTACTTGCAGCTGAGGAAGAAATAAAGTAAAGTTTTTAGCAAGAAAAGAAGAAGAACCAAGAAACTCTTCTGTTAATTCTAACAGGTGTCCATGATATTTATTACTTAACTTGACCATAGCGGAAGTTATTACACATAATTCAGGGTAGCATAAACAGTGGTACGGCAATGCTTTTCAAACTGATTTCAGTGATAATCCTACAAACGGCTGTTGTTATATCTTTGCAGCTGAAATTCCAAGGAAGACAGGAACAGATCAAGGGAAATATGTTATACTGTCATTTTTAAACAGGATTAACTGCCATAGTTAATGATTTCTTCCATGTTTGATGATTGTGTACTGTAAAATGTGTTTGAAAATTATGGAATTGAAACACAAAACTATTTCAATTCATCACAAGTATGCATAAGCACTACTCTTACATATTTGCTAAAGTAACATAAGTACTTCCCCAGTTACTACCCCCAAGTGTACACATAAGCACTTCCCATACACAGCTGAACTTCAATAAAGATATTTTTCTGAATGGCTTATTAACTCGATACCTTGTATTACAACAGTATTGTGTGGGTTCATTGTGCTTTTTGTCTGATTTGTGTCTCCCACCCCTTTTTCCTGTTTTACTTGTTATTTTGCTAATGCATTTTTTGTTTACTTTGTTTTGATTCTCTCCCATTTAATTTTTCATTATACATGTTCAAAACCCTGAAGAGCAGACCAGGCATGTACCACCAAAGCTAGGGATAGGTCACCCTCTGCCTTTCTGGGGCCATCTTTGCAGGGTCAGAGTGGAGGTGCCAGTCCTGGAGGATCTTTACACAGTTTACACATTTAGAAAAAAAATGCATAATTATAGAAATTGCTTTCCATTTCCATATTAATCTCCCCCACATTATACTGACCTTATTTGCATATCACCACCGTGCTGCTGTCCACAGATGCATGTTATGCACATGCAGCCCAGGACTAGGACTACTGCCATTAGATTAACAGACTATGCTAATATAAAGAAGCAGAAATTAGTGGTGATTAGTCTTGACATTGACAAGTTTTTGGCACAGTAAGTTATTTATTTTTTATTAACACATTAAAATCAGTGTGTTTCCTGAAGGTTTTATAACTCTAGTGCAAAGTTTAAATAAAGATTCCTCAACATACATTAAAATAGGTGATTTTCTTTCCCAAGCTATTAATTTAAATACAGGAATTAAACAAGGCTGTTCACTGCCTCCATTAATGTTTGCCTTAGTGATAGCTTTTTGCTAATTGCATCAGAAAAATAAAATGAAAACCGAAGGGTTTGGAGCTCTGAAAAGTATAGTTTTAAAACCAGCTGTTTGTTGATATTTTATTGATGATTGTAAATATTCAGAAATCAATTCAAGTAATAAATTATTCCATTAATGCATTACAGGAGATATCAACATTATGATTTAATGAATGAAAAAGAAGCAACATAATAAAAGAAAATCTCATAATTTGATAAGACTGAAATAAAATACCAAGGATATTAAAATGTATTTATTTATTTATTTACATTTGTTGACTGGGCTAGTCTAGCTGGATACATATCCCTTTTTAGTAGAGGCCCGAGGAGAAAAGCTCCAACATGAGTGATTTAATACATTCAAAATATTCTAAGAATGACTAGTTTCACATTACATAATAAGACATGATAAGAAAAAAAAAATTAATAAATTGTGAACAATGTCAGGTTTCATTAGAGTAGAAGTAAGAAATAAACAAGTCTTTATGCTTTAGTAGGGTTCATGTGAAGTCAATCAAATCTAAAGCATTAGAACAATAGCAAAACTATTTAGCAGTGTTGTTCATAAGATATGGAGTAATCGTTAAGGAAGCAGGAGAAAAAAAAATAGGGGAGGGGAGAGAAGAAAAGTAGATTCAATCAGGCTTTGAGCAGGAGCAAAGCCAATGTATTTTAAGGTGGTCTCTAAGGTGTTTTTTAAATATTAGAGAGGATGAGAGTGAGGTGAGTGTATTTGGAAGTTTGTTCCAGATTCTACCCACAACATTGGAGAAGAGGGAATCGCCGGCTTTGTTATTAGAAGGGTTGCTGGCAATAAGTAGCTTATTAGCTGAGCGTAGTGTTGAAAGATTTTTATAAGGGGAGATCAGATTAGTGAGGATGGGAGTATTAGTAGGGTGGTGCAGGATTTTTTGTGCAATCACAAGTTGATTGTATTGTAGTTGAATAAAGGTTGATAAAACCTCAGCAAACATTGATAACATCAATCGGGTTAGGTCAGGATCAGGAGGAGGGTGGCCCCCTGTTGTGGAAGGGAGTAGGCCAAAAAATAGCCATAAAGATGATAGAGTAGACTATAAAGGATAAGAAAGACAGCATGTATTGTTACTATTACGCAAGAAGCCTAGAACTTCTAGACAGAAGATATATAAAAAGATTAACAGAGAAATTAGAGGAAAGAAAATATTTGGACAAGAAACACTGTCAAAAGCTTCAAATGTAAATCTGTGTTCATTAATTACAACAGATACATGGCAAACATTATATAGACCAAGAAACCTTGGGCCATTTGGAAAAAGAAGCAAGTGAGGAAGTGTGGAAATGTAAAGAACAAAATCTAGAGATTTTTGAAAGGTAAAAAAAAAGAAATATTGACATGGGAGAGAAAGACAGAGATTTGATATGGTACAATACCTATGCAGAGGAGAAAGTCAAATTAATTAATAAAAAAAAAACTCCAAATATATTCAAAGAGAAATACAGGGAAAGGTACCCAGATATGGAAAATCTTACAATACAAAAATAAGATCATTAAGGGGGAATGTAGAACAGAAAATTAGTAAAGCATAAGTAAAAAAAATAGAACTTGACATTAAATAATACCTGCAAAGTGAAGGAATTATTGGTTCATAGGTAGGCACTAGGCTATCTGCCCGAGGGCATTTATAAGCCTAGCCAGAGCGTGTCAGCTTTAAAGTCTAGCCCAGGTTATGTCACAGCAAGATGAAACAATGAGCGCTCAAGTAAGGAGAAAGAGGAGGACCAAGAGACCTCTGAAGAAGAAGTATGGATATGGGAAAGAAAAAGTGATTTAGTATGACACAATATTTATGTGAAGGAGAAAGCAAAACTAATCAATACAAACAAAGCAGCACCAAAGATATTTAAAGAAAAATATAGGCAAATGCATCCAGATATGAACAATTTTACAATATAAAAAATAAGAAAAGAAAGGAGAAAAGTAGAAAAGAGGATTAGTAATGGAGAAGTTAAATAAATAGAAACTGAAGTTATGGATTACCTACAAACTGAAGAATTTAGTGTAGATAATCTAACTCTGATAACATCACAGCATGATAGAATATGAATCCCCAAATTAAGGAGAAACCAGTGAGGGGAAGCATCTGATCAATCACCATGTGCAGATACTTTGGAACCTTCAGTAGGAAACCAGTACAAAAATTCAGTTGGAGTTGTATGGTAAAGGAAGGAACAGGAAACTACGGCAACTCTGACAAAGTCAATGTTGTGGAATGACAGGCAAGTGAGTTCCCACATGAAGAGTGACGGATGACAGGGTGAAGCTGAAAAGAATATGGCAAAGGAAGATTTTCTGGAATTTTCTGCAGAATGCCCACAGGAAATGGAGAACAAAGAATGTGGCATTAGTTTAGAAGAAAATGACCTAAGGGAAGAATGGCTTGATTTAATAGAGATGGACAGACATATTAAGATCGATAAAAGAAATAGACTACAAAAAGTCAATAAGACCCAAAATGTTAGAAGTCTGATAAAACAAATGAACACAGTAATCAAGACTGTTCACAGAAATGAATGTGATGCAATAGAAGTAAAGATGATATATTATTGTGCAGCTAAATTAATAACAGATAAAGTTTTACCACCAAAACACAGGACAGAAAAAGAAAGGAGGGGGAGAAATCAAATGCCATTATGAAAGTATCAAACAGAGAAAAATTTAAAGAAATTAAGACAAGAAGTGTCTCTATTAGAAAAAAAAAATACTCAGAAAGATAGATGTGATAAAAGCAATGTGCAGTATCAGAACAGACCAGGATCTATCATGCATTATTGTAAATAAACTAAAGATATCAGCACAGGCAGAAAAACTTAGAAGATATGCAGATAAATATAAAGGAAGATACAAAATAAGCACTTTATTGATGACCCAAAAAAAGCTTTATACAGAATTGGGAAACACGGCAAAAGGAATATTAACACCACCAGAAACAGAAGAAATAGACACATTTTGGAAAAATATCCATAAAGATCCTGCGGAGCATAACAAATATGCTGAAAGAATGGAAGAAGCAAAAGAAAGAATAAGAAGTTCAAATGTACAGGATATGAAATGGGATGAAGTAACGGCCAGAGAAATGAAACAAAATTAAGAAAAGCTCCTAAATGAAATCAGGCCTAGATGCAGTACATAACTTCTAGTTAAAAGTATTAATATCTTTACATGAAAATTTAACTATGAGTAAAAACTATTTATATGCACACCCCAAACAGATGCCATCCTGGTTAATAAGAGGACAAAAATTATACTCCTCCTTAAAGTTAACTTGCAAGATATCCTAAAAACTGTAGACCAATAACTTGTTTTCCAACAATGCATACCTCTCAACCTCTCAGTGCAAGAACCTGGACAAAGCCAAAAATAATGGTGGAATCATCTGTATATTGGACAGTTGTAGCATGGTCAGATGCAGAACTAAGTTTATTGGTAAAGATGGAGAAGAGTAGTGGGCCTAGGATTGAGCCCTGTGGGACTCCAACAGAGACAGGCAGCAGGGTTGAGATTTCATCCTGCCATTTGTCTGCTTGTTGATGTTCAGACAGGTAACTAGGGAACCACATGATTGCAGAGTGGGAAAGATTAATGGTGGATAATTCATATAGTAGTTTTTGATGGGAAACTGTGTCAAAAGCTTTTGACGTATCTAGGAAAGTGGCTGATGCATGGTTGCCACTGTTTCTTAGCTGGTTGATAGAATTAGATAGAATTACTGAAGTTAAGGAGGGCAGTAGTGGTGCTGTGTTTAGGTCTAAAACCATGTCGGAAGCTAGAGAGGATGTTGTTTAGTAGTAGGTGGGTCACTAGTTGAGAGTGTATGCATTTTTCTAGAATTTTGCTTAGGGGTAGTATGGCAATTGGCCCATAGTTTTTTAATTCTGTGGATGTTCCTCCTTTGTGTAGGGGAATCATGTGGGAGATTTTCCAGAGCTTAGGTATGTATTGTTCAGAGATGGAGCAGTTAATCAGTATGGAGACTGGGTATGAAATAGAGTCCGCTGCTAACTTTAGAAATTCAATGGGAGTAGTTGGTCTGCAGCAAGTGTTGTTGGTTTTAGTTTGAGGAGGACTTTTTTATGTGGCTAGTTTATAAGGGCTTAAAAGACAGAGAGAGTGGTGTTTTGAGGGATAGAATTACTGGGAATATATAGTGGAGTGCTATTATTATTGTTTAGCAGGGATTATATGGAGTTTATGAAGTGAGAGTTAAACTGGGCTGCTATGCTGTCTGTGGGAGTGTGGAGGTTAGCGTGTTTGTCGATTCTGGTTGGAGTACAAATCAGTTGTGAGAATCCAAATAGATTGATAAAGTTAGTAGGGTTTTCTGAGTTACAGGTGGACCAGTCTAGGTTGAAGTCACCTAAGATAAGCAATTCTTGGTTATATGTGGAAGAGGCCCAATAGAAGAGGTTTTGAATTATAAGGGAAAGTTGCCAGGGGGAATGTAGGCGGCTATGATGATAATGCACTTATTTACATTTAGGAGAAGGCAAGATAATAGTATTTCTGAGTTAGGTGATTGAGGGGGGTTACTGTCTAGGAGTTGTAGGGTGAGGTTATTTCTGTAAATAATGGCTATGCCCCCACTGTGCTTGTGTGGCCTGTCGAGCCTGTGTATATTATATCCCTGTGGTAAGAAATCACTATCTTTAGGTTTCAGTGAGAACTGAAATGCCAGGGGAATATAGACAGAATATAGATTGAAACTCATATACCTAGTTCAGAATACTTCTAAGCTTCATGTTAATGATTAGTAGGTTGGATGGATCATGTGTATGAATTAGGGAGCTGTGAATGTTAGAATAGCTTTGAGGGAATTGTGTGTGGTGTTGGGAGATAGGCCCTGGACTTGGGTGTATATCTCCACACAGACTAAGCAGGGATACATTGTAAAGGAAAAGGTTAGGGAGTTTGTGTATTAGCTTGGTGTATTTATGATGGAGGTGTGGGGATGTGAGGGTGGTGCAGTATTTAAGTTTGAAGTGGTTGATTCATAGGTTGGTGAATAGCTGAGGAGAAATGGTGATGTATGCATGCAGTGTAGGCCTTTGAGGGTTGATTGGTGTTGTGGGTATGTAGATGTATATGATGTGAGAGCTATGGAAGGAGGTTATAATGTAGTTAGTTGTGAGTAGGGTGGATAAGAGTGTGATTAACAGGAACATGCTGTGCGTTATAAGATTAGGAGTGTCTATAAGATATGTGCTATGTGTGTTGAGATTAAGTGGAGGAGAGGGGTAATGATTGTTCTGGAGAGAGAGAGGGGAGTAGTGGCTATAATGTGGCGGGTGAGAAGAAAGTAGCTTGAATGTGAGGAGAAGTTTGGGATGTTTGATTAGTCCAAGGGAGGTGTATTTGTGATGGAGAAGATGTAGTGATTGGACGTAGTGTTAGGGTGGCTGTTGGTGTGATTGGTTAATTGGAGAAGGGGTGGGGCCAACTATAGGTATACATTTAGGGAGGGTGAGTGGGAATGGGGTTAGGGTAGGGGAGCGTAGTGAGCCCGAGCATAGCGAGGGCAAACAGTGTGCGTTGAACCACGAAGTGGTCTGATGCAGCGAGGGCAAAAGGAGCGAGTCAAACCACACAGTCTGATGCAGTGAGGATGAACACAGTGGGTTGAACCATGAAGTGGTCTGATGCAGCGAGGGCAAACAGAGCATGTCAAACCACAAAGTGGTCTGATACAGTGCGCCAGAGTAAATCAGTATTAATGTAGAAGACAAAGTCAGTACAGTAGTTTTACCTTGTTAAACCTGTCTACAGTATGCTATAATAAATACAGATTCTAGCAAGCCAGGGAGGCTGTTTATTGAGGAAGTTTGCTAAGGAGGTGTTTTACACTAGTTTGATACTAGATAGAGGGCAGAGTTTATAAAGGGTATGTGGTTTTGAGAGCAATTTGGCAAGGTTCAGTTAAAAGAGAATAATGACTGAGCTTAGAGGCAAGAGTGTGGCAGGGGGCCCAGTAGTGTGCAATGCGCGGGAGGTAGGCTTAACTAAAATGGGCTAAGTACACAGGTATAAACCTACACTATATTTTATGGTTTTTCAGCACTGGAATTCTTCATTATTGTGGAGTTTGCTAGCAGTTTCTAGAATGGCTATTATGAGGAAATGGAATTATGAATCTTCAACAAAGTTATACGAATCTCTCTATCTTGCCACTAAGTTGTGTACATAACAGCAGGGTGTTAATAAAATAAGAGCAAACAGCACCGTTTGACATTTTAAACATTGGACTAAATTAGAGAGACTTAGAAAATGTGAATTAAGTTAAAGATTGAAACTGTACTTCTGATATTGTTTATATGACTATTTTAATACATTTTCCTATTTGTAAATAATTTGTATACATGATGAAATCAATACAAATTTGTTAGAAAAAAATAAAATTTATACAGAACTACCCGTTATATGAAATATTCTAACAATATAATATACAAAAAGCCAGTAAACTAATACTTATTTGAAAGGTTTGGAAATCACATATCATTTGAAAATACAAGATATTCTACTGAAAAATGAAACTGTATTCAACAATGGGTAGCCACAGTGATGCACAGAGACACTATGAAACCAGAGTCAATATGAAAATACATAGTCTAACTTAATATATAATAAAGTGATATGTGTAAGTAACAACCTATTTGGCAGTACAACTATAATTGTTATTGAGCTGTATTAGTGTTAGCATCCATATATGGAATGCAGAGATTTGTGTATTCTTGTATAAAACTGTTGTAGTAGTCACTCAACTGTAAATATCGGATGTCACGTAACATGAATATTGGATGGAAATACAGTTTGGAAGGTAATCCATTTTGGAAGTGTCGTTTTAAAAAACTATTAATACCTATTGGTCTGGGTCATGGCTGAGAATGCCAGAACAGTAATGCAAGGAGAAAATGTGAGCAAGTAAATATATTTATTTTTTATTTTTATTTATTTGCAATTGGTTTACCAGGATAGTCCATTGGGCCAAAAGAACCAGTTTTCAATGGAGTCCTGGGGTGAAAAGCTCCAAAAACAATTAGCAAGGTTACAATAAGGTATTTAGTTTCAGTTATACAATTACTACGGACTTGGAAATATAGTAGACTAGTGTAAAAATATATACAAATATTACAATCTTGTATAGCTGCAAACAATTTACAATATAGAAACTGAGAAGCTTTTACAACTTAGGGTGGGTTACACTGGAGGTATATTTCATACATTTAGGATGAGTAGCTTAATACAAGCAAGGGAAAGGTATATGAGCTGACATAGAACTTTTTCAATATAGAAACAGAGAACCTTTTCCATCTTAGGGTATAT
The DNA here is from genome assembly GCF_019279795.1 of Protopterus annectens. Classification (NCBI taxonomy): domain Eukaryota; kingdom Metazoa; phylum Chordata; order Ceratodontiformes; family Protopteridae; genus Protopterus; species Protopterus annectens. The sequence goes on from NC_056731.1 coordinate 561,899,053, forward strand.
TTACACTTAGGTACCTTTAAGTATTCAGAAAAAGCTTAATATAAGCAAGAGCAAGATCTATGAGTTTAGGAGAGTAAGCAGAAATTCCCGTTATGAATAGGAGAGGAGAAGTGGAAATTCCCAGTATGAGGAGGTTATGTTGGGTGGGAGCAGGAGCATTCCCACTGGGAAATTAGGTGTGAGTGAAGGGATTTTTTGAATGAGAAGTGATTTGTGATGGTACGAATGGATTGGGGGTAAGGAGTTCTAGAGACGAGCAAGACAGTAGGATAAGAGATTTTTTCCAGGGGGATGAATTGGTTTATACAGTTCAATTAGGTTTTGGTTGTTAGATCTTAGAATTCTATCAGGGAGGTGCATTTTGAAGGTAGAGGAGAGGGATGGGCAGAGGGAGGGATTGAAAATGAGCTTGTGTGCAAGAGTCAGTTGGATGTAGGTGAGGTGATTGGGTAGTTCTAACCATTTTAGTTTGTGGAGAGCCAAACAGTGGTGTGAGGAGGACTTATGGGAGGTAGCAAACTTGGCAATTTTGTTATAGCAAGAGGAGAGTTGTGTTTTGAGAGAAGATTGTAGGTTAGTTAGATGTGGGGCTCCATAGAGGAGGGATGGGATGAGAAATGTGGTAGATAGGGTGAGTTTGGTGGAGGGTGTAAGATAACAATTCTGTCTGTAGAGCATGCCAAGTTTTTGGTGGGTTTTTTATATTTAGTCGAAGATGGGAATTGAATTTAAGCTGACTATCAATTTGGACCCCAAGTAATTTGGCCTCAGATACCAGTTCTAGGGGTGTATTTCTGTGACTAGTAATAGTGAAATTACTTGGATTGAAAAAGGTAGCTTTAGAGGGGGTGAATACCATTACTTTGGTTTTGGAGGCATTGAGTACAAGGTGATTTGTTTTCATCCATTGTTTGGTGGTTGAGAATGTATCTTGAGTAAGTTTTAGCAGTGTGGGGATGGAGGTAGCAGAACAGATAATAGTTGAATCATCTGCATATTGGATAATTTTAGTTAAAGGGATAGAGTTGTGGAAATCGTTTATGAATATATTGAAAAGAAGGGGACCCAGTATAGATCCTTGGGGAACACCGGTTGGGGTGTTGATGAAAGGGGAGGTGGCTTTTTTCCATCTCACTGCCAGATATCTATTGGATAAGTAGCTAGTGAACCAGTTCAGAGAAGATGGTGACAAGTTAAGCTTGGAGAGTTAAGTTAGTAATAAATTGTGGGAGATAGTATCAAAGGCTTTAGAGAGGTCTAGTAGGAGGGTAGAGACAATGTGTCCTGAGTCCCGGGCTTTATTCACAGCTTCCAGGAAGGAGAGTAGGGCGGTCATAGTACTGTGTCTTGGTCTGAAACCATGTTGTGTTGGAGTTATCACTGGTGAGATTTTTTGAGGGCCGAGTTATGGAGTTGATCAGTTGAGAGAAGTTGTAAAGATTAATGTTAAGTGGATTTGTGGGAGACTGTATTGTAGACCAATTAATATTCATGTCACCCATAAGTATGGTTTTGTTGTTAATGTTATTGGAAAGCCAGGAGAGGATATCTTCTAGTGTAGAAATATTGTTGCATGGGGGGATGTAGAGGGAGGCTATGCCTATGTGTTTGTATTTATTTACTTGAAGCAGTGCCAGGAGTAATTCTGCATTATTGAATTGGTTAGTTGGTTTGTTATAAGGGGTAACTGTTAAGGAGGATAGGTATAGAAGGGCTACTCCACCTCCTTTTTTGTTTGTTCTATCTTTTCTTATTATAGAGTAGTTGGGTGGAATTATTTCGGAATCTTTTATATGAGGTTTTAATCAAGTTTCAGAGATGGACAAAATGTCTGGTTTGTTATATGTAAGCCAGGCATGCAGATTAGGTATTTTGTTAACTATACTTTGGGAATTTAAGGAGGTGAGTAGTATTGATTTATCTGTTGGAGGGGATGAGGATGGGCCTGGGTTGGGGTGTATGTCTCCTGATAATAGAATAGAAGTCCGATATAGCATTATGTTGGGGAGGTACTTTGTCTACTTAGAGACAGGGTTGAGTTTAGCTAGATTTATGAGGGATATGTTACTTGTTGTAGGGTTAGGATTGTTGTGAGGAGTAATAAGTTTATAAGAGAAGAAAAGATGGTGTTTTATGGGGTATAGGCATGGAGAGATTGGGAAGTGTATATGTAGGACAGGTAGGTTAAGATGGCTTGTAGTATGAAAGGATAGAGTGTGGTTATAGTTAGCTGGCTGGGTGAGGAGCAGTACTAGATGAGTACAGAAGGATATGGCTTTTGAGAGCATAGTGGGATAGGTTATTGAGGGGAGGTATGTTTTGGATGGCTAGTTTACTAGGGTATGAGAGTTATAAGTTTTAGGAGGAGACAGAGAGGGGAGGTATGGTAGAGTATTGGTGAAATGAGGGGAGGAGTAAGAAGTGGGTGTGGAAGGAGGCTACTAGTTGGTCAGGGTGGGGTGATGGGTGTGGCTAAAGGGTATAAATGTAGAGGTGCTGGGGGCAGGTGGTAATTGGGGGCAGGGAGGGGAGTGGAGTGAGCCCACAGGGTGAACGGAGTGGGTAGACAGAGACTGGAGCAGTTGTACAGGAAAAAACAATCAGCAGGACTAAAGTGTGAAGGTAAGCTTTAAAAGTTAGATGAGATGAAGGCTAGAGAGAAGTGTTCGTAGGAAGGTAGTAGTAGACGAGAAATAGAAAAAGAGTAAGGTGGGAGAGTAGGATAGCAATGCAGGTACAAAAGGAGAAATAGGTAAGAAGCTATGTAGTAGATAGGATGAAAAGGGGGTGAGGCTGGGTAAAGGTTCCACCTAGTGGACGGGCCTAAAAATGCAGGCAGATGTAAGAGGGAGACAGATGGAGAAATTAAGGAAAAGGTGGGCATTAAGTCAAAAAGAGGGATTTTGAAGAGGATGGGAGAGAGGGAGAAAGAGTGATTTATGTATAGAATGGGGGGGGGGGCTGCTGGCTGACGGTTGCTTTCGCTCAATACATAAATTACCACCTGTAGCAGCGGTATACTAGTAGAATGACAATTCAGCCAGGAGTTGTATAATGCACATACTTTTATTGTATCCTTGTTATAGGGTTTGTAGGGCAGACAGGCTGTGAGGTGTATCACAGTTAGTTGCAGGGGTTCCTTTAGGTTCAGACTGATTAGCACTGGAAGCACAAGTAGAGCAGGGTAACTATAGGAAGCAAGAGAGACAAGGTAGTTATGAGAAACAGGAGTTACCACATAGCAAGTTAAGAGTGGGAGTATAATACTAAACAGTCACCTATACTTGTATGTAGATAATAAAAAAAAAAACAGTACTGAGTATATTATACTAAACATTCAAATAAAACAGTACAGAGTATGTTATAGTCAACATTCACCTATACTCATATGTAGATAGCAAATAAACAGTGCAATATCCTTGTATTACAGATGGAACTATACAGTCACAGAGGCAGTTAAGTAAAGATAGAAGTTACACAATAACCTAACCCTGGTAGCAGCAGATGTAAGACATAGTCAAACAATTATTTAAATGCTATGTGGCAATAAAACACTTTCTGCAAGAGTTATATGTCCCTAGAATTAGTAGTAACAGGAGGATACTAGTAAATGTAGTTCCTACCTATTTATATTCTGTTAAAAAGCCAGAGGCAGTCTGTGCCATTATCAGCTTGTTACAGATGCCAGCGGCAGCCTTTAAATAAATATGAGGTTTTAATTTACTTTATCGGCTTGTTCCACAAGCCAGGATTTATAAAATAGCCGTAGTCGGCTTGTTAAAATGCCAGAGGCTGTCTGTGCCGATGTCGGCTTGTTACTGATGCCAGCGGCAGTCTTTAATACCTTAGAAATTTCCACTTTATCGGCTTGTTCCACAAGCCAGGATGTATAAAATGGCCATGGTCGGCTTGAAAAAAAAGCCAGAGGATGTCTGTGCCTTTATCAGCTTGTTTCAGAAGTCAGCAGCAGCCTTTAATGCCAAGGAATTTCTCACTTTACTTTATCGGCTTGTTACACAAGCCAGGGTTAATAAAATTGCCATAGTTGACTTGTTAATTAGCAGGAGGCAGTCTGTGCCATTGTTGGCTTGTTACAGAAGCCAGAGGCAGCCTTTAATACCTATAATATTCACTTTACAGGTAATTGCTGCTAGACAGGTAAGCTAGCTCTTATTTAGAGATAATAGAAACACTATGAGGGTTGGAGTATTACCAAGGACAGAGGCCAGGCTGGGGAACAGTCGGTACCATAAAGGTCCATTGTGATCAAAAATATATAGTGTACACACAGTAAAACTTCTTTGTCTGTCAAGAAGCCACTAAAACCAGCTAGTACAGCTGGTTAATTATTAGGCTCAGGTTAGCTTTAGTGTAACACCATGAGGTTGGTGTAGTGGATCAAGCACTGTCTAGGCTTAGGAACAAGTGATGTTGAATCACTGAGCTGTGAATATATAGCAGGGTAGATAACTTAAAAAAATGTAAGAGAAAGGTCTGTATAGAGAAGAATGTGCTAGAAAACAACCCACAAAACTACAGTTATTCAATGCCTTTAGACCAGCTGGATTGTAACTTAGAATATTAATGGTATAAGATAAGTTTTAGCAGCACTTGGAAGTTTAGCTAGTGTGTAGTAAATGAGGTAGTCACCCCTGGTCTAAGTTGCTAAAAGGCATAAGGCCTGGCAGTTGCCAAAGGAGATTTATTACAGTTTGGCATTCAGAAATGAATGCTGATGTTGTAATTTACATCAGGGCTAAAGTTCTGAAACATAAAGTACATCAGAGAGAATGGACCTCCTCAAGACCTTACTCTTCAGCAGAGGAGAAGATGAGTACTAGATGTGGGAACAGGCCTTTTCTTAGAAATTTAAAATTGAGGGGTACCAGATCAGGGAGGAGTACTGCATGTTAGATGAACAAGTTATACCTCTGGCAGCACTGGCTGAGGTTTCTCCCAGAAATACTTCTAGTAGGTATATCTGAGGAGGGTAATGGGATGTGACATGTAGTCCTTCTGTGGGTGAAGAATGGCTTTAGGAAGAGGTTGCAGGTGATTCACCAGTTACCTTCAATGTAATGTTGAGGATAATGTGGAGGAGTACATTCATGTCTCTGATTATAACCTGCTTATCACGTGCATGGCACCTAGATACCTAGAAAAAGGGTATGATTAGAGACCCAAACATACCTCTTTGTAGTGCAGGTCGCTTTATCCTCTCCATGTGCTAATTGTTACAAATAAGAGAGAGAGAGAGAGAGAGAGAATAAGTGTAAGACCATGAAGTGTTTTACAGGCGTTGAAAGCCTATAAAGCACTTAGTGAGCACTGTCAGACAGCAGAATTACCTGTCAACATCTTTGCCTAAGATATCGCGACAAATACAAAAATAATGCAGGGACAAAGGGCCAAAATCAGAGGCAGTGTTTCAATATCACTATATTTCACTTAAAAAGTTATGATACTACAATAACTGGCACATTGACTGACTGTAATCCTTGATGATTAACCAGAAAATCAAATATTTTATAAGGGAATGGGAAAAATATGAGACAAAATCATACACAGTTGATATGTACTGAAGATGGAAATTAAGTGCTTCCTGGTAGAAGGTAAGACAGCCTTTAAAAGCTGACAGATACATTGTTCAGCCACATTTTATGTTTATACATGTTAATTAAGTTTTAACTTTTAAAGACTATTTTATCTTCTGTTACTGTTCTTCACCAGCCTGCACCATCTCTAGCTCATGTCCTGATAGCAATTAGGAGTGCTTAACAGATTTTTGTTAAGTACCTCTAAGTGCTGTTATGAGCAGGTCTTGCATTAGGCAAGCACTTAAAATGTTTAGCTTTTTCCTATATGAGACTGTAATCACAGCAATACTGAAGCCTTGGGAATATTCTTAAGGACTCTAAATGAGCATTAGTATACGGTACAATACCTATTTAAAAATGCTGACTGATAATACGGACTGTAGAACCCAGACTGCGGTTTGCAGGAGCAGTCAGTTTAATGATGCTAGACGTCTGTCTGACCCTTGACAGTATCTACATAGAAAGCTTGCAGATAAAGTAGGCAGCCTAGACTAATGCCAACAGATGATCAACTGGGACTGTATCACCATAAAAAAAAAATAAAAAAAACATACTTAGAGCCATGTTTGTAGGACAAGTTTCTGTAAGGATATACTGTGCAGATCGTACAAAAAAATTACATCATAAATGGAAAGACTAACATGAACTCGGAAAAATCCCTAAAGACTAGGAAAATATGACTGAAACATGCACATGGGTGACTAACACATTTCAGAAAGTTGTGACAAAAGAAAGAGCTTCTTCAAAGATAGAAATGTTAATTCAAACCAGCCTCTCAGCAAAAGATGGAGAAAGAACAGTGGTAACGATTAAGTCTGTTTCTGAGTGATAGGGTAATATTGTAAAAAATCTAAATGCAGACATGTCTACAGAGAGAAAGTGCAAAATCTGTAACTGTGAGTTTATGGCTCCAGATGCTTTCAATGTTTCTTTTAGACAATTATTTGAAACATGAAGCTGCTTGTTTCTGTTTTCATGCAAACTTTCAGTTTCTTCTAACAGCTGCGAAGCAAACACAAATATTAATTCACATCTTCCCAAGTCCTGTCTTGTCCTTTTATTTTTATAAATGTTTTAAGTTAGGAAACATATGTTGCTAAAAAAATAAACAAGCCTTGAAATTAACGTTATGCAGCCCTCTTAACAGCTAACCATCTGTTTTTATAAGACTAACAGATCTTCTATGGAAATGCAAAGAACATGTAAATACTGCATGTGCCAAATGTCAGTCATTAGTTGTCTTACAGAGATGTGTTTAGCCTACAGTTTCTTTCTCTCCTAACTAAATCACCAGCTAAAGTGCAGAAGTTCTGCTCATGAAATGTAATGAGACAATTTTTCTAGAAGTTGCTGCATAATAAATAATTCTGTTGTTTCTACACACAAAAGGACATTTTTTTTCTAATCTGTTGTAAAATTTCGCTTGTAAAAAGTTCTTGTAACATACTGATTGAACATAAATATTAAGTTAATATTTCATGCTCACTTTTACCAAGGGAGATACCATATAAGGCAAAGAAACTTCTTAAAATTTGTATTGCATTTCTATTGCATATTTCTATTTTCTTTTGCATGTTCAAGAATGAAGGAACTAGATGGTGTTAGAAACATACTGGTTAAACATATGAAATGATTTAAGCAAAAGGTCCCTTAAGCTTGGCTCTGAAATGTAAGTATGTTTCATCCACTGTAGTAATGCTCTTTAGTGTAAGCATTGATATATTCATTTTTGTATACTACTGGGGGAATGCATTCTCTAAAAATGATGATTGCAAGATTTTTGTAAAAAATCTTTTTGCCTCGGGTCTGGTGATCATCAATGCTCCACTGTGAATCTTTCCCCATTACTGGCAATATACCAGTTATAGCAAGGAGGTCACCCAGGCAGCTATGCCTTTCCATGGTGGCTGATTTGCACTTGTGAATGCAAGGGTTTGTTATGCCTTACTCTGAGTGTGCTCATTCCTGTCCATGTGCCATGAAGGCTAACACATTGACATGGTTTTACAGAGCCAAGCAGTCTTCCTTGGTCCATATGTTACATGCCATGTAGTTGGTCCATATGTTACATGCTATGTAGCTGCTACATATGTTACATGTCATGTAGCTGGTCCATATGTTACATGTCATGTAGCTGGTCCATATGTTACATGTCGTGTAGCTGGTCCATATGTTACATGTCATGTAGCTGGTCCATATTTTACATTTTGTGTAGCTGGTTCATATGTTACATGTCATGTAGCTCTCTCTTCAGTAGGTCAATAGAACTGTAACAGACTGGATCACTGCAAACCACTCAAGATGGGTGTAACAACATTGGCATCTCACTCACTCCCTACTTCCCCTGTCAGCTTCTTCAAAGTCCAGGTCTGTATCTGATCCTAGACTTTATGGGTTATAGTTAGAGCTTTATCAACCAAATTGTCTGAATTGACTGATAAAAGCACAGCTTGACAACATTTTCTACCCAGAACACTAAATGTTAAAAGAAAGAAACTTCTTATGTATCTTGCAGAAATCTTGAGGATTCATTATTTCTGTGAAATTTTATGAAACACTTTCAGTAAACATCTATGTGACATGCCATCTACAAGTGCTCTGTGCATAATCCAAAATTAGCAAACAGCAGCTGTAGTTTCCCACAATGATTTGAGCTAAATGTCTTGAAACATACACCATACTACAATTGTAAGTTTCCAACATTACCCACAGTGTCTTACACTAAACTCTTGACAAATTGAATACCATGCTCTGTACTTTTCCAACAGTGCTGTGAACTAAATGCATTGATATAGTATACATCATAGTTTGTAGATCTTATACAGTGTCTTGAGCTAAGAAATGTGGTATAATGCATGCCATGTTTAGCAGTTTTCATTCAGGACTGTCAGCTAACTGCTATGCCATAGCATACTCCAAGCTTTGTAGTTTTCCTATAGTGCCTTGAGCTATATCCCTTGGCACAGCATACACCAGGCTTTATAATCTTCAAACATGCCTTGAGCAAATATTCTAATATATTGTACATCATGTTTTATAGTTTACCCACAGTATATTGAGCTAAATGCCATAACAGTGTATTGGTCTCCATTGTACTTAGTCATTTAAAATGCACAGGTACTCTTCCCCTCAAAGTCATGTGGAAACATTGCTTCCATGCCTACCTCTGATAAAAGTATAAACTATGAATAATTCACTGAAATCTGGGGATGCTATGCAAGTTCTGAACCTGACATTTCCTCCAACTTTATAAAAGCAGTATCTGCCTTTGGTATCCATTTTACTTTAGGAGACATCCTCCATGTTGTCAAATCTGTAAAGAGATATATTATACATGCTTCTAGTTTTTCTTTCTGTGGCTGAGCAGTTCCCCTACTTACTATATATCTTAAATATTTCACATCTGCCTAGCTTGTTTTTGAAGATATTGACTGTCAACCTTGCTTGCCTCAAAGAGTCTAATGCAGCCTCTAAGTTAGCTAAATGACAGCCCTATTCGTCAGAGTATATTATGACATTCTTATAATTATAGTTGTAGACTTCACTTACTTCAGAAAATGTATATTAAATCACATTCCATTATTCCATCTGTGCCTAAGGTTAATACTGCAAATATTTTAAAAGGGCCCTGATTGTCCCACATTATTTCTCTATTTGTACCTGATTCTGTTGAAATTTGAACCTGTTTCAAACAGAGCTATTGGTTATGGTTTTTACAGGGAGAACGTTGTTTTTATAACTAGTTCAAAATCTAGCTGGAACCCTTTTCCCACATTTAAAACAGAGTATGTCTATTGAAGATACTTTCTGTTTGTTACCTGCATTTGACATAGCCTTTATCTCAGGTGTATTATGTTCAGATGTAAGCATACTTGCAAAACAGTCTCTCTTCCAGTACAAAACAATGTGCAGCATCCTTCGGGTCAGTTTGCAGCACCAAGTTTCTTAAAATACTAGGCAAAACTGTTTAAAATGTATCAATGCCTAACATTACTAAAAAATGTCTTTCGGTTATTCCCGGTTAGGGGTTGCCACAGTGGAACTCTGTTCTGCTAATGATTGGCAGTGGATTTTTACAGTGCCGAATTGCCAGTCCGACACCCAACCTTCAAAAAAGGCACACCCATTCATGCATGCACCTACCTGCATGTCTTTAGATGTCACTTGACCACGGGGAGGACATGCAGACTCCACACAGAAGGTGCTCCAGCCAAGAATCAAACAGGAGAACCTCTTGCTGTGAGGTGATAGTGCTAACCACTGCACTACCGCAGCTACATAATGCCTAACAAAAAGAACTTCAGAGGGGCACAGGTGCAAACAAACCAAATTCAAATATCAAAAAACACCAGTGAATATAAAAGCTGCAAAACTATGTTTATCATCATAGAATTTAGTGCTTACAGTATGCTAAGAGTGTTTTTTTGAGGTGAAAAGGGTGTCAGACAGAGTGATGTTTATGAAGCTGGAAATTGATGGTGTAATGATGAATGTTGTTTGTGTATATGCTCCACAAGTTGGGTGTGCGATGGATAAGAAAGAAAAATGTTGGAGTGAGTTGGATGAAGTGGTGATGACTGTACCCAAGGGTGAGAGAGGGGTGATTGGAGCAGATTTCAATGGGCATGTTGGTGAAGGGAAGAGAGGGGATGAGGAAGTGATGGGGTAGGTATGGTGTTAAGCAAAGGAATGCAGAAGGTCAGATGGTAGTGTATTTTGTGAAAAGGATGGACATGGCTGTGATGAATACATATTTTAACAAGAGGGAGGAGCATAGGGTGACATACAAGAGTGGAGGAAGATGCACACAGGTGGATTATATCTTATGTAGAAGGGCCAGTCTGAAGGAGATTGGAGACTGTAAAGTGGTGGCAGGGGAAAGTGTAGTTAGGCAGCATAGGATGGTGGTTTCTAGGATGACATTGGTGATCAAGAAGAGGAAGATTAGTGTGAGGGCAGCACCAAGGATCAAATGGTGGAAATTGAAAAAGGGTAATTGTGAGGTGATGTTCAGGTAAGAGTTAAGACAGGCACTGGGTGGCAGTGAAGAGTTACTGAATAGCTGGGTAACTACAGCAGAGCTAGGAAGAGAGCTGGCTAAAAAGGTGCTTGGTGCGACATCTGGAAAGAGGAAGGAGGACAAGGAGACCTGGTGGTGGAATGAAGAAGTACAGCAGAGTATACAGAGAAAGAGGTTGGCGAAGAAGAAGTGGGATTGTCAGAGAGATGAAGAAAGTAGACAAGAGTATAAGGAGATGAGGTGCATGGCAAAGAAAGAGGTGGCGAAGGCTAAGGATAAGGCATATGAAAGTTGTATAAAAGGTTGGACACTAAGGAGGGAGAAAAGGACCTGTACCGAATGGATAGACAGAGGGACCGAGCTAGTAAAGATGTGCAGCAGGTAAGGGTGATAAGGGATAATGAGAGAAACATACTCACAAGTGAGGAGAGTGTGTTGAGCAGATGGAAAGAGTACTTTGATGGGTTGATGACTGAAGAGAATGAGAGGGAGAGAAGGTTGGATGATGTGGGGATAGTGAAATCATAAAGTGCAGTGGATTAGCAAGGAGGAAGTAAGGATAGCTATGAAGAGGATGAAGAACGGAAAGGCTGTTGGTCCAGATGACATACCTGTGGAAGCATGGAGGTGTTTAGGTGAAATGGCAGTGGAGTTTTTAACTAGATTGTTTAATGAAATCTTGGAAAGTGAGAGGATGCCTGAGGAATGGAGAAAAAGTGTTTTGGTACCGATTTTTAGGAATAAGGGTGATGTGCAGAGCTGTAGTAACTACAGAGGGATTAAATTGATCAGTCACAGCATGAAGTTATGGGAAAGAGTAGTGGAAGCTAGGTTAAGAAGGGAGGTGATGATTAGTGAAAAGCAGTATGGTTTCATGCCAGGAAAGAGCACTACAGATGCGATGTTTGCTCTGAGAGTGTTGATGGAGAAGTACAGAGAAGGTCAGAAGGAATTGCATTGTGTCTTTGTGGATTTAAAGAAAGCATATGACAGGGTGCCTAGAGAGGACTTGTGGTATTGTATGAGGAAGTTGGGAGTGTCAGAGAAGTTGTAAGAGTGGTACAGGATATGTACGAGGGTAGTGTGACAGTGGTGAGGTCTGCGGTAGTAGTGACAGATGCATTTAAGGTGGAGGTGAGATTACATCAAGGATCAGCTCTGAGCCCTTTCTTATTTGCAATGGTGATTGACAGGTTGACATACGAGATCAGACAGGAGTCCCCGTGGACTATGATGTTTGCAGATGTCATTGTGATCTGTAGTGAGAGTAGGGAACAGGTGGAGGAGACCCTGGAGAGGTGGAGATATGCTCTAGAGAGAAGATGAATGAAGGTCAGCAGGATTAAGACAGAATATATGTGTGTGAATGAGAGGGAGGATAGAGGAATGGTGAGGATGCAGGGAGTAGAGTTGGCGAAGGTGGATGAGTTTAAATACTTGGGATCAACAGTTCAGTGCAATTGTGAGTGTGGAAGAGAGGTGAAGAAGAGCGCACAGGCAGGATGAAGTAGGTGGAGAAGAGTGTCAGGAGTGATTTGTGATAGATGAGTACCAGTAAGAGTGAAAGGAAAGGTCTGCAAAAGAGGGTAGTGAGACCAGCTATGTTATATGGATTGGAGACAGTGGCACTGAAAAAAAGGCAGGAGTCAGAGCTGGATGTGGCAGAGTTAAAGATGTTAAGATTTGCACTGGGTGTGACGAGGGTGGACAGGATTAGGAATACGTATATTAGAGGGTCAGCCCAGGTTGGAAGGTTTGGAGACAAAGCCAAAGAGGGAAGAATTCATTGTTTTGGACATGTGCTGAGGAGGGATGCAGAGTATATTGTGAAAAAGATGCTAAGGATGAAGCTGCCAGGTAACAGGAAAAGAGGAAGGTCTAAGATAAGGTTTATGGATGTGGTGAGAGAGGACATGCAGGTGGTTGGTGTGACAGAGCAAGATGCAGAGGACAGGAAGAAATGGAAACAGTTGATCTGCTGTGGCGACCCCTAACGGCAGCAGCCAAAGGAAGAAGAATTTAGTGTTTTCATCCAACATGTAGAACAGGACTTCACCATTTTATTTTTAGTAAGCTGATCCTCATGATTTAACCCTGGCTTACATTATAATTCAAATTATATAACTGTGATCTTGCTTTATTAGCTGTTTTATTAGGAGACAATCTCTAGCAATGAAACTTTTGGCATGTGTCTGTTTCAAACATAATACCAGCTCAGACAAATCCTGATATTCAGTCCCTTTCAAAAGGCTTTTAAAGGGCCAGCAGTAATCTAGGCTGAGATGATTCTAGCCTAATCCCTCTGGAGCCATCCTCTTGTTGGGTATAATATTTGAAGGCCTTCAGGAATGCAAGGTCTTCTTTTCTGTTTTATTGCTCAGGAAGTTGAACTGTCTTCAACACTATGATGGGTTTGAAAATTGCCACATCCCCTTGACTGCAGCAATACCTTGAACCAGTTGCTTCACTATTGTCATTCTGACTGAAAAACAAACACAAAGGTTCTTCATGAAACTCCTAGTCAGCAACACAGGGTTGTTGTTCTCTACAGTTGGGAAAATTTACTCAGATAATGATGATCCACCAGGCAGCAAAATGTATATATCAGCATCTGTTTTGGCACAGACGAAAAGTTGTATCAAATATGCCCTGTGGACTCTCCAATGTGGTAAGAAATAATGAAACGGACACCACTATTCCATAAACAATCTAGTATTTTTTTATAAAATTCAAAGAAAATAGTGTTGCTGATTCTTCTTTTATATATGGATAAAGCAAAAGAAAGTGTGCAAATGATTGGCAGTTAACAAAGAGGACTATACGGTGCTTCCTGTGCCATGGGCTCAGAGTTTAAATCTTTACACTGCCATTTGCCTACTGTGTGACTTTGAACAAGTCACTTAAACAGACAGTGCTTGGGGCAATTGGGAATTTGGGCTAGGCTCCTTAACAGTTTCCTGGACTGTGTAAGATCAGGTCTCACTTAAATGATGTTTGTCACACATAAATACAGTATTTGCTTTCCACAGGCCTTCTATATCTTAATTTTGTATTTCACATTTTACATGCAGTTTCAGTAAGTGCAGTTTCAACAGAAAGGATGTTTCAGTGAAGGATAAACATGAGCTTTGAGAAATAACCTTTAGTCTAAAATACCGATAAAGATAAAATGTATTATCTGAATGTGCAGTACATTGAGTATAAACAGATCTTGTTTAGATGGTACAAGGCTTGGGAACCAAGGCTAAAAAGGTGTTTAGAACTTGTAGGAAATTTACAGGTTTTTGGTATTTTTATGAGAGATTTTCTTAGACAGAAGTCAGTCAGACAGGGCAGTGCTGCCCAGCTTGTTACTGATATTCAGGAGATTACATACAGAAGTTCAGTACTGATAACAAGAAAGTACAGTAAGTTTAATCCAGGTACAGAAATGCCTAGAAGTCCACCAAATACAGAAGGCAGTATTAATTCTGCCATTCAGGAGGAATGAACAATTCTGAGTACAGAAGCTATGAACATTATAATGAATGGGAAAGCTATGCACAGTATAAGTCAATGTATTTCAGTTTATCAGCATTGGTATTTGAGAGAGTAAGATTTGATTCAGATATTGTTGACATCTAGCTCTACTGTCTGCTGCTACTGTATAATACCCCCCATTATCACACTTAAGTGTGTACAGACTTTTATTTTGAAGGGGGGTACAAGAGGATTTCACACATAAAGGAGAAACTGAGATAGCTGGCACTTGTTCAGCATCTGTCTGTGTCTTTCGGCTTTCCCCGGTTAGGGGTCGCCACAGTGGAACTCCGGTCCGCTAATGTTTGGTAGTGGATTTTTACATACCGGGTTACCAGCCCTGATGCACAACCTTCAACGAAGGCACGTCCCATTCATGTATGCCTCCACACAGAAGACGCTCTAGCTGAGAATCGAACGGGACAACATCTTGCTATGAGGCGACAACGCTACCGCAGCACCACCACCGCAGTATTGCACTTGTTCAGCATGCTATTGGTAATTTAGAAGATAATGACATTTATTTACAGTTCTTATAGTTCTTATAAACTGCATACCTAGTAACTACCTGTGGCTTTTACTGTTTGTTCCACAAAGGAAAACAAGTCTCTCATGTCAAGTTCAACCAGATTCCTTCATTCTAGATGCCTAGTGGAAGATGTTCAGGCTTACTCAGGTTATTCTGGGATGCCTTCGTTTTTATCGTAATGCATTTCTCAGAACTGCTGTTCAAGGCTCAGACTTTCTGGGCATTAAGAGCATAACTTTGCTAACTTATAGGGTTATTTACCTTCTTTTATACACCATTTTATAGAATAATTGATCATTAACAAAAATTCCCGTGAAAAGCCACACTAACTAAAAGATAAATTTACCTTTCTTAGCTCAACAGCACTACTTACACTATTTATAACAATACCCTGTTTACAATAGTTATTTACATGATTTCACTTCATTTTTATAACAATTTGATACATCACAAGGCAAAAAAAAGCACTACCCTATGACACACACACACACACACACACACACACACACACACACACGCACACGCACACGCACACACACACACACACACACACACACACACACACACACACACACACACACTGCAAAGGAGACACAGGGTGTAGGACTTCCAGAAAATAAAGATTTATTTTTTCAAAATTCACAGAAAAACAAAAATCAATCTCACTTGGCATGCAACAAACAAAACAAGTTTTACTGCCCAACAGTATTATATTCTCATTCCCTTTCCAAGTGCATGGTGTCTTAAAAAGTCCCAGGCTACAAGCATTGACTAGGCCCCAAATACAACTGTAGACTCCATATGTTACTTTCAAGTGTAGTACCACTTATTAGCCTCAAATGGGCTATCATACTCCATACTTCTACATCTTTCAGGCTATCTCTGGTTCACCTACACCAAAATGGGCTATCATACTCCATACTTCTATGTCTTTCAGGCTATCTCTGGTTCACCTACACCATACCTCCAAATGAGAAATACATTTCCTGGTTGTATGCATCCTGACTACTTGCTTTTGTATCAGCATTATTGGAAATCCTTGTCTTGTTAAACTATGTAATGCAAAGTGTTTTCATACACTTAAAAGTACAATAAACATTTTCTTCAGATATCATGCCACAACTCACCTCCTGCCAGTAAAAAAACCTTGTTGTACTTGCATAAATGGTTTTTAGTATCTTGATAACATGTTACACTCCACCACTGGACCAATAATCAAGGAGGCTCAGTCCTCACCACTGGGAACAGTGGGGGACGTTCACTGAGAGGATGACAAGTACACACACACTATTTCCAGATGCAGCTGTCTGCATCAAGTGCAATTTCCCTTAAGAGCACACAGAGACTGCAGTCAGTCCAGGACTGGTTTCTCCCTCTTCCTCCAGATCCCCAGTAAGACTCCCCACTGGCACAGTTATAGACCTGAGTCCTAAGCCAGGGTTCCAAAACAAGTCCTCCAACACTCTCTTTGTCCAACCAGTGCTTCATGTCCCTACCCAAGTAGCTGACACACACACTCTTGGAGATTTGTTTTACACACACACACACACACACACACACACACACACACACACACACACACACACACACACACACACACACACGCACACACGCACACGCACACACACCTGGTAATGGCTGGCACAGGTTTACTAGCTATGTCCCCTTCTGCCCAGACTATAAGGCAGTTATCACTGCCAGCAGAAACCCTTATAAGCTACTTTAAAGCCCTTAACAAAGGGTGACCAATTTTATTGTGTAATATTAATATTAATACAAATGGTAGTTTGACCAAGAGCAAGGATATTAGGTGTGGCCCACACAGTGTCACCAAATAAATATGCAAGTACTCTCAAAACTTAAATATCTCTACACAGATCAGCTACAATGGACGGTTTAAATATATTTAAAAATATATAATAAAAGAACAAAACAACACTAAATATATATTCGCAGTGGCATCAGTATTCAAAACCACAGGAAATATTTAAAACAACATTGCAGGACAGTCTCAAATAAATAAAGAAAAACATATAAACTAAGCTTCACTATATTCCTGACTGTATCTAAGAGAATTACTATAACCTAAGAACTTACTAATAGAGCAAGGCAGATGTGGAGAATGGATCTTCTAGTCAGGTCCAAGACAGAATGCAGAATGCTCTGACTCACTAAGGGACTTCTCAAATTAATATCTACAATATTATTGCTGGGATAGCTTGCAGAATGACTTCATTTCTTGTCATCTGACTCCTAGTTCCCAGGTGAAACCTTCATTGCTGGAAGCTGGCAGTATTTAGCATCTACCTGTAAAAATGCATAGAACTCAGATATTTAGCTGATGCTGGAAGTCATAAAACAATTGCATTCCTTCATGCTTTCATAGTTAGTAATTAGTTCACTCAAGACAATATAGAACACTTCTCAGCACAGACTCTGTGTCTCTAGCTGCAAGGAAAATGGAAAGATACTATCTTTTGTTGCATAGCCTATAAAGTAATTTAATTTCAGCTATTTTCCTAAAATTTACTGGACTGAAGTTAACCTCCTGTATTCTAGTTTCCATTCTTAAAATATATACATTTAGACAGTTACTATAGTGCATGTACATTTCTGTTCTCTTCCAGCAGAGCACATTGTAGAGGCATTTCAAACACAAATACATTATAAAATACCCTTTCAACACACATCTGTACAAACCAGTTTGATATACCCATGATGTACAGTTCTAATACATTTGTAGCACAAGCATATGAATCATGTTGATATTCATAAATGACATATAATTATTTACAAAATGCTAGATAGCTGTGCTGGTAGTTTAACGTTTTGATAGGCCAGACCACTCCTGTGGATTACTGTACACTGAACAAGCTTGAGGGGGTAGTGTTCAGTTCTTCATATTGTCATTAGTCTGCCTACTTAACAATTGTAAGGGGGACTTGATTTATTACCAAATTAAAGTGTCTGCCTAACAAGAAATACTTCAGGACATGCAATTTCCTCTTTGTTGTTAGATATTTTCTTTCAGTGGCTGAGTATCTCCTTGCTGCATTACTTAACTTAATGCTGATACAACAAGCAGGCTACTCTTTACCTTGAACTATTTTGTTTAACATGGACTCCAAACCTACCTCCAACATGCCAGTATCTAGAGAATACTATTTAGTAAATTCAGGAGTTATTAACACAGCTGATAGAAAAACATCCTTTTTAGTTCATTAAATATGAAGTCTACCTAAAGAGACCAATGTATCTTGACAGAGGCACTCCTACTTGTGACATCTGTTGAAAAGCACTCAGCTAATCCAAAAACCTTTTGCATGTCTCTTAGTGGACCATACAGGCCAGGTTTTATGGTCTCTGTATTTATACTTACTGTTTTATCCTACTCTTCCTGTAAGATATCTCAAATACTTGTCTTACTTTTCTTAGCATTCACAGACAAGCCTGCTTATTCTATAGATTCTGACACAGCCTGCACTGTAGATAATTGAGAGTTCCAGTCCTCTGAATGAATGATCATGTCATGCAGGAATGCCACAATGTAGGGGGGAGGGAGGCATCAATATTTTAACCAATATCGGAAATATAGTTGGGGCCCTATTTAGGTCAAACAGTAACACTGTCCAGTAAAACAGATAATCATTAGTTAAAAACACTGTTTTGGTTTTCTTAGTGTGGGGGTAAGTGGCATCTGTCAGTATCTCTTTATCAAGTCAAGAGTTGTCATCTATCTGATTTTTCCTAGGTTCCCTATCAACTCATCTGTTCTGGCCATGGGATAGGTATTTAACTATTAGTTCTGAGCAAGGGATAGGTTTTATTTATTTATTTAACATTTGTTTACCAGGAAAGTCCGACTTGGAATGAAGCCAATTTTCAGTGGAGGCCCATAGAGAAATGCTCCACATGCATGTCTTTGTAACATGGGAGGAAACCCACATGAATGTAGGGAGGACATGCAGACTTTGCACAGAAGGCACTCCAGCCAAGAATTGAACTGGAAAACCTATTGCTGTAAGGTGACAATTCTTCCACTGCACCATCTTTAACTATTAGTTCTGAGCATGGGTTAGCTATCACATTATCTGTTCTGGGCATGGGATATCTATCAGACTTGACTTAATTTAATACTTCCATCAAGTTTAGGATCTGCCACTACCAGCCTTTTGCAATTAGTACATCACTCTTCTGTCATGCCTTGTTTGAACATTCTTTTTTACTTTTTCCATCAAATTATCTAAAAGAAATGTTATAATCAGTTTAATATTATGAATTACCTATGCAAATGTTTACTGGCCCTGTTTATTCAACATATGGTGGAATAATGTGACAATATTATAATGTTTTGAGGAATGTGAAAATTTCAGAAAACAAAAATTGTAAAGATAATAAAAAAAATCCCTTACTTACTCATTTTATAACATAGTCTAACCTTCATTTCAGGTACTGTTTCAATGTTATGTTCTTTTACTTCCTGCTTTGGTACGCTTGATGTGGACATTTCTAGCTGTACTTCAGGTAAAGACTCCCTAGTCTCTCTTTTTGGATCTTCATCTGGCAAGCATTGTGTAGAATTCTGTTTCTTTCTCCTTCTTCAACTTAGTAATGTGATAGATTTGTTTTCTCTTCATATTTATTTTTCCTGGCTGTCTAACCTTTTGGCTTAGATGTAGTTACTTTTTTCCATTCTCTCAGACAGGCCCCTACTAATGGCCAGAAAACTGTTTTCCTTGGAGGGCACCAGCACTATTTCTCAATCTTTAGTGTTAAATTATTTGAGTTGAACATTCATATTATAAATGTGCTGCATTTCTTGAACTCTATTCATGTGTTCCCTTATTATCAGCATTACCTGTTTATTTACTAAATCCTGCAAGCTGAAATATTGTTCTATCACACTTATGCGGCAGCTTCACCTCTTTCCAAGTTTCCTTAACAATGTCAAGCAGCCCTCTTGATTGTCTGTCATGCAAAATTTCAAATTAGATGAGCACAGTTGAAACGTCTAGCAACTCTGTAAATGGAGAAAGTAAGTGGAGTAACACCTAGTCCCATTTTTTACAATCTGAATCAAAAATTTCCTTAGCATGGACACCATTGCTTTATTAAACCTCTCTGCTAATCCATCAATCTGTAGATGGAAACCTGATGCCTTCAACTGTTGGAATTTAAAGCAGTGACATAACTGCTGTAATACCTTGACATAAAGGGAGTGCATGTTTCAATTAGTATCTGTTTAGGGATATCACTATGAAGAATAACAGTACCTGTTCTTTGACAATAGCTTTAGCATTAACTCTGTGCAATATCACTGCTTCTGGAAAATTGGTTGCAGAGTCCATCACTGCTAGCACTTATTGCTACAAGATTTTACTAGTTGCCCCACAATGTCCAAGCAATGTGTTCAGATAGTACTTCTATGATGGACATTAGGATCAGGAGACTTTTATACCTTGGATGGTGTATAGTTTTGTGGCATTCAGGACACAAAGCACAGAGAATGTATATCTCATTTTATTATGCCTGACCTGTGACATCTGGATCATACTCTTTTCTTCTCTTGGTTTATATCTCATTTTATTATGCCTGACCTGTGACATCTGGATCATACTCTTTTCTTCTCTTGGTTTATATCTCATTTTATTATGCCTGACCTGTGACATCTGGATCATACTCTTTTCTTCTCTTGGTTTATATCTCATTTTATTATGCCTGACCTGTGACATCTGGATCATACTCTTTTCTTCTCTTGGTTTATATCTCGTTTTATTATGCCTGACCTGTGACATCTGGATCATACTCTTTTCTTCTCTTGGTTTATATCTCGTTTTATTATGCCTGACCTGTGACATCTGGATCATACTCTTTCTTCTCTTGGTTTATATCTCATTTTATTATGCCTGTGACATCTGGATCATACTCTTTTCTTCTCTTGGTTTATATGTCGTTTTATTATGCCTGACCTGTGACATCTGGATCATACTCTTTTCTTCTCTTGGTTTATATCTCGTTTTATTATGCCTGACCTGTGACATCTGGATCATACTAGTTCTTCTCTTGGTTTATATCTCGTTTTATTATGCCTGACCTGTGACATCTGGATCATACTCTTTTCTTCTCTTGGTTTATATCTCGTTTTATTATGCCTGACCTGTGACATCTGGATCATACTCTTTTCTTCTCTTGGTTTATATCTCGTTTTATTATGCCTGACCTGTGACATCTGGATCATACTCTTTTCTTCTCCTGGTTTATATCTCGTTTTATTATGCCTGACCTGTGACATCTGGATCATACTCTTTTCTTCTCTTGGTTTATATCTCGTTTTATTATGCCTGACCTGTGACATCTGGATCATACTCTTTTCTTCTCTTGGTTTATATCTCGTTTTATTATGCCTGACCTGTGACATCTGGATCATACTCTTTTCTTCTCTTGGCTTATATCTCGCTTTTATTATGCCTGACCTGTGACATCTGGATCATACTCTTTTCTTCTCTTGGTTTATATCTCGTTTTATTATGCCTGACCTGTGACATCTGGATCATACTCTTTTCTTCTCTTGGTTTATATCTCGTTTTATTATGCCTGACCTGTGACATCTGGATCATACTCTTTTCTTCTCTTGGTTTATATCTCGTTTTATTATGCCTGACCTGTGACATCTGGATCATACTCTTTTCTTCTCTTGGTTTACTCTTCCCCCAGGTTACTTTCTAGTACAGGACTAGAGAATTAGATTCTTTACTAGTAAACTATTAGATTTGGGTACTTCCAACTGGTGTAGAATGTCTCCCTTATCCTTACTCTATATAAGATGTCATGTTCAGCACAAAGTAGAGGTACAAAGTAATAGGAACATCCTGTTCACTGTCTTCTACTACCACCCTGGTTATATTCATTCTTGCTCTACTTAAGGCACCATCATACCTCTCAAGTGTACCTTATTGTATTCTGTTTTCTATTGCATATTTAAACTAGGAAAGCAAACAGAACCACGTCTCTTGTGAGTTACACAGAAACTAAAGCAGTTCACTCAAGGTTAATTACTTGTGAACTGAGGGAGCAGCTAGGGACAAAACCTTGTATTTAAGGGATAAAATAAAACATTTCAACGCTTTAATGGAAAAGCCCAGTCAGACTCTGCCATAGATTGGTGTGAGAGAATGTTCAGTTTGTTTTCCTCATGTTATTTTCTTGTAATTTATATTGCCTTATTGCTTTTGTCTATTGTGTATATTTTTATTTTATTTTACATTTGTTGACCGGAAGAGTCCGACTGGTTACATGTCCATTTTCAGTGGAGGCCTGGGGAGAAAAGCTCCACAAATTAAATAACAGAATGCAAATAACATTAGTAAACATGAAATATAAAAGGTTACATAGTTATGAATTTTAAAAATAACAAAAGCTACAACAAGATTACAATATTTCAGCTGACAGAGACAACCTAAGTAAGGGGAGGTTAGGTGAGGATGTAACAGGGAGTAACAGAGTGGGGAACAGGGTGGGAGTGGGAAGTCAGCCTGGGGGGGAGCAGGAGCATATCCATGAAAGTTTTAGGTGTCCTTTGAGTAACGTTTTGAATGAAACTGTAGAGTTGGCAGTGGTAATGGCAAAAGGTAAGGAGTTCCAGATTTTGCCTATGTAGTTTTGGAAGAGGGAATCACCTGTTGTGTTATTGCTTTTCGACACCCTGAGAAGTTATTTACCACTAGAGCGAAGTTGTCTGGGATTGGTTTGTATTTTTAGTAGGCTGGATAGTTGTTGTTCTTCTTCTTTCGGCTTTTCCCGGTTAGGGGTCGCCACAGCGGAACTCCAGTCCACTAATGATTGGCAGTAGATTTTTACGGTGCCGAGGTTCCAGCTCGACGCCCAACCTTCAACGAAGGCACGCCCATTCTACGCATGTCTTTCGAACACCACTTGACCGCGGGGAGGACATGCAGACTCCACACAGAAGGCACTCCAGCTGAGAATCGAACAGGAGAACCTTTTGCTGTGAAGCAACAATGTTACCGCTGCACCACCATGGCTGGATAGTGCTGGGGTTTTATCTAGTAGTAGTAGGAGTTTGTGAGCAAAAGAAAGCTGGTGGAATAATAAGAGGTTAAGGAACTCAAACTAGTTAAGTCGGTGCAGTGAGAGACAGTGGTGGGCTTGATAGGCAGCACCAATGGCAAATTTGGCTATTTGATTGTAGCAGGTTGAGCTTGGAAATTTCTGTTTGGGTAGGTTGGTGAAGATTGGTGCAGCATAGAATAGGGTGGAGAGGAGGTGAGTTTGAGCTATGGTTGTTCTTGCAGGTTGAGTTAGAAAAGGTTTATTTTTGTAAAGACTGCCAAGTTTTTTGTGGACATTTTTTATGGGTTGATTTATTTGCAGGTCAAATTTGAGGTTATTGTCAATGTTAACCCCTAGCAATTTAGTGTGGGTATTTGGAGAAATGATAGTACCTTCTCTGGACACAATATTAAATGAGTTGGGTAATGTGGTGGATTTGTTAAGTTTAAATAGCAACAGTTTGGACTTTTTGGTATTAAATAGTAGGTTTTTGTTAAGAAACCAGATTTTGGTAGAATGGAAGGCTTTTTGGGTGATAGAGAGGAGTTCATGAGAATCATTGGCTGAGCAGATGACTGTTGAGTCATCTGCATATTGTATGACAGTTGTGTCTAAGCAGATGTTGAGATTATTAGTGGAAATGGAGAAAAGAAGGGGTCCTAGAATGGACCCTTGTGGGACTACGGTAGTAATGGGTAGCAGTCAGGATAGATTGTTGTCCCATCGAACTGCTTGTTGCCTTCCTTGTAAGTAGTTCTGAAACCAGGCTAATCCATGATTACTAAGGCCCAGATCAGTGAGGGAGTGGGGTAGTTTAGGGTGGTCGACCATGTCAAAGGCTTTTGACAGTTCCAAGAAAATGGCAGATGATAGTTTTCCTAAGTGTCTGTTTTGGTTAATGTGGTTGTTGAAAGAGAGTAAAGCTGTGGTTGTGCTGTGGGCGGGGCAGAACCCATGTTGTGTGGGAGAGAGAAGTTGGTTATTAAGTAGGTATGGCATAAGTTGGTGGTGTATGCATTTCTCAAGTATTTTTGCTAGTGGGGACAGGATGGAAATTGATCAATAGTTGGAGTGGTTGGTGAATATACCACCTTAATGTAGAGGGATGATGTAGGAGAGTTTCCAGATTGGTGGGATGGTATGTTCATCTGTGGAGTATATTGTATATTGTGGAGTATACTCATTACAATGTGTTTTACTTGTAGTCTGTTTTTTATTGCATATTTAAAATAAGAATGCAACCAGAGCTGCATGTCTTGTAAGTCACACAAAATTTAAATTTTACCCACTCTTGTGCTGTTGTGTTGTTAAATCCACTGTCCCTCTAGTTGCTTGCCCCTTCTATTAATTTGACCACATAATTCCTTCCCCCTCCTCTTTCATTTGCTACTGTCAGTAAGCACATCATCATTTTGTGAAGTGACTCCCTCTTCAGCTACTTAAATTTATTAGCATTCCCAATGCATTCCATAGAGCCAGAATACTAAATGCCCACCCCCATCCAATCTATCTTGCTCTTTTAAAATTAGTGGCTTTTCCTTGGGACTGCTAAAGCTTGAATTAGCCCCTGTGTTTTATATATATATATATATATATATATATATATATATATATATATATATATATATATATATATATATATATATATATATATATCTCATATATATATATATATATATATATATATATATATATATTTATATATATTATATATATAGATATATATATATATATATATATATATCAACACATATATATATATATATATATATATATATATATATATATATATATATATATATATATATATATATATATACATATATATATATATATATATATATATATATATATACATATATATATATATATATATATATATATATATATATATATATATATATATATATATATCATATATATATATATATATATATATATATATATATATATATATATATATATATATATATATATATATATATATATATATATATATATATATATATATATATATATATATATATATATATATATATATATATATATATATATATATATATATATATATATATATATATATATATATATATATACATATACATACCTACATATAAACACCGTTTTTCCATCTTACCTTTAACATCTGTAACATCTGTTCCAAGACCACCAGCCATTGGAGAGTTCATATTGCCTCATATTCTGCCTCTCAGTAGTCTTCTTGGGATTAGTGCTTCTGTTTTGCTCCTGGGAAGAAAAGGAGCATAGGGACATTATTTCCCAGAGTTTGCTGATCACCAGAAAGCCTGATAACTGCTTCATGGGTGGCAATTTGGAGTTTGTACTATTGATGATACTGGTGAGAGAAGGAGCAGAAGGCACTGATTCCTGACTGTCTCTGACAGGGCAGTGGCTGCCTGTGTGGGATCTTCCTGAATGGTCTGATTACTGTTCAAGGCTACATCAAGACTAGAATCCCTGCATCATCTGGGACAAGACTATTAATCACCAAAGAACCTGTGGCCTGCTTCTCATCTTGGGATTAGTGCTACTATTTTACTTCTGGTGGGACAAGGAGCAAAAGGACATTATATCACAGCAGCATGAAGTTTTGGAGAGACCAGCACTAGTAGTGGGCAGGAAGTAGCCAATTAGGTGAAATTCCAGTATTCATCATTATTGATAAAGCTATTTTTTTTTTCAGTAAGTGCTGCTTGCTGAGCTACTGTCTAACCTAATTTCAGAATATCTCCACAAATACTTAGTCCATAAATTGTCAATGTCTTCTTTAGTAGTCTCTCCTCACATTTTCGGTAGTGCCCTATAGAAATGCAAGCACTTTGAGTTGACATTTTTTCTTGTAAATGCATGCTTGATATTTCACCTATAGCTAGTTGCATGCAGGGCAACTAGCTTGCACAGTGACAAACACTGCTTTCAGAGTTGGAAACCAGATACTCCTGATTTTACTTCATATTCTCACCACAGCTGTCTAATCAATAGAAAGGGCCTGTTGTCATGGATATGAACTTTCCCACTATCTCCATCACCAGCTTGATGGATATGAGCATCTTGAAGCAATGTAAAAATTATGTTTCCTGACAACCAGCTAATTTTCACAAAAACTGGTAAAGTATGTGAGAGGTTTATTTAGACAGTATCACTGGAGGCAAAGCTCTAACATAAAAACACTTGTAATGTCAATCAGGTTGTCAGTTATGCTCATGCTGCACCCATTACACACAGCATGAAGCCGACACAAAGACCCATGTATGCTGAGACACTTAAATGTAATTTTTCTAAACACCAAAGGCCTCCTACACCAAGTAAGTATAACAATTGCCCTCAGCAGCTCCAAATGCACTGTTTCAAAACAACACACACATCAACACATACAGCCAGATCTAATGGAGCTTGATCTTCTAAGCCCAAAAGGCAAGCCACCACACAACCCAACATTTTGGTCACTGGAGACTCTATTGTGAGACACATTGATGTCTCTCACACCAAGCTGAGCAAAGAGAAAGTCACTGCCAGTTGCTTATCACTAGACAGGAACCACTATATTACTTGGTTATTGGACCACACATACTAGTATGACTCGGTCATAGTCCATGTGGGAGTAAATGACCTAAAAAGTATCTCTCTAGACAATTATCATGGAGTTCTTGGAATACGTGTGCTCTGCTGGTATGACCTTAGCATTGAGCAGCATTTTACCTTCTCCAAGGATGATACCACAATATGAACAGAAGATGACTGACTTTAATAATTGGTTTAGTTTCAAGTCTCATTCTGAGGGGGTGCAATATTTGTCAGCATAGAAGGAGATGGTCAACAGACAATGTTGCTTTGCCAGGGATGGTCTGCACCTCTCCCTTCTAGGCTTTTGATTATTAGCTAACACATTGTCCTCCCACATAGTGCCTTTGTTGAGCAATGCCGAACTGAAAATACTTCCAACATATCAAATCAAAATTAAGAAAATCTAAAGGTGTTACTGCTGAATGCTAGGAGTCTAAACAGAAACTCATCTCCCTACATACTCTCCTTACCCTAGAGAATGCTGACATCTGTGCAATTACCTGGTTTAAAGTCATGGAAAGCAACCCGGGAGTGCAAGGCTATAATGCCTTCTGCACATTTAAACCAGCTACTACACAGGCAGAGACTTGAGGTGGAGTTGTCTTGATGTACATAAAAATAAATATACTTCAAGGCTAACAGGATAATGTAATTGAGCTTCTCCATGTTCAAATTATCATAGGCAAAATCCCATGCTACTTTTTTGCAAGTTATTGGTCCACCTCTGTGACCCAGAGGAACCCCATAACATGTATTTAAGCTTATTGGAAACACTCACCATCTAATCCAATACCATATTCATGGGCAACATTTATTACTCCTGTATTGACTGGAAATCATATACAGCGCAAAATGTGCAGGCACAGAGATTATGGATTTTGCAAACACAAACTCCCTGGAACAGATTGTCAACACACTAGCCTGGGGTGCAAACATACCAGATTTGGTCCTCACTTATATGGGAGAGTGCTGCATACTCCCTAGTGTAAAGTCCTTTGTCAGACCACAAAACAGTCTCATTTTAAGTAAAAATAAAATCTGGAAACCCCAGCTAATCCAGGAATATTGAGGACCTACAGTTAGGCTAACTTCTTACTTTCAAGTGATAGGGCAAAATGTCATGCCCCCTAAACCCTGAGAACACAGATGTCTATGTGGAACTGTTCAAGGAAACCCTATACAAGCATATTAATAGCTGAAATGAGGTAGCTGTACCCACCAGGAATATATACAGAACTAACTCAAAAAGCAAGCCACCCTGGTAGAATCACAAAATCAAGAGGATGCAAAACAGAAAGAAGAAAATCATGGCAAAAATTAGGATGTGTAGCACCCAGTAGATTAAAAGCATTGCCAAACTAAATAGATATCTTGGAGGGCCAATAAGGTCTACCAAAGCCAAATTTGAGGTAATTTTGGCCTCCCAGGTAAAGGACAACCACAAGGTATTCTTTAGCTGTGTCTGCAACCTCAAAGGCAATAAACAATTGTGTGCATACCTCCTTGTTATTGGAGCCACTTGTATTGAGCCAGAAGATATAGCACATCTACTGGCAGACAAATTCAGCTTTAACTCTTTCCATCCAGCCTCATCTCCAGAAATAACCCCTAATATCACTAGGGAGCAGGTCCTCAATGTTCTGTCTAAGGCCAAGAACACTGCATTTATGTGCCCTGACAATATCCCAGGCTGTCTTCTAAACAGAATGAAACATGACCTCTCTGGAATCACTAATTACCTATAGCCTCCAAACAGGCTTCATGCCTTATGAATGGAGAACAGCAATTATCATACCTCTTCACAAAGGTGGGTCATCTACATACCGTGGAAACTACAAACCCATAAGTCTCACTAATCTCATATGCAAAGCCATTGAAGGAATTATGGAAATGATCCATAATTACATAGGAAACCTCCAAAGGCTGGACCCAAACTAGTTTGGATTTTGTCAAGGGCAGGTCCTGTCTACTCACCCTGGTGGACTTCTTTGAGAAGGCGATGAAAGCAATGGACCAGAGCAAAAACGGTTCACACTGCATACCTTGACCTGATGAAGGCATATGACACAGTACACACTTGGGCATTAGGTTAGGTATAAACCCTTATATAACCAAGTGGATAGCCACCTGGCTAACAGGTGGGACCATGGAGTTAGAATTGGGGACTCCACCTCTACAAAGAGGCCAGTCACCAGGGGAGTCTCTCAGAGATTGGTCCTGAGACCTTTCATTTTTGGCATCTACTTCTCTGATGTTGAGGCCAATGTCAATGACCTCCTGCTAGCTCAGTTTGTAGATGATTGCAAATTAGGAGCAGCCATTGGCATTAATGTTCTCTAAGAAGGGCTGACACAGACAAACAGCTGGTGTTAGAGCCACAGACTAAAACTAAATGCCAAGAAATGCATAATGGTATCCTTTAGGAAGTCAGGCATCCCTGGTAACTATCATATTGATGAACCACCAATAAGAGTCAACCCAGTAGTCAGGGACTTGGGGACACACATAAACAGTAATTAAGCCTTTGACCATCAAGTGTCTATGGTAGTGAGGAAATTATTCTATGTTGCGGAACTTATAAACAAATGTAAGGCATCTACATTCAAGGAGGTTATTGTTTCACTGTATTTGGCATTCATCAGACTTATCATTGCGTACAATGCCCCTTTGGTACATAGCTAACCAGTCACATCCAACAATTGGAACATCCACAAAGGATCCTCACTAACAGAATACAAGGCATAAATAACATGTCCTATGTAGACTACCTCAAAGCCCTATCCGTGTATTCCATCTCCTTCAGACTGATGAGGGGAGATCTATGCCTGACAAACAATGCATCATCAGACGCCACTCTGATGGGTCTCCTGCATATCCAGAAAACAAACAGTACCAGAATTATCTGTTTTAAAGACTTAAACCTTGCCTGTGATATAAATAGGACCTGCTGAAGAGACAATTATGTATCCAAGAGACTACCCTTTCTCTGGAACAGGCTACCCATCCATGAGACACAGATTTCCTGTCTAAGCCAATTCAATTGTAAGTTGAACAACTGGATGGGAAATAGAATATTAATCCCTCATGTGGCACCTGTGTCCCTAATTGATACAGGCAGCCTTTAAATGGTTAATCTCCCAGGTCCCTTCTTGTACATGCTTCATCTCTCAAACCCCTGCTTACAATTACCAAAAGTACCAGAACTTTCAAAGATTTGGGATTTTTGGCTAGGCTTAAAATGACCCTATTGGTTATTAGCCTAGTACAAATGTATGTGCCTATTATGAGGAATGTTCCTCGCTTTGAGTCTTAAAAAAGCCCTTGTTCCTCACAGTTAAACATTTAAAGGATATGTCATACATTTAGTGCTGGAAATTTTTTAAAGCAATAACCATGATAAATAATTAATAGGTTCATAGGTTCATAGGTAGGTACTAGGCTATCTGCCCGAGGTCATTTATAAGCCTAGCCAGAGTGTGTTGTCTTCCGCCACCCCATTGATTAATTAACTGAGCCTCTGACAAGCAGAGCCAATGAAGTGATCCCGGGGGTGTATTTTCTGTTACCCATCCACTCGTCAAGGCTTCTCTTGAAGAGTGTTAGTGAGGGGCTCTGCCTAATGTAGTTAGGAATTTTGTTCCAAAGCATGGGGAGTCTCTGTGACAGGAATCTATCCCTCCAGCATGTTCTATTTATTGTTGTGGCGAGGTTTAGCTCACTAGACCGCGTGGCTCGCAGTTACTTGGATTTCTTTAGGTGGAGCATGTCCATCAATTCTGAGTTGGACATGGCTTTGTAAGTCAGACAGAGATCACCTCTGAGTAAGCAATATGCCACTGAGTACAGCCAGAGTTTTTTCAGTCGGGCTGCATAGGACATATGTTTGAGGCCAGTAATCCTCTTGATGAGGTGCTTTTGTGGTCTTTCAAGCTGTTGGAAGTGTCTTAGGAGGTACATCCCAAATGGGGTATTGTACTCTATGATGGGTCTGATGAGTGACGAGTGGAGGGGCACTATAACCTCTTTATTTCTAGATGCGAACCCCTTAGTAATTAGATGGGCCACATAGAAGGATTTCCTAACTACTTTGGCAATATAACTGGAACAGCAAATGCTCCAAAACGAAAAAACAACACAGGCTCCGATCTGGCTAGAATAACTCCAAAAAAGTTTAATGTGAAGTGCTTTTCGTCTTCCACCTTTGGAAGACTTCATCAGACAAAAGAAAAAAACTTCATACACAGTTTTAAAATGAAAAAGGTGCCAAAGCAAAGCACAGTAATTGGATTCAGCCACCATTCAATTAATTAATTAAATACTAAGTTAAATAATTAAAAGTGTTCTGCATCAAAAACCTTTTTCTTGTGTTAAAAAAAAATACAAAATTGATGAATATGGATACACACCCTCCTTTTGTGTTTCGGTCCGTGTTCTGTGGCCGAAATATGTGGTATGAGTTGTAGCCCAGTAGTGCTGGAGTGCTCTCTGGAGCCTTGAACCAGGTTTCAGTTACTGCACAGATGTCAACGTTCTCCATACTTAGGAGTGCTTCGAGCGCATGCATTTTGAGATTTAAATTCCTGGCATTGAGTAGCATAACCCTCATTTTTTTACTTGTGCTGTTTACGGAGGTGGGTTTGAATTTTGAGCCTTGCGTAAAAAAGGCACTATGGGGGCAGTAAGAGCCTTGGCCAGTATTCAAAAGCCAAGGGGTGACAGGTGCAAGCCGTCTCTTGCGAAGCAACGTGGCTTGTCGAGCATGTCATCCCAGGCTGATAGGTACACTGGATCCCCTTTGAATGACACCAGAAGCTTAGCCAATTGTTGAAATTGATAATTTTTTCTTTATACTGAGGTATCATTCTTGGTGAGGGCAGGATGCTACTCAGGGTCAGGGTCATACCCGCCTGGGCTACATGATCAGAAAGCTCTTTCATGTCACTTTTCATATAGTCCAGGGAGGTACGGCTCAGGTCATTCACACCAACATGAACAATGACAGAGTCATATTTGTACTTGTTCTGGAGTGACCTGAGTGCTTGTGTTATGTGGCGGATTCTGGATCCCGACAGGCAGCTAACAGTAACCTTCTCCTTGTCCAGCCTAGTGAGTGGGGCGTCAGTGTGCCTGACTATTGAGTCACCTATTACTAGTGTGTTAACCAAAGAATATCTTATAAGAGCAAACTACTGCATTTTAACAATCCTGCGAGTTTCTTATGTGAAGCTGTTAGTAAGTTTTTTTTCCGTTTGTTCAACATCGTGAGAGGCAGTGTTCCTGATTTTGGAGATTGAAAGTCAAGAGATATGTGTGTCATATTTCCATCGTATACATGTCAAACAGAAACTTTAATCAGAGGCAAATGTCTCAGCTGAAAACTGTTTGTAGAAGTCAAAACATTTCAGTACCTTTTGGCAAAATGATTTTCACAGGTTAGTTTCTTCTTGATTCATGAAAAGCTTTATTCCAACAGAGAAAGCATCCAAGCAGGCATAAGCTAAGTGCTTTCACCCACATTACACGGACTTCCTCAGATCTACAGAAATCTTTCAGAACAGTGCATTCTGTAGGCACTGTATCATTACATTAAAGGGATAATGCAAAACTAGGACACACCAACCACAGCCTGCTGATGTGTGGTTTCTAAGAAGGTGACATTGGATTGTAATTGGTGTGGTAAAAACATCTTAATTTGCATGTGAAGTGTGACTGAGCCAGTGAGGGGAGTGTCACTAAAAGAGTTTGCTCTGTAAACTGTCTGCATTACTTACACTAGTATTCAAAAATGTTGATCATATTTTAAATTAACTCGTCACACAGCAAACCGAAAAATAAAAATATATTTTGCAGTTATTTAGCTAAACATTAATGAAGGCATATTGCTGAGATCACAAAAGTTTAATAAAATAAATGTTTTCAGCTCAAGTTTTATCCTTAGTGTGAAAATACATTCCAGAATTATGATATAGTTTATGGATGTTTGTTTAGTTTTCCTTTAGTGCTGGTCATCAAACACACTTCACTTTTTAGTTTCATTAGATCATTGGCTTAATATGAAATTGTAGTGGAAGGGATAAATAAATAAATAAATAAATGTAAAAACTAGAAAAAATGATAAAGATAAATGCTGATAGAAATGAAATAAAGACGTGGTATAAAGGAGCAGACTTCATATAAAACAGGATCAGTTAATCAGCTAAAGAAGGCATCCCACTGAGTAAGACCTTTAAGAATAATGGCACTACAAACTATTGCTAGGAACAGGTTTTATAATAGGAATGGTAGGAGGAGTTTAAAATGCCATATATGTGCATTTTACTTCCTGTCCGCCAGAGACTTCCCGTGCTGTGGAACAAGATTCCAATCTACATTAGGCAGAGCTCCTCATTAACACTTTTCAAGAGAAACCTTGACGAGTGGATGGGAAATAGAAAGTTTACCCCGGGGATCACTTCAATGGCTCTGCTGGACAGAGGCACAGGAAACTAATTTAAGGGGGTGGCAAAAGCCAACACAATTCTGGCTAGGGTTATAAATGCCTTTGGGCAGATAGTCTAGTACCTACCTATGAACCTATGAACTTTGGTTTTAAAGATTAACAGATGTGTAGAAAGGAATGTATTTTAAGTAAAATAATTAAATAAATAAAAGTGTGGTGGGAAAGTAGATTTTGGCAGGTGATATGAAGTTAAACCAAATATGTCTTATCTACCATTTATAGATTCACACATTACAATGAAGAAGTAAGCTTAGATAAAAGGAAATACTTGGCAATAGATTTTCCCTCCAAAACAGTTTAAAATAATTTCACTCTGACTATAATTACAGTTCAGAGGAGCAGTTCGGCATCAAAAATCTCCTGTTGTATTTTTAACAATGTTTTAAAATAAAAGGTAAATATTTCTGAATAAGAAAAGGTTTCAGATTCTGAATTAAAGAGTATTTATTATCACAAACAATAATATGTTTGCATGAGGTCATGTGATAAATGTAAGAATCAATAGAATAAGGAATAGCATCAAGTGGTGTATTAGAAGCTAGAGAGCGTGTCCCACAGTGTAAATATGCAGTAGTAAATACATCATTTTAAAGTAAGAGGATCTATAGACGTGGTGTATTAGAAGCGAGAGAGCGTGTCCCACAGTGTAAATATGCAGTAGTAAATACATTATTTTAAAGTAAGAGGATCTATAGATGTGGTGTATTAGAAGCGAGAGAGTGTGTCCCACAGTGTAAATATGTAGTACTAAATACATTATTTTAAAGTAAGAGGATCTATAGACGTGGTGTATTAGAAGCGAGAGAGCGTGTCCCACAGTGTAAATATGTAGTAGTAAATACATTATTTTAAAGTAAGAGGATCTATAGACGTGGTGTATTAGAAGCGAGAGAGCGTGTCCCACAGTGTAAATATGTAGTAGTAAATACATTATTTTAAAGTAAGAGGATCTATAGACGTGGTGTATTAGAAGCGAGAGAGCGTGTCCCACAGTGTAAATATGTAGTAGTAAATACATTATTTTAAAGTAAGAGGATCTATAGACGTGGTGTATTAGAAGCGAGAGAGCATGTCCCACAGTGTAAATATGCGGTAGTAAATACATTATTTTAAAGTAAGAGGATCTATAGACGTGGTGTATTAGAAGCTAGAGAGCGTGTCCCACAGTGTAAATATGTAGTAGTAAATACATTATTTTAAAGTAAGAGGATCTATAGACGTGGTGTATTAGAAGCTAGAGAGCGTGTCCCACAGTGTAAATATGCAGTAGTAAATACATTATTTTAAAGTAAGAGGATCTATAGACGTGGTGTATTAGAAGCGAGAGAGCGTGTCCCACAGTGTAAATATGCAGTAGTAAATACATTATTTTAAAGTAAGAGGATCTATAGACGTGGTGTATTAGAAGCAAGAGAGCGTGTCCCACAGTGTAAATATGCAGTAGTAAATACATTATTTTAAAGTAAGAGGATCTATAGACGTGGTGTATTAGAAGCGAGAGAGCGTGTCCCACAGTGTAAATATGTAGTAGTAAATACATTATTTTAAAGTAAGAGGATCTATAGACGTGGTGTATTAGAAGCTAGAGAGCGTGTCCCACAGTGTAAATATGCAGTAGTAAATACATTATTTTAAAGTAAGAGGATCTATAGACGTGGTGTATTAGAAGCGAGAGAGCGTGTCCCACAGTGTAAATATGTAGTAGTAAATACATTATTTTAAAGTAAGAGGATCTATAGACTGTCGCATGCATATTTAGGGATGGAAAGAGAAAACAGTTAATCTGGATAAGCCATCCATTAAAACATGCAGAGGGAGTGTAACTGATAAGAAATAACAGACAAAAATATATTGAATTCATTGTGCATGTTAATAAAAGTTGGTATTCTTCATTATTTTAGCTGTAGAATACTTTTGATGGAACATATTGAGTCTAGGGGGCATTAAGCTTGAAGTCTTAATTGTCATTCAAGCTTCTTCTTTTATATAATAGAGTTAGTGCCGTCTTGTAGTTGTTCATTGGCAATTATTTATACCATGTACAGTAAAAGGGTAGCATCCTTACAGTGCTGCAAATGTAATGCAATTCTTGGAGCTTTAGCTGAGTGATTTACAAGATTACTGCTGAATTATGTTTCTTTTTGAGATGTATTTGTTAATCCCCAAGTACATTTAATATTGAGATTCTACTTTTATGCAACAGGTGTATATTGTATTCTATTCTTTTACAACATATGTTGCTTATCTATAATTCTACACATTTACTATATTCAGTAATGTTACCCAAGATGGAAGTTGTAGCATCTTCAAACAAAACAATGCCACTGCTGCTTCTTCTATGTCTTCTCTTGCAAATGGCATGTCTAAGCAAAATCACATTCTGCTTTACTATTTCTGCCAGTGGTACAGGCCCCTTTTCTTTTAGGTTATTTCCCACTACATTAGTGTAAATAGATACTACCCTCTTACTTTCTATTCCTTCTCTGTGTTGCTATTTCTTTGTAAAGAATTTCTCCAAACTTTAATCTTCAAATTTTCTTTCTTTCATAGTTAAAGACATCTTTTGCTTAGATTACCTTGACTTGAATTCTCTGCTTTACAGTAGAAGAAGTGATTTTTTTCTCTCCACTTCCTTATCTATGGCTCCTTAAGTATTTGCTACATTTTTTTTGCTCTGAAAGTCTTCACTCAAGTACCCTTTTTTGTTTTTTTCTTTTCAATCATTGTGCTAAAATTTCTTGTATAGATTTTCACTTTAGCATTTCCTATCAGTTCACATTCAGTTCTTATTTTGAAATATTTTGCAGTTAGCTTTCTAATTTTCAGTTAGTGGGTCATGCTACTTACAGAAGACAGGGTCATTTTTACTGGCTAAACTGAACCAAAGTATGGCCCTTTTGTAGATTTTACGCAGGCTGTTTCTTTTGGTTTGAAACGAATGCCCCCATCTTGCTCTCCAGCCATTTTTATACTGAATCTGTGTATCAGCCTGCTACACAGTTTCTATAGATTCACTCTCCTTCCACATTTTCCATAGTATTTTAAAATGGAGAAAATCTTTCTCTAACATTATATCATTAGCAAAAACAGGGGTTATAATCAGAGGATGTAACAGTTTTACTAAACATCAGGAAGCCCTTGATGAGGGCAATTACCCACCCAGAATACATTATAGCTTGAACATCCCTTCTTTCTAAAAATACAGTACACTTCATTTGCTTGGCTGCAACACAATGAAACAGTGCTAACTCAATTATCATTGGAGAACCTTCATTTAAATTAAGCATTTCAACTTCCACATTTCTAATAGTAGCATTTTCCTCAGTGTTAGCAACTGGCAATGTAACTCCCCAGACACATTTGAAACAAAGGAACATATTACTTCCTGTTTCTTTTCAAAGAAATGGCTACATATCTTATTTATTTATTTATAGCTGTTTGATTACCGGGAAAGTCTGAATGGGTAGTTATCAATTTTCAGTGGAGGCCCAGGTTGAAAAGCTCCAAAGTATTACAAAAACATCTTAAGAACAATAATTTTACATTCTTCAAAAATAACACAAAAACATCTATAGTATAAATAATTATACCAAGTTAGTCATATTGTGAACACATTGGTTAGAAATAAATACAACTTATATGGCAATGATTTAATATTTAGAGAAATTTTAGTCAGCTTAGGGAAATTAAAGGTATTAGTACAATACAAACAGGAACTAAAATATGAAGTGATTGAAAAAACAGGGTTATGGCATACTTAGGTAGGGATTAGGGGAGAGAGGCTTACTATCAAAATTTTGAATGCAGTTTTGTCGAAAGTCAATTTATCAAACTTTCATAACAGTGATTCGAGACTGTCGAACCCACAACAGTAAAGGCTAGTGTGCATTCACTGTTGTGAGATCGACATATTGATTGGAAATCATACTACAGTGGGGAATGGAAACTTTGCCCCTTTCCTCACTGTAGTGCGATCTCAGAGTTGTAATATATAAATAGCAGGGGGTGTGGTGAGCACAGGGGGGCTTGCCCCCCTGCAAAACGTGTGTTGAATGTCACTGGATATTAAGGTAAGTTGAAAAATGTCAACAATTCGGTTTCGAATTGTTGGCATTTTATTTGTTTCATTATTTTGATTGGTTGCTATTGTTAATTTTGATAATGTTTTTTGAGTAAGTAATTACTTGCAAAAAACTTTTTCAAAATTTTGATAGTAAACTGGGGAGAAAAACTGATTGAGGTAGAGAAGTGAGTGAAGAAGGGGGAGTAAGGAGGTGTAAGGTGTGACTATATAATTGTTTATATTTACGGATATAGTTTATCCCAGGGTTGAGCAAGAACAGAGCCAGATTTTGGCTAGGAAGTCTTTCAGAATGGTTTTAAAGGACTGGAGAGAGGGAATTCATCTGATGGATACAATAAGGAGTTCCAAGTCTTAGCAAAGTAGCATGAGTACAGACAATGCATAGCAGATTTGATAGGTTTGTGCAAAAAGAAGAGTTTTTGGTCATTGGACCATAATGACCTAGCAGGAACATAGTTGAGTAGAATGTTATTTAGAGCTGGACAAGCAGATTAACTGTATGCTGCATAATTTTATAGGTGGCAAGAAGCTGTGCATATGTTAGTTGATGGGGCTAGTTATAACCGATTTAGGCTTTTTAGTGTCATACAGTGGTGGGTTCTGAATGGGGTATTTACTGAAAATTTGGCAACTTTATTATACCACTGTTCTAGGGTTTTTTTTTTTTTGGAGATATCTGGTGGTTAGTAAGGATGGAAGTACAATAAAGTAATGAGAGGAAGAGGCATGTAGTGGCAAATATAATTTTTGTTGTGTTTGTGAGAATGTTTTTGGCTCTGTAAAGCATCCCTATTTTTGGTGAGTTTTTTATGCAATTTTGTATATGTTGGTCAAATTTAAGATTATCATCCACGAATAATAATCCCTAACAATTTGCTATGAGAAATGACTTAAATAATTGTATTGTTGTTAATAGAGAGGATTTTTAATTTTGTTTTCAGGAGAGAGGGATTTGGGAAAAGAAAATAGTTTTTTTTTTTTTTGGGGGGTAAGCATGAGTTACAAAGCTATGTTTCCTGAGTAATTTTTTGGAGGTTGTCTGATATGCATGAGTCTGGAGGGTGGTATCATCTGTGTACTGTATTAGGAAGGCCTGTTGTATGGATGTGTGGAGGGTGTTGTTGAGAATGCTAAGTAGGAGTGGACCAAGGATAGAGCTTTGTGGTACACTGGTGGTGAAAAGTCTGGAGAGAGAGTGGAGTGCCACCATGAAGAACCTCCCTAAGAAACAGGGAGACTAAGAACAGACTAAGAAACAAACAGCTGAATTTTTCAACATTGTGTGCTTATTGCATTCCTCTAATGATACTAGTGTATCACAGCTCTTGGGGTCACTTTGTTATAGCCTGTTTCTTTTATTACCAGGCAAACATCTTATAGATCCATCTACTGCTAAGATTTCTAGGATTTTCAATTTAATACTGTAGTCAGAATTTAGTCAAAACTTTAAAATATGATTTAAATAATGTATCTGTTTGATAATGGTTTGTCTACATTAAAACTCCGAGGATACAACTTTATTGGTTGTACTTCTGGGGTTATGCCAGTACTGACTAAAAGTTTAATAACTATGTCATAGTCAATGTAAGCAGTACTATTCATATCGATATATGTCTACAGTGCTTCTCTTGTCAGCCTAGATGACAAGATTTTTGCCCAGTCTGTTCTGTCCCACCCTCTCTGGTTAATTTCCTCATAGCAGGCTAAGCCTTGCGATTGACTACATTGGCTACCCTGATTAGTTTTTGCTATAGTTGCATCAGCTTAGGGTCTGTCTGCATTTACAATTTTGAAAGTCTTTGCTGTAATTCTTCAGTGGCTTGGTATACCATGAAACCACACCAGGAGCACAGTAGTTAAAATGATATAGGGAATTAGAAGCCCAAATATGACTTGCTTTTAGCAACAGAGCTACTGCAATTATTTGAAAATGACAAGTCCCTAGCCAAATCTCCGTATACAAAATTCACTATAATAACCAAGGAGAGTCTAGAAGGAGGAGGACTTTTATAAAATACAAGTTTATTTTTTGTAAACATACAAAAAAAACCCCCACTTGGCTTAAAATAAAAACAAAACAATGTCTTGGTAATTTTTCCATCAAATAGAATTAGTTTTGCACAATTCTTCCAAGAACAGACTGCCTTAAAAAATTCAGTCTATAGATTTGAACTAGACCCCAGTCAAAGCTGTCAACTCCAAATGTTTCTTTTAAATATAATTCCACAGGTTAGTCCCTAACAAAGTGTCATATTCCACACTACCAGAGTATTCCAGGCAAGTTCCAGCTGTCCTACTGGGTTACTGCAGTTGAGGAATGAACTTCCTGTATCTTGTCCTCCAGGTTATGTCCTTATACTTCAGCATAATTGGTAATCTGTACCTTGACTATTATATAGTTATTGTTGTGAAAATATCCCTATGTTCCTTACCATAATGTACTTAACGTTACCTTACACATTGTACAAACACTATTAGAAACATTAATCCACAAGCATGCATACATGTATATATGCCACTGCCTATAAATCAGTAGTTTAAAATACTTATTTTCAAAATAATGTCCCCAAATTATCAAAAAGTAAAATTTATCATAAGCTACAAATGACTAAAACAAAAATAGACATATAAGGCTGTGGGGGTAAGGCTAGCTGTCATGCAACAAAATATGAATTAACATGTCTTTCTAGTAGGGGGAGCAGGGCCATATATGTTAACTCTATTATTACACAAGACTGAGGAAGGGAGCAAGGCCTTAAATCAGTCATTATAATCTTCAAAAGTCAATAATATATCAGTGATAGTCTTCAGATCCAAAGTATCTATCGAACACTTTTAGCAAATAGTAAGTCTTTTTGTAGGGGCACTCTCAATATGACTTTTACCATCTATGTCTCAAATGTATTATAAAATGGTTATAATCTAAGACTTTATCATAATTGTCTATATTGTGGCTTATACTAACCTAATGACATATAGCATCACTTGATCTTAATATATACTTTTACTAATGTCTACATTTTACTTTGTAAACATTAACCACACATGCAGTTCTTGCTCTGTTATCACTATGATTAGACATTTTTTTTTTCTTTTGTGAAAAAAACACTTGGGTATTTCATATTTCTTGATTGTTTTAAGAGGTATTGAAAAAGGTAATCATATGTGTGCAGTACAAGTGGCATTTAACCTGTTTTACAGACATATACAGTGTGTTATGCTGTATAACATTTGGTGAGGTGATTAAGTTACCTAATGTGAAATGTCTGTTCTGAGTTACATTTTGCATGCACCACAGTACTTGGGTCTTTTTTACTTCCTCCTCCTTCTTGTATCTGTATAGGTTTAATGTTGGGTCCATAGTGAGTCATGTCGCATATTATAATGTAGTTATTTATAGGAACAATCATAATGCACACCACTGCATTGTCAAGTATTACTAAAGCATTTTCAGTTCAGCATCACACACATATCTCATAGGACCCAAACATTACCACATAAACAGCATGGGAGCTGGAGTCTGCTCAGACAGTTATGTGAACCTTGGAGCTCTGAGTCTTACTGCATGTCAAAATATAATGCTAGTGCTATGACTGGAAATTAAACTGCTAGTCAACAAATCAGTCATTAATTATAAGCCTGGTATAGCTCACATGAAAGCAAACAATATTATGCAAATATAAAATGAAAATTTGTTTTGAGCTCCATAGATGCTCAGGTCCTTGTGGGAAAATATCCATTTTTTTGGTCACTGTGACACCCGTGCACTGGCCCAGTAATCAAGGAGCCTCAATCCTCACCACTAGCACCAGTGAGGGGCATGCACATTGGAAGTATAACAAGTATTATTTATTTATTTATTTCCAGTTTGATGACCGGGGAGGTCCACTGGGCTCAAGGAGCACATGTTCAGTAGAGGCCCGGGGAGAAAAGCTCCATAATACACAGTAACAATAGGCAAAAAAGTAATATTACATAGTACAACTTAGTAGGGTACAATAAAAAAAAATAGTGGAACATGCATTACATACATACATATATACTAGAATAGGGACAAGTTGTACAGAGGATTAGTTGCAGTGATGTGCAAGGTTATACATAAAACTTGTAATACATTTGGATGTAGTTATTCATTTGAACGTAGTTATAAACTGACATTTGTAAATGCAATTTGCATTGAGGGGGTGAGTATAGGTGGAAAGTACATTATTTAAAAAGTACAGAACTGAGACAGACAGTTAAGAACTAGAAAAGGTGGGTTGCATACATCACCACATAAGGTGCGAGGTGTGGATGTTTTTAGTTAAATAGCATCAAACTTTATGAGTTGCTAGTTGAGAGAATCACCCCCAGATAGGGGAAAGAGAGGACAGTTAGTAAACTATTTACAATATACATTTAAGATATAGATATTACATTATGTTATATTCAGAGTGAGGCTACTGTTTTAGGTAATCGGTATGGAGTAGATTAGCTTGTAGTAGGGACATTAGCAGGCTAGGTGGGTTGAGTGCAATTGCATTTTAAGTTTTGGATGAGGTGGGAATGGTGCTGAGTTTTGAAGTTTTCAAAGTTTTCTGAAGTTGTAAGAGTGGGAGGGAGGGAATTCCATTTTTTTTTGCTAGGGAAAATGATAGGAGAAGTTGACCAGCGGGATGCTTTGGTTTGTATACAGAAAGTAAATTTTGGTGGGCAGATCTTAGAGTTCTGTGAGGGGTGTATGATGGTAAGATGTTAGTCAGAG
Organism: Protopterus annectens; assembly: GCF_019279795.1. NCBI lineage: Eukaryota > Metazoa > Chordata > Ceratodontiformes > Protopteridae > Protopterus > Protopterus annectens. Next base: position 561,940,700 of record NC_056731.1, read on the forward strand.
CTGGGCATCTAGTGGTTTTAAAAATTAGTTTGTGGGCTGTAGTGAGTTGGAGGTAGTTAAGGTAGTTGGGAACTTCTAGCCAATTTAGCTGGTGGAGAGATGTACAGTGGAGGGAGGAGTATTTGGATTTAGTGGCGAATTTAGAGATTTTGTTGTAACAGATTTCCAGTTTGGAAGAGATAGAGGAGGATAGGTTAGTTAGAAGAGGAGCACCGTATAAAAGTGACAGTAGTAAGTAGGTAGTGGCAAGTGTTTGTCTTGTAGAAAGAGAGAGAACGTGAGAGTTTCTGTACAGCATGCCAAGTTTTTGATGTGTTTTTTTAATATTTAGCTGAATATGAGTATTAAATTTTAGGTGTTCATCAATAGTAACCCCAAGAAGTTTAGCAGAGGGAACAAATTCTATGGAGGAATTAGCATGGCTGATAACTTTGAAAGAGTTTTTGTTGAGAGTGATGGATTTAGAGGGAGAGAAAAGTTGGATCTTAGATTTGTTGGCATTTAGAGAGAGGTGGTTTTGAAGAATCCAGTTTTCAATAGCTGAGAAGGTGATTTGAGATTTTGTTTGGAGCTCTGGGAGGTTAGAAGCAGAGCAGAGTAGAGTTGAGTCATCTACGTATTGTACTATCTTAGTGTTTGGTATGGCTGCATGGAAATCATTAATGAATATATTAAAGAGCATTGGACCAAGTATGGATCCTTGGTTGGGGTGGGAAGGAAGGCTGAAGTGCCAGTTTGCCACTTCACTGCCTGAGATCTGTCAGAGAGATAGCTACTGAACCAGGTTAGGGTATTGTGAGAGAGGTTAAGGTTAGAAAGGTGTTTCAGGAGGTGGGAATGGGAGACAGTGTCAAATACCTTGGAGAGATCAAGGACGGTGAATACAATTTCTCCAGAGTCACAGGTGTGGTTTACTATGTTTAGGTAAGAGAGAATAGCGGTTATTGTACTGTGGCCAGGATGGAAGCCATGTTGTGTAGGGGTGAACAGTTGATTATTGGTGAGGAAAGGCATGAGCTGGAGGTGGATGCATTTTTCAAGAACTTTTGAGATTAGGGAGAGAATGGCTAAAGGTCAGACGTTTGCGATGCTATTATTTTTGCCACCTTTGTGGAGGGGTAGGATAAAGGCAGAACGCCACCGTTTGGGAACATAAGATTCCTGTATGGATCTATTAATGAAGATGCTGATAGGGATTGCAATGCCATCAGCTGCTAGTTTTAGAATAGTGAGGGGATATTGTCAGGGGCATTGGAGCATAGCTTACGTTTGGAGAGAAGTTTTTTTTTATGTATGAGGTGGAGATAGGCTTGAGTTGAAATGTAGGAGGATTACTGGGGATGGAAGGTTTGGTAGAGGTTAGTGAAGAGGGTTTGAGAGGAGGGGAGGGGTCGTGATTTGAGGAGGTCTTGGTGAGTTCTGCTATAGAGTTGGTAAAGAAGGAATTGAATAGAGTGGCTATTTCTGTGTCAGTTTTGCTGGTGTCAGGGCAAGGATTTAGTTTGGTCTCTGGGTTTAGAAGAGAGTTGATGGAGTTCCAGAATTGTTTAAGGTTTTTGGAATGATCACTCTGCCGTTCAGTATAATAGGATTTTTTATCTTTTATAATCTATTTTTTGGCTAGGTTTCGGACTTGCTTATATTTCAGGAGGGTGTCAGGGTCTTTATTGTGGTGGTAAAGTTTCCAGGTTTTGTCTCTTTGTTGCATAAGTGTTTTAGTATCTTTAGTTATCCATGGGGCAGAGTTGGGTTTTATATGTTTTGTTCTTGGTGGAACTTGGGAGTTCTGGGTATTTAAGAAGGTTGAGTTAGAGAAGTCTATGGCCTTGTCTAGAGGAAGAGTCTTTAGGCTGTCCCAGTTTATTTGTTTGAGGAAGTTGGAAACAGTTGTAGGGTTAAAGTTTGTGAGATTTTGAGTCTGGATGTATTGGTGTTGGTAAGAAGTGGAGGGGGTTGCTCTATGGATGAAGGCTGGGAATTGGTCACTCATGGAGTCTGGCAGGATTTTGTTTGGGTGGGAGACTAGCATCCAGTCAAGGGTGGAGCCTGGGGGATTGTTTTTATTGGGTCTGGTAATGTCATTTGTAAGTTGTGTAAAGTTAAATAGATTGCTAGATATGGAGGGAGTTTTGGAATTAATTTTGTTCCAGTCAATGTTCACATCCCCTAATATATATGTTTCAAGTGTAATATTGGTTGAGACCCATAAAAGTATTTCTTCAAGTGTATTGCTGTTGTTTCCAGGGGGGATGTAGAGGGCCATAATTCAAATGTTTTTATGGTCATTCATTTTGAGTATTCCTAAGACTAGTTCAGTGTTATTGAACTGAGGAATGGGGTTTGGGTAGGGAGTGATGGAGAGTAGACTAGAGTAAATTAAGGCTACTCTTCCTCCTTTCTTATTTTAGCGGTCATGTCTGAGTGCTTGAAACCCAGGGGGTAGGATTTGAAAGTCAGGAATGTGGGGTTTTAGCCATGTCTCAGAGACTGCTACTATATCTGGTAAAGTATGGTTTAGCCAAGCCTGGAAGTGGGATATTTTATTTCTCAAACTTTGGGTGTTAATGGTAAGTAGTTTGAGATATTTATGGGTAGTAGTATGGGTTGTGTTTGGGGGAATGTGGTTGGTGCTACTCTGTAGTCCTGGGTTGGGGTGTATGTCTCCTGATAAGTAGAGGTTAGCAAAGGAAAATGTGAACAGGGGCTTGGGTTTGCTCCTTGAGTTTTGTGGGGAAAGCAATATTGCTTTAAGTGTGTTGTGTTTCAATGAGGAGGATGTAATCTTTGGTTTGTAGCAGTGGAGTGGGTTTGGTTGAATAAGAGAGGAGGATATGGTGTGAAAGTGGGATTTTATGGGGTGTGGATGGGAGTTGGTAGTAGAGATGGGGGATGGGAAAGAGGGGGGAGTTTGGAAGAGGAATAAGAGGTTGCATGGAATAGAGAGATTAGAAGAAGTAAGAAGATAGAGTGGCTGTGAAGGATTAGTGGAAGTGGAGAGAGCATGGTTAATTAGGGAGGTATGAGTAGGTAGTATGACATAGTTAATTAGGGAGGTATGAGTAGGTAGTATGGTGGAAGTGGGTATGTGAGAGACTAAGAAGGAGGGGTATAGCTATGTGTAAAGGATGTGATGGATCAGGCTGGGGAGTGGTTGGAAAATTAGTGGAGGATGGGTGGGGGAGTGAATGATTAGGAGAAGAAAGTGGATTGGATGAGAGAGAAGGGGCGGAGAATAGAAATGGGAATAAAGGTAGGAGTAGTGGGGGTGGGTGAGAATTGGGGTTAGGGAAGGGGAACGGCATGAGCCCGCAGGGCGAGCGGAGTGGGTTAGAGGAAAGAAGACTTGCCAGCAGCAGAAATCAATCAGTGAAGCAGAGAGCAGTGCTCAAGGTAAGGGTGCACTGGGTCACAATGTATCCAAGGTAGAAAGAAGCAGAGAAAAACACACAGGGGATTGGAGCTTAACAGGAAAGTGGAGGTTGTTAGGGAAAAAAGCTGTGCTTACTAGGGGAGAGGAGTAATTGGTAGTGAGTAAAAACTGACACCTAGTGGCCAAACAGCGTAGTTCAGAGGTGAAGGCACAAGCACTCTGGGGGGTGGGGTGGAGCCTAGAGAGCTTGGAGGAAGATGGTAGGCTGCTAGCAGGTGCATGCTGAGTCAAATAACAACCATGAGGGATTAAAATGATTTACACATATAGGGCACATACAATAAGGGATTAAAATTATTTACACATATAGGGTACAAACAAGCTAGTTGTAGTTCTTGAGGGGTGGCAGAATAGTCGCAGTAGACACTACTGGATCCCCTTGGTAGTTCTTTCAAGAGTCTTAGGTGGATCTTTCAGGGTAGGATGCCAGGGTACTATGTGGGACAGAGTGGGTGTTGAGATGTAGTTACAGAGATCTGTAGAAGGAACAATAAGTAGTTATAGACAGGAGTGTAACAAAGCATTCAGTAATCTGGAAAATAATTTTGCTAGAAAGTTTAGAGATAGTAGTAAGTAAACTAGATGGGGGTGGAGAGAGGGTGTGTGTAAGCAGAAACCTGAGAGTAAAAGGGGAAAGAGATATGCAGAGTAAAGAGTAAATGCACACTAAAACATTCCATAAAACAGTAATTCATCAGTTTCAACCCAGGTAGGGAAGTACAGAGCAGTAAGAGTCCACGTTAAGACAGACAGTTAAAAACAGCCATTCATCATTCACAACCCTGCACTTAGGAGTCTGCAAATATCATTAAGCAATTGATAAGGTTTCTAATACAAAAGGTAAATACTGCCAAAAACTGAGTTAAAGCAGATTGAGCACATCCAACACTTCAAAAATATGCTGCAGTTATATCTATACACATACAGTAGGGTGGCAATTACATACAGAACACAATCACTCATATACGAGCAACTGCTGGTTAAGACCCTTTCATTTGTTGCAGCAGCCAAATCTGTAGTCATACAATAGAGTAGCAGCTGCACGCTGTGAGCATCAGTAACACACGTAATACATGTACACACACACACACACACACACACACACACACACACACACACACACACACACACACACACAGTAAAGTACAATTTCCCTTAAGAGCACACATAGATTACAGTCAGTCCAGGGCTGGTTTCTCCCTTTCTCTCCAGATCCCCAATAAGACTCCCCACTGGCACAGCTATAGGGCACAGGTCTCAGCCTAGTGGTCAAGCTAAAACCTCCAGCACCCTCTCTGTCCAACCAGTGCTATATGTCCCTGCCCAAGTAGCTGACACGCACACACACACACACACACACACACACACACACACACACACACACACACACACACACACACACACACACACACACTTTGAGATATGAGTTGGGAAAGCTGGCACAGGTTCTCTAGCTATGCCCCTTCCTGCCAGGCTATAGGTAGTAATCCACTGCCACCAACCACTAATATCAGCTACTAATAAGGTCCTTACCAAAGGGTGTCCAGTTTTACTGTGCAATATTATTATTATCCAATTAGTAAGTATGACAAACAGCGAGACTTATTGGAGTGGCTTGGACAGTATCACTATATATATGCAATGGTCTCTAGAGCTTAAATCATCCCTACACAAAACAGTCACAGTTGAAAGGTTTAAAAGTATTTAATAATAAATAATAAAAACACAAAACCAATCTCCTTAGTTCAATCTCCTCAGTTCAACAAAGTGCTAGTCAAGAGTTCAGTCATCACAGGGAAATGCTTAAAATAATACTATAGAATAGACTGACATAAATATTGACAGCTAGTCTAATTTTACTATTTTCTATATATTTCTAAAAGAAACAATGTTCTAAATAACTTACATACATACAGAGCAAAGGCAGAGTACTGGTGAGTTGATGTGTTCAGGTTCAGACAAAATCCCAAATGCTCCAATTTTTTCTCTCTCTCTCTCTCTCTGAGAAAGTCTTAAATTGATAATATATCACTTCTGACTCTTTTTAGATGACATCATTCTTGACACTTTTCTGGTTTAATTTCCCAGGGCAACAGAAACTCAGAGTTTAACAGTTATTTGATCTTGCACCTGGCCAGGAACCACAGCAATAAGATACATTATACATGTAAAATCTATTAACTCTGGTCTCAAAACAATAGAAGGAATGTCTTAGCCCAGATATCATGTCTCTGAGTTTGAGATCAGTCATACAATGCTTGGCTTATCAGCTTTCTTCCAGCAGAGTGCACTGTGGTTACATTTTTGAAGCTCAGTACAACATATAATTTAATAATAACATATATTTCTCTTTTACATTTGTAAAACCAGCCTGTGGATTATATTGACATTTACAAATCACATAGAATTATTTGCAAGATTCTATCTTGCTGGGCTGGCCACCTTTCACTTTTTCACATTCACCACCCATTTAAAAGAGACAAGCTTATGAAGGCGAGGAGGATAATCAAATAAATCTGCAAAAAATGGAAGGTGGACAATTAAACTCTTTAAATTTTTGAATGATTACAACTGAGTATGACTTTATTAAAAAAATAAAGTGGAATGCTATGAGATTAAGGATAAAGTCCTGTCCCCAACAAAATATATCAACAATAGCTTTGGTCTTTGAATTAGGCTGGGTCATACAAAAAGAAGCAATGAGACAACATGCATCATATCAATTCCAATTCACTTCTCCCCAAATGTCAATTTTTAAATGCACATAAAATGCCCAAGAAAAGGAACTGCAATGTTATTCACAGTGTTCTAAAGGCAATTCTTATTGATAGGAGGAAAAAGAAACAGATACAAAACTGTGGAAGGAAAACATTTTGCTGTGTGCACCATATGTTATTCAAATATTAAAATAAAAAATGACCAGTGTGTCAGAAACCTTGAACTCTGACCCAAATAACACTTTATTACACCACTGTTAAGCACTTTCATCTCAAATTAAGGACATCATTAGAGGAAAGTGTTTAATCGTAGTGCAATAAAGTGTTCTTTTGGCCAGAGTTCAAGGTTTCTGACACACTGCTCATTTTTTTTTTATTTTATTTCGATTTGGCTTTACTTCCAATTTCAGATCTTACTCATTTTTTTGTTTTTATTCAAATATTAATTTATTCAATTCCTCATTTTTCAATTGTGCTTACAATGATGAACATTAATTCACTTGAGTGCTAGGGGTGTATGTGGAAGGTGATAAGATTATGGGTCATCCTCTCACAAACACACTGAACATGTTTTATTACCTTTGTTTATGTGGTAATGATAGTGGATTGGACAACTATGAAGGTTACTTACTATAGGAAATAATACTAGGGGAATGGACATACCGGGTATATTATACATGTGTTTACATGGGAACAGGTATGTTTCAGTTTCCAAGGCAACAGATCATAAGAACTACAGTTAGAAATTTTACACAGGATCAGCCATCTTGGTATTGAACTAAATGTGCATGCTGAACTGTTTCCCCATTACTTATGTGGATGTAGAAAGGTATAGATTTTCTTCAGAATAATTTCTGTGAACTAATGTATGCCTTCTACTGTCAACTGGCAGTAAGATTATATTTAAACATTCTTATTACAAGACTTATTTCTCTCATTTTGACTTTGCATAACTTTGGAGATACAAATTGTACAACAGAGTGTATTTTATTCATTGCTCAGACATCTATACAAAAGTCATCTCCTTGCCTTAAGGGAATATTTTTAAATGAATGAACATCTGTAATTTTGCAGGAATGATGAATATATTGCGTCAGATTTGATTGCACTGATGATCTCCTTGTAAGTGTACTTCACACTGCAACTTCTTAGACATAAAATTAAAACTAGTAACAATCAAAATACTAAGCAATGTATGCAGATTACAGTGTTTGCTTAACTTCAATGAGATGCTGCATTTAGCTGATTTACTCATGAAATTAAATTGTAAATACCATCCATTTCTGCTCTTTTGTCCTTGATTATAAGTGGTCAGACAAGTGGAAACTGTAAAAGTATTATGCAGTCTTTTGTTATAAAGAATTGCAGTCACACAGCCTGGAATTATCAGGGAAACAGGCATAATGTTGTATGGCAACACTGGTTATTTCAAGCACATTCTAAACAATACACTAAAAAAACTGTGGGACAGTTGATGAGTGAGACATTGGTATGATATTCTAAGTAAAATGTAGTAAGTCCAGTGTGCAAGTCTATGTGTGAGTGAGTGAGTGTGTGTGTGTTTACATGTGTTTGAAATGCCTGCTTTATGCTTCAGGTTGTTTTATTGTTTTTTTTTTTTTACATGGTCATGACTTTCTTCCTCATGTTGTGATATGATGAAAGTATTAATAAAAAGAGCAATGCGCTTTCAAGATGCACTCCAAGGTGCCACAGTGACTGATTCTCTTTTGGAAAGCATACGTGAAAGGGAAATTCAGTGCTGCTGGCATTAAACTGCACTCAGTAGGAGCAGTGACATCTCCATTCAGACAACGCCATCTCACCAATTCTCTGCTTCAGTGGCTTCATAAATAAATACATATCTTTGCATTGAAAATGTGCTAGTTTTATAACCAGGTAACATTACTGATGGCAGACATTTTTAATGGCCTTTGCTGCATTCATTGCCACCCTCGAATGTTTCAGGTGGACATGCTACAAGATAAACTGAGTCTTTACAATGGTTCTGAGGTCAGGTATGTGCATCTAGAAACCAAATATGGATTTAAAGAAGAAAACAAATCTGAATTCTCATCCTGTTTTCCAGGCTTAATCAGTCTATGCTTATATTGTGATAGCCTTAGCACATTTTGATAATATATAAGCCATATAATTTAAGAATGCTTCTAGATTACATTTACTTTAGCATTTATGCAGTAGGTGCCTTTCTAAGCCAAATAAGGCAGTGAGAAATTGTTGAACTACAGGATAGCAGCAGCTAGGTTGTCATGATAAAAAGAGGGATAGTTATACAGAAGGGATTTTTAATCCTAAACCTCAAAAACAAACTCTGAGAGACAGTTATGACTCAAACCCAAATGCAAGATAATCTCTTCAGTTTAACAGTTATTTTAAAGACTGTCTCCTTCAGAATATTTTTAATAGCATAACTGTGGTTTATACTTTTCTTCACCTTCAGTAATGTATAATGTTGAAAATGTCCCATGTTTTCTACTGACTGAATAACATGTAAATGTTTTGCTTACTCTGGGTTATTTGTATTTAAATTATAAGGGCAGCATACTTCATGGGAATGCATGTCTATGTTTGCAAAGATCCTCAAGGGTCAACAGCCTAGTATACCTACAAACCTAGGATTATAAGGTTGCAAAAAACACATAAAATTATTGATCCCAATTTGGTGAAATAACATATTCAGTTTATGGAATTGTTTTGTTACTTTAAGAGTTATGCAGCCTGTATTTTCTAAGCAGGAGCAAATGATGCTATGAGAAAAGTAATAGTGTTATCAGCATAAACAGGTCAGTGGAAGAGAGCTTGCATTATTGTTTATCAGTCATGTTTGTCATGGCCATTATTAAAAACATGCAACTCATGATAAAAACACCAAATGAAGTATTGACATGACTTATTTTACATATTGTCTCATTTTGTCAAGTAAATATCACTTGCCTATGTTGCTTTGGCTAAAATAATTTATGTATTTATATAACATTTATTTATATTTAAAATAATTTACATAAATATTTTTCAGCTTTATTACTCCTTTATTTATGCTTAACTTGTTGCAGCTTTTTAGTGTTTATAATAGCTTTCTTGGCATGTGATATGGCTGAAAGGGGTCTAATGACCAGTCCATTCTCCTGGTTAGCAAACTATTATTATTTTAATGTATTTATTAAACACTTTTGTACATTAGTGCAAATGCAAGTGTTTTAATTAGAAGGTGCTAATCATTCTGTTTGCAGTATGATGTGATGCATATCACAGAATGGTAGCTCTAGTCTAAAGCTGAACACTGGACCTGCTCAACATTCAACAAGATTTTAGTGCCTAAAAAGAAGCAACCTTTTGGGTTACTCATTAACTTAGAGCTTTTACAAATACATGCAATACCTTGCATGTGTCAGCACACTTTCTTACTTCATATAACCAGTTTGGGCTTATAGTCACATAGATAGCTGCAGACAATGAGATGCACAGTCTGTAAGAAGAGGATGGTGGAATCAAACTCTGTTTCAGGTAGCTTATTCACAGCTTATAGCCATAATCCCCTGTGCCAATGAAAGAATATCATTCCCCAACTACAAGACATCAGGATAAGAAAAAGGGATGTATCCAAATGGAGGTATAAGCTACCTTACATAGCAATACACAGAAATGTATTAGCCCCATGAAAAACCGATAGCACCTGTGTTGCACTATGAGGATTTTGTTTTTTGTATGGTGCAACAGTATATTGTGTTGATGCTATACATCTGTGCTAAACCTAAAAGTCTCCCACCTCATGTTGTCATCTTTGCTCATCACCACAAACAACAGGCGGTGTTTGGTGCTTATAGAGACAATAGTAGCAGCCAGGTATACCCAGACATCAGGCATAATTAAAGACATACTGTGAATTACACCACTTTAGATTTTAGTTAGGGAAAAAAAAAGATTTTCTTCCAATTTATAACTATAGCAAACTGCTTGCAACAATGTAACAAGCAGTTGTTACAGTTTAGACCACACACACACAGTGCTACAGTGCTCAGGTTTGACTGCAAAAGCAATACCAGCTTTTAAAATCTGGTATTGCAATAAAGAGTGATCAGTATGATGGATGCCCCACCCTGTACCAGTGTCAGCCCACTAACACTTTGTGCTGGGGTAGTTGCCATCTCACCCACCCAGCTATGCTACTGTCACTGAGGATTACAGGATTACAGTTGACCAATAATACCAGACATTAGAGTTTTATACTTCTTGTTTAGGCAATGTGTCCTGATGAAAATGTCTTGAAGTGGAAAGCTAAGCGATATGCACTCTCTCTGTCTCAATAGCTCATCTGCAAACTGCCTCTTTCTATCATTCTCTCTCCCTCCCTCACACACCTTCCACAAACAAAAACACATGCACGCTTGCGCTCACATACACACAAGCATGCACACATGCATGCATTTTTACTTTCTTTTTTATTTAAATTTTTTTTTTTGCTTGTTAAACAGTGAAGAACTGTCTAATGAGTGTAAGAAATGACAGTAATTTGCTCACAGCAGCTTAATATCCTTTTAGGTGGGCTTTAACTGTACATTAACACCATGCTGGATAATGTTTGTTCTCCTATCAGGGTGAAATGTACAGTTTTCCTATACTATAATGCAGAGTAACAATGTAAAAAACACCATTTTACATAGTATGCATGTCCCTTACATTGACATTAGCAGTAAGGGAGTGCCAGCGGAGAGTTTAGTTTCTGCAGAGCATAATATAAAAACAGCAATAGCAACGGTAACTCCCATGTCTTGTAATAGTGCAGACTGCCCTTGACCAAGTGCATATTCATGTAGCTCAGACATTTTGAAAAAGGATAACATATCATTTAGATGTTGAATTTTTCTAATGAGGATGGGCCTGAGCTGGACAAACTGCACCCAATTTATACATCAGAGGTACAAATAGTTATATGTATCTGCATAAGCAGAATAAGATGACCAGATGGTAATATTTAGTTTAGTGTAACCATTAAAAACAAATAGAGACTGAATTATAGTAAAGTACATAAAGTTACGCACACTATTTACATTATATATATATATATATATATATATATATATATATATATATATATATATATATCTTACTGTACATTTTTAGTGCTCACACTGAAGTCTATAGAAGAACTAATTCTGTGTATCTATATGCTGAGGATAGCCTAATACAGTAACTCATTATCTGGCATCCTTGATGCATTTGCATTCAATTTCTAGCTGAGATTTTAAATTTCTTCTTTAATTTTATCACATCATTGATTTGTCTAATGTTTTTTGGCAATGGCATACTGATTGATGGATGCATTTTCTCCTCAATAGCAGGCAAGCAGAATTAGAAAAAAAAAAGTTTTTTACAATATCTGAACTGTAAAAGCCTTTCAAAGGAAGCTTAAGTTGTTGGTAGCCAAAACCACTAGACCGGAAAGATCTACATGAGAACAAATGTGCTTTGTGTCAAGAATGTATAACAAAAAACTCTTATTAATCAAATTATCATTTCACATGTTCGTTTATTCATTCATTCATTCAATCATGTAGTTTCGGTGGTTGGGATACCAGTCAATTCTGGTACACACATATACACTTAAATACTGCATCTGTACTCACGGGCAATTTTGAAGATCACTAAATAATTTACATGTATGTCTTTGGAATGTGAGAGGCACCAAGAAAAAAAACAAATAAACCAAGTGGCAGCAAAGAGGATGTGACAATTCCACAAAGAAAATATCTCAGCTGAGATTTGAACCAGAAGATGAAGCACTGTGAAAAGCAATAGTAAACAGTGTACTACTGTAACTCTGTGGTTTATTTCCAAGCAATACATTTGGCGCCTACATTTATGTGAATTATTATAAAAGAAGTAACATCTTGATAAGAACTGATATGATTGTATCCCAGCACTTTGCTTTAAGCTCTGCAGTGTCTGGCATGGAAGGAGAACTAGCATTAATCATCTGTCTTCCCATACAAAAATGGAAACAAAATTCCTGCTCCATGAATTGTTGATAAAAAAGTTCACCTTCCATTATTAAAACCAGGGATATGCTTTACTCACAAAGCTGGTAGTTGGAAAGGAAAGAAAGAAGCAATGTTCTCAGTAAGGATACTCAGGAAGTCATTTCCTTGAAGCAGAAACTAATTGGATAGAGTAAGCTACATTAATAAGCATACCCAACAAAGACAGATGGGCTGAAAGGTCTTGTGGAAGTGTACAGACAGGATAAAGACAAATGTATGTCTTCCTTATATAAGCAAACTTCCTTAAAGTGTAAGACGAGGACGAAGAGAGAAGTAGAGGCTTTTCAGACAGGAGGACTTCCGGGGTGTTGTAATGGCTTAATCAGATGATCAAAATGCTCATGCAAATAAAGTAGAATCCTAATTATGTTAACGCCAGTTTACTGTAAATCGACGCCCAACAAGTATGCTGGCTATCAATCAGTGCAAGGCTGTTCACTGCATATTTGTAGTAACTATAGCACTTTAGTCACAGTGTGGGATTCTGAGAAATGGCTTACTTCATAAGAGCTGTCAGAATTAATATGCAGCATGAGTAGAAATAAGGCACCATGTCTCTGTGCAGAGTAAGGGTGCTCACAGCTGTCATGTAAAACAGAAATGCGTTCACTGTGAACACACCGGATATGTTTTCTCAGCATCAAAAGAAAGGAGAAATAGTTGCATATTTCTAAAAATTACAGGGATGACACGTCTCTGAAAACAGAATAGCAAGAAAAAAAAAGAAGTTGAAATGTCAACACATTCTTACCTGACCTGAATGATATATTCTTTGTTTTTGCCTTCTTTATGTCATGCTAACTGACCAGCAATATCTATATCAGCTAAAGGTTCCATTTTATAGGACACATCATAAAGTGTGTTCCCCAAGTGTTTTAAACATAAACACACTGCATTTAAAGGTACCAACAGTAAATGTGTTGCTAAGTATTGTTTATAATCCTTCCTAGACTATCAGGGTTTATGCCAATGAAGAAAAGCAGTGTACACCATCAGTTATTCAGAATAGCTGTTTTTCAGAGAAAAGACTTCCTTGATGCTAAAGTTTATGTAAATAATCGAAACAATATGAAGACAACTACATACTTTTCAGTCCATATGCTCCACCTTGGCAGTAATAGAATCCCTCTAGAGGAGAGGGTTGAACTGCTTTACTGAGTAGTGTAACAGACAATGGTCACAGTTATTTTTCCACAGAACACTGAAACAGCTGGAGTAATTACAGGTACATTGCTCACCAAAGGTCTCTGGCAGTCTTCTAGAAAGAACTGCACTAACAACCATAAAGCTGCCTGAGTCAGTGACCTCTGCTAGCAAGCATACAGCTTGGATATGGAAGTGGATATAGGGTAGACAGAGACCTTAACGAGATCTCTAATAAAATTTGGTTAAGATAGCAGTGTGCACACTATACTGATGAATTTCTCAAAAGCATATGATACTTTCCACCATCACCTTCTGATATCTTGACTTAGAGAGGTAAGCCTTACAATCACTAACTCTGTGGTGTTAGGATTTACATGTCCATCAGGAATCAAACAGCACAATAAATAGGGAATAAATACTCTATCACACACAAAAATTCAGTTGGACATATCAGAGGGTTCTATACTAGAACCAGTACTATTGTCCATGTTTACAAAAAGGATTTTGGAATCCTTTGGAAGTCCAGCTGCCATCCCATACTAGTGAAACAGAAATGCAGACATGCTTTTCTGTTACCATCCTGGCTTCAAGAAAATGCAATGATGCTGAATAACCAAATAAATAACCCAGTCTTTTTTTTCTGAGCCTTTATCTAAAGACTTAACTTTATTAATTTACATCACCACAAAACCTGGAAACTTAGCAGAGGTAGTTAGACATCAGCTACATAGTTGTACACATTTATTAATACATTTATTACAGAGGAAACATTAATTTCAAAACTGCTATTGTGAAGAAGTAATTAGGAATACTCCATGAGATAACACAGTATCAAACAATGGAAGCAAGAGAAGAGGATAGGCCAACGGCTTCCTCTTACCAGGCAGCTCAATAAATGTATCATATAAACCATCATTAGCAATGGACTGCTATTTAAATTCACGGCCATTTTTAATGGAATAGCAAGATTTCAGCTGAAGCCACAACAGGAGAGCATCAATGTGAAATCTTACCTCCCATTTAGACCAGGAACTGCACCGACAGGGACTAAAGGTGGAGGTGTCTGATTGTACATCAATAACAAGAATACCTCTAGCATGGTTAAAGAGGAAGATGCACTGGAGGTCCTCCACATCCAGATAAGTGCAGACCAATTCCCATGAAACCTACATCTCATAGTGAGCCACTCACCATTCAACCATAGTCATGGTGGACTTAATTATCTCACTATAAACTGGGAATCCTACAATACACCAAATTTGTAGGTGCAGAGATTCTTAAATTTTGTAAACACAAACACCCTGAACAATTTAGTGCATATGCCTACTAAAGGCTAAAGGTAAAAATATACTGTACCTGGGGTCTATGTTAAATGTTCAAACATCCAAAATGTCGAACATTACATGGTCGAGACCAAATGTTCGACATTTGGATGTTTGGACATCAAATAAAAAAAACTAAAAAAAAAGAAAAAAAACACTTTAACAGCATAGGGAGGGGGGCAAGCCCCCTGGCACCTCCCCACTTATATATACCACCTCCGAGACTGCAATTCAGTGCAGAAAAGGGAAATTCTCCCTATCTGCACCGTATGGCGCCATTGAAAGTCAATCTTCGAACACTTAAAATTTCGAATGTTTGGTCTCGACCATGTAACGTTCGAAATTTTGAGTATTCAAAGATTTGTCAGGTACCCCATACCTGGTACTCACATATATGAGAGAGCACTGCATCCCTCTCCCCACACACACACACACACACAAATGCCAGTATCATATCATCTTTGCTAAGGTCAGATCACAAAACAGTGTCCTTCAAAATAAGAACTAATTCTGTAACCACAACAAACCCTGTAACAGTTAAAAACTATTCCAAGGCAAACTATCCTTTATTAAGTGATAACCTCTCAAAATTTTAATGCCCTCCAAACCCAGACAACACAGCAGCCTATGCAGAATTATTCACAGAAGCCCTGCACAACCGTGTCAATTACTGTATAGAGGCTGCTGTGCTTACCAGAAGTAAGCCCAAAACTAACTCAAAAAACAAACCACTCTAGTGGAAGCTAAAATTAAACAGGCTGTACAACAAGAGAAAAAAAGTCATAGCTAAAATTAGGAAATATAGCAACAAAAAAATAAAAACTCTCTCAGCAAACTGAATAGACAATTAAGAGGAATAATTAAGTCCAACAAAGCAAATTCTGAGGTAAAGACAGAGACCAAGGCTAAGGATAACCATAAGATCTTCTTTAGCTATGTGTGAAACCTCAAAGGCATCACATAGCAGTGTGCTGAAGGATTGACAAATGGAGTCACTTTCATGAAATTGTGAGATAAAGCAAATAATCTGGCTAACAAATTCAACTCCAATTTTGCACTCTGTCACCCTCAGTCTACGTGCCTGTGGTGAATTCCCTTATTAATGCATTTGAGAAACTGTGTATTAAGGATATTTATAACACACAGACTTTTGTTCCCCTCTGCCTATAAAGGATTGGAGCCATCAAAACAAGCCAACACGCTCACTAAGTCAGGGCAGACAGAAGAGGAAGCCTGAGAGGGATCCTATAGGGACACCAAACATCAAGAAGGCGTTTATGAAGAAAAAACATCACCTAGTTTGGAACTTATTTACTTACAGTCTTACTGAATGTGAGCATAATTTGTTAAAGAAAGGACTTTCTTTTAAACCTGCAAGGTATTCTGACTATAGTGATGTTATATTAGATGTGAAACTTTTTGCTAGAAATCTTACTTTAAAACTGCTATATAATGATAGTAATGATTGTTATGCTGAATCTATTTGCTTCAGCAAACCTAGTACATTTGTGCCTACTGTGAACTCCCTTTTTAATGCATTCGAGAAACTGTGTATTCAGAATATTTGTAAGTTAAAGGAATCGACAAGCAGAATGCACAGGAATTATAATTTAACTAAAGATGGACACTTAGTCCTGAAGCAACTTGAGAATAACTGTAACATAATTATCAGGCCTGCAGATAAGGGTGGGCCAATAGTAGTTTTAGATTTGATTTGGTATAACGAGGCTATGAACAATTTACTCAGTGATGATAAATTTTACTTGGTTATCAGTAAAAGCAAGGTTAAGCAGATGGAAACTAACATTAGATGCACATTGAATAAGTTATATCAACAGACATTACTACAGAAGGAGGTACTTAACTATTTTTTGGTAAAAGACCCTTTAACTTCCCATCATACAGGTCTATATTATAACATCGAAGTCTTACAACTTCGAATGTTATAATATTGAACCCAGTAGAGCGAAACACCAGAAAACCGAACAGTCAAAATAGCAATTTTTTTTCCCAGGGAAAAAATTCACTGTTCCGACAAACATACGCACAACACAAACACACCAAAATAAATAATCCACACACACACACACACACACACACACACACACACACACACACACACACACACACACTACACAAAACCCTACACTAAACCATACATACACCATTAGCTATCCACTTACCTTAACCCAACCCTAACCCTACAGTCCATCACTATCGGACACTCACCTTACCCGCTCCCTAACCCTAACTCACCTACGCCACCCTAACCCTCACGTTCACACAATCGCACACTTACCTGACCCACACCCTAACCC
Organism: Protopterus annectens; assembly: GCF_019279795.1. Taxonomy (NCBI): domain Eukaryota; kingdom Metazoa; phylum Chordata; order Ceratodontiformes; family Protopteridae; genus Protopterus; species Protopterus annectens. The sequence goes on from NC_056731.1 coordinate 561,957,692, forward strand.
TAACTCACCTAACCCTTGCCCAATCACACACTCACATTCATTCGCACACTTACCTTAACCCGGTCCGTAACCTTCGCTCCACAGTCAAGGAAATAGCGAAGCTGTAGAAATGGCCCACCGAATACTTTCCCAAGGAAAGTATTTAGTGTTCTGCAACTTCGCTATTTCCAGCATTTGCTCTACTGGGTTTGATATTATAACATTCAAAGTTGTAAGATTTCGATGTTATAATATAGACCCCCCCATCATATAAGGGTTACCTAAGTTGCATAAGAATAGAACAAATCTACCTATGGGTCCTATAGTTGCAGAATGCAACTGGTGTACCGAACCTGTATCTATTTATTTAGAAGAGTCACCAAGACCACTGCTGAGTGTCATACCACATGTTTTGAAAGATATGCAACATTTTTTGAATGATTTATACATTCATTTGGAACAATCTACTGTTGCTACCAGGGATTTGTTGTTAGTCAATTTAGATATGACTTCTTTATTTACGGTCATACCCAATGACTTGGGTTTGGGTATGATACAAGATATTTTGAGGTTGAATTCACAGTTTGATGAGTCAGAGAGTATGCTTGTCAAGGTTCTACTACAGTGTGTATTAGAGAACAATGTGTTCTTGTTTAATGAAAGAATCTTTTGGCACATGTTGTGCCAATAGCTACGGCAATTCGGTTATGGCCGTATGGGAGGACAAATATATTTTCAATGGACCTTATAAACAACAAGTAGTATTTTACAGAAGGTTTGTCAATGATTTGTTCCTTCTGTGGAATGGAACAGAAGACAGACTTAGGGAATTTGAAAAATATATTAACAATGCTACAACATTTTTAAGATTTACTTCTAATGTGTCCTCTAGTAAAATAGATTTCTTGGATGTTACTATAGAGATGGATGGTGATGGGGGTTTATTTATTAGATTATATAGGAAGTCCTGTCATGTTAGTCATTTATTAGCTAGAGACAATATGCACCCCCTCCACATTTTGCAGAATGTTGTTAGGAACCAAATATTTAGAGCTTCCAGGCTCAATGTCCGGGACAGTGATTTTGACAACCAACTTAATTCTTTACACATGGAACTGGTTGATAGGGATTACGATACACACAGTATTTTAAGGAACTTAGGTGAGGTGCAATCTGTTAGATCTGACACAGCTAAACCTTTTTTTTCTAGAAAGACACACCAGGTAGTGAAGAATAAAAGGAAAGGCTATAAACTTAAGGTTCCCTTATATTATTCTTCTGATGTTTCTTCCTACATGAAAGTCATTAAGAGACACTGGAGAATTTTAACAACGGACCATGATATCAGTTAGTTGATAGACACCACCCCAGACTTCTTTTTAGAAATATGAAATTACTGAAAAGGCAGCTTTGTTACCCCACCATGGATCCTGTGCAGCATAGAAATAAAGTTACAGTGCCCTGTGGTAGGTGTTCAATGTGCTCATACATTGATAGCAGTGCAAACTTTACACATCCAGACCAAAAAAGGGATTATGAGTTTCATATATTTGCTACTTGCAGTATGGAACATGTTGTTTATTTAGCCCACTGTAAGGAATATTCCAAATTTTATATAGGAAAGACTGACAGGGCTCTAAGGGAGAGAAGAAAGGAGCATGTTTATTATATACAAAAGGGAAGAACAACCAGTGATTTGTCAAAACATGTACTGGCCACTGATTCTAGGCACACATTCAAATCTCTTGTTATTGGTAGAGTCTTTGAGACCATGACTGAGGGGTGGCGATATAAGAAATCAAACAGAACAGTTGGAAGCTAAATGGATTATCAGGCTAAGGGAGATTTTGGGCATGGGTTGAATGAGTTTCTACCCATTAAACCCAAATTGAAGTCAAGACCACTAGCCAGATGAGAGTATTTGTCTTTGTATCTGTAATTAAATATGTTTGTTTTCTTGTTAGCTAAATCAGTATTTTTATTTGCTTATAGGAAGTTTTATACAATTTTTATATAGTTTTTTATGTTGCATTTATATGTACATGTTTTATGTGCTGCTTAAACAGCATGTATTTTAGCTTTGTTTCTTTAAATTTTGTGGTCATGTGATTCAATACGGTTTCACTTCTCAGTTTAAAAGCTAGTTTGGTATAATGTGTTTGTTATCTGATGAAGCAGCAGTAGCTGCAAAAGTGCTTATGACCTACAATAAATTAAGTTTTTAACCTGGAGAGTTGTGCCTTCCTTGGGTCCGTCAGTATTCTTGGATTATTTGCTTTTATTTTTGTTGGATTCTGCTGCTCTGGGAAGCTGGTGGTAGTTTTTCTTTGGCTTATAAAATAAACATAATTTATAACAGGAAAAGGGGGTTCTAACAGACTTACAATTTCAGTATAATAAATGTAGGCTAAATATTGTATGAAAATTATCAAAAACAATTCTCCAATCATCAGGAGTGTCCTATGAACAGAAGCTAGTTACAAAAAGTAAAGAATAAATACAAAACACTACAGTCACATTATGGACAGCAATGCAGCTGAGAAATGTAACATCCTGGCACTGAAACACGATGCTCAGTTTCATATTGGGTATCATAACCTCTTCTTACCACTTTTAAGAATCGACATCATCAGATCATACTTGCCAGTGTTATAGGTGCCCTAACTATAAATAATACTAGAGCCATTGAGTCTGGTGATATTCTGGATACTTTTTTTTATAATTGTATTCAGTATTCAAAGTGACATGGTATGGGCATTTCATATAATCCTAAATAGACTCCACATATCTGGTTATATACCCAAATGTTGATGTCAGGAAGAGGTTGTGTCATTACACAAATTGGGAGTGGTCGGGTTCTATATCATTACTTTAGAAAATCCCTGACAGGGATCCATATAGTTGCAACAAGACGAAGTCATGCCTCCTGAATTTTGTAGTCTTCAAAATGGTTACAACTGTCATGGAAGAAGGGCTGATATTTCACACATCATGATTAGATTTCAGAAAGGTCTTTGGCAGTATCTTACATTTGGAGTCATCCAAAAAGTCAAAGAACTCACTGCTCATGCATTCATTACCCTGTGTATGTAGCAGAATAGTTGCTGGACTGAACACAGTGAGTCAAGGATAGTGACCTCCTCTATCAGTCTAAAAAAGTGGCCAGCCGTGTGGTATAAGAATTTAAAGTAGACCCCCCTTCCATTTGTTTTTTTTTTCTCTGATTGGCAGGTATCTGCATATTACAAAATGCATACACATTTTATGTATGTGTGTGAAATTAGGCTTAAAGAATATTCACTTATTGATCCAAACAACCTCTTTGACAAATAGCATTTAGACATTCTTTTACACAAACCAGACTGTGTTGTTCTTTTTACATTGATGTTACCATATGTTTGAGTCTATAAAAGAAAGAAAATAGAAATGTGATTAATATGGTAATGTAAAAAGAGCATGACAGGCAAAAACGATATCAGTTCAAAATAAGTCTCAAACAGAAAAAGTAGGTACATGAAAAAGAACAATATTAATATGCATAGTGAAACATAGGATATTGATGCACTTGCTCTGGGATTCATATAGGATTACCATGATGCAGCAGCATTAATTTAGATGGTTTCCACATCATATTAAGCCTAATCTATTCAGAGACTGCTTTGCTATGACTGTTTTCCCCGGCAATGTATGTAGGATGGAGAGTGGTTTCACTGGGGAAGCCATATGTTAATATGGCAGTTCAAGGAAGTAGTTAACACAAATTAGCAATGTAGTCCATCCTAGAAATGGTAGAGGACTAATATGGCACAGCAATTCCCAGAATTGGTCTGCCAAATTACTTTTCTGAAAGGAAAGAAAAATTAATGCTTAGCTTAGAAAAACACATTGCTCACCCATTCACCCTTATAGACATGGTCATGGCTAGTACTGCAACAACGGGTAGGTAGGTAGGTACTGCAGAACAGAAAGGCTGTGTGTGTGTGTGCGTGTGTGTGTGTGTGTGTGTGTGTGTGTGTGTGTGTGTGTGTGTGTGTGTGTTTTAAAGTGTGACTGCACACCTGCCTGCCTGAATTTGTGTATGCGCGTGTGAGGGTTCAAGAAAGTTTTATACCTCTCCATTTTCCAGAATTTTGCTAAATGCCCCTATTTTGCTTCATATTTTTATCCTGTTCCTCATAAATTTTTGATTTTCTGTTAAATAACTGAGGATTAAAGTCAGCCAATAATGCCAGACATTAGAGATTTATAGTTCTTAATGATCCAGAAAGGCAACTTAATGCAAAACCTGTTGTTCTATTAAGTCAGATTAATATTTAATAATTATCCCTTTTTGGGCCTTTGTCTGCCCACTATTTTTTTCCTTTGTTCAGAATTCTTAATCAAAAACGTTGGGAGTATGATGCATGTATTGTGAGTGCCCATCCTGTCACAATGCATGTGTCTGGTAGGGAGAACATCAGCACAGTCAGGTCTGATAGTGCAGGCATCACAATGCATGTGTCTGGTAGGGAGAACATCAGCACAGTCAGGTCTGATAGTGCAGGCATCACAATGCATGTGTCCGGTAGGGAGAACATCAGCACAGTCAGGTCTGATAGTGCAGGCATCACAATGCATGTGTCTGGTAGGGAGGACATCAGTACAGTCAGGTCTCATAGTGCAGGCATCACAATGCATGTCTGGTAAGGAGAACATCAGCACAGTCAGGTATGATAGTGCAGGCATCACAATACATGTGTATGGTAGGGAGAACATCAGCACAGTCAGGTCTGATAGTGCAGGCATCACAATGCATGTGCCTGGTAGGGAGAACATCATCACAGTCAGGTCTGATAGTGCAGGCATCACAATGCATGTGTCTGGTAGGGAGAACATCAGCACAGTCAGGTCTGATAGTGCAGGCATCACAATGCATGTGTCTGGTAGGGGGAACATCAGCACAGTCAGGTCTGATAGAGCAGGCATCACAATGCATGTGTCTGGTAGGAAGAACATCAGCACAGTCATATCTGATAGGGCAGGCATCTATCACAATGCATGTGTGTGGTAGGGAGAACATCAGCACAGTCAGGTCTGATAGTGCAGACATCACAATGCATGTGCCTGGTAGGGAGAACATCAGCACAGTCAGGTCTGATAGTGCAGGCATCACAATGCATGTGCCTGGTAGGGAGAACATCAGCACAGTCAGGTCTGATAGTGCAGGCATCACAATGCATGTGTCTGGTAGGGGGAACATCAGCACAGTCAGGTCTGATAGTGCAGGCATCACAATGCATGTGCCTGGTAGGGAGAACATCTGCACAGTCAGGTCTGATAGTGCAGGTATCTATCACAATGCATGTGCCTGGTAGGGAGAACATCAGCACAGTCAGGTCTGATAGTGCAAGCATCAATGGAAAAACATGCTGAGCTGCTAATGAGGTATTTCTCTGTTGTTTCTGAATCAGAGATTCTCTTCATTGCACTAGTTGTCAGTTTCCATGAATCCCATTTTTTTTGAGGTGAGATTTTTTGTCTGCTTAAGTAAAACATTAAGTAACTGTGATGGCATTTATAAATCACTGAGGATTAAAGTCAGTCAGTAATGCCAGACATTAGAGATTTATAGTTCTTATTGATCCAAAAAGGCATATTGATGCAAAACCTGTTGTTCTATTAAGTCTGATTAATATTTAATAATTATCCCTTTTTGGGCCTTTGTCTGCACACTATTTTTTTCCTTTGTCCAGAATTCTTAGCAAAACATTGGGAGTATGATACATGTATTGTGAGTGCCCATCCTATCACAATGCATGTGTCTAGTAGGGAGAATATCAGCACAGTCAGGTCTGATAGTGCAGGCATCACAATGCATGTGTCCGGTAGGGAGAACGTCAGCACAGTCAGGTCTGATAGTGCAGGCATCACAATGCATGTGTCTGGTAGGAGACCATCAGCACAGTCAGGTCTGATAGTGCAGGCATCACAATGCATGTGCTCGGTAGGGAGAACATCAGCACAGTCAGGTCTGATAGTGCAGGCATCTATCACAATGCATGTGTCTGGTAGGGAGAACATCAGCACAGTCAGGTCTGATAGTGCAGGCATCACAATGCATGTGTTTGGTAGGGAGAACATCAGCACAGTCAGGTCTGATAGTGCAGGCATCACAATGCATGTGTCTGGTAGGGGGGACATCAGCACAGTCAGGTCTGATAGTGCAGGTATCTATCACAATGCATGTGTCTGGTAGGGTGAACATCAGCACAGTCAGGTTTGATAGTGCAGGTATCAGAATGCATGTGTCAGGTAGGAAGAACATCAGCACAGTCAGGTCTGATAGTGCAGGCATCACAATGCATGTGTCTGGTAGGGGGATCATCAGCACAGTCAGGTCTGATAGTGGAGGCATCTATCACAATGCATGTGTCTGGTAGGGAGAACATCAGCACAGTCAGGTCTGAGTGCAGACATCTATCACAATGCATGTGTCTGGTAGGGAGAACATCAGCACAGTCAGGTCTGAGAGTACAGGCATCACAATGCATGTGCCGGGTAGGGAGAACATCAGCACAGTTAGGTCTGAGAGTGCAGGCATCAATGGAAAAACATGCTGAGCTGCAAATGAGGTGTTTCTCTGTTGTTTCTGAATCAGAGATTCTCTTCATTGCACTAATTGTCAGTTTCCTTGAATCCCATTTTTTTTTGAGGTGAGGTTTTTTGTCTGCTTAAGTAAAACATTAAGTAACTGTGATGGCATTTGTATCTAAATGTGTAGATAATGTGACCATCAACAGAAATATAATCATAAGAGCCAACTAAACACCCTGGCTCACCAGCAAAATATGTGAGCTTCTGAAAGAACCTAATATGGCATTTAAATCAAAAGACAAGCAAGCTCTCAGTGTGGCAATGCCAAACCTGAAGAGAGGGATAAAGGAAGCTACAAGGACCTATGAAAAGAAAGTCCAGAACCACTTCACTGACATGAGAGACCCCAGGTGCATGTGGTAGGGAATAAAAGCCATAAATGAATACAACACCCTGTCAGCCCAATGCAAGGACAACACAGAATTCCTGGATAGGCTGAACACCTTTTTCTGGAGGTTCAAGGAGAGGAACAGCTCCAAGGCACTGAGACTCACTGCAGACCCAGGAGATAAAGTGCTCAGCCTAAACTCAGTAGAGGTGAAGAGGACCCTACAACAGGTAAACCCTAGGAAGGCGTCAGGACCAAACATCATCATGGGAAAAGTGTTAAAGGACTGTGCTGAACAACTAAGAACCGTACTCACAGATATATTTAATATCTCCCTCAGTCAAGCAAAGGTACCCAAATGCTTCAAAAACACAAACATTCCACTGCCAAAGAAATCATCTCCCTCAAGCCTCAATGGCTATAGACCAGTAGCTCTCATGTTCACTGTTATGAAAAGCTTTGAAAGGTTAGTCAAAAAGCACCTGACAGCAAGCCTTCCAGTGGTACTAGATCCACTCCAGTTCACATAACGTAACAATCACTCCATGGCAGATGCCATTTCGGTTGCACTGCATCTCTCATTGGCACATCCTGAGAACAAGGACAGCTATGTTAGAAGCTGTTTATTGATTTCAGTTCAGCCTTCAGTACTGTCATCCCACAACAGCTTATCAAAATACTTGTTCATCTAGGTATCAATGCCCATATGTGCAACTGGATCCTGGACTTCTTGAATGAAAGACCTCAAAGGGTGTGTTTGGGCAATAAATCTTCAAAAAGTATCACAATCAACACCGGAGTACCTCAAGGCTGTGTGTTGAGTCCACTGCTGTTTACTGTAGGAACCCATAAATGTGAAGCTCGATTCAACATCAACCACATCATCAAGTTTGCGGATGACACTGCAGTCGTGGGCCTCATCAGTAAAGGAGATGAAAAAGACTACAGAGAGGAAGTGAGCACACTGATTGACAGATGTGCCAAGTACAACCTCGACCTTAATATCAACAAAACAAAGGGGATCATAACGGACTTCAGGAAAACACAACCAGCTCATTCTCCTGTCATGATTAATGTTAAGATGTGGAAAGAGTAAAGAGCACAAAATTCCTGGGGACTCACATTGTGGAGGATCTATCTTGGTCAACAAACACCAGTCATACAGTAAAGAAGGCTCACCAATGTCTGCATTTCCTGAGGAGACTGGGAAAAGCAAGTCTACCACCCCATATCCTCTCCACCTTCTCTAGGGAAACCATGGAAAGTATCCTAATGTGTAGTTTTTCCGTGTGGAATGGAAGCAGCTCAGTTTCAGACCAAAAAGTCCAGCAAAGGATAGTGAAAGTGGCAGAAAAGATAATGGGCTCCAAATGTCCAGCACTACCAGGAGTTAAACACAGCACAATGTCACAAGAGAGCTACAAAAATAATCAAGGATCCTACACACCCTGATCATGAACTGTTCACATGCTTGTCATTCAGCAAAAGATACCACAGCATGTGCTGTAAAACATCCAGGTTCGGAAAAAACTTCTTCCTTCGGGCAGTGAGACTTTTGAACTCTGGCAATAATCTCTGGGAAGCTGGACACTGACAAGATATGGGACACCCAACTCTTCTGGTGCAAAAACGAGAGACAGTTCGGATTCTAAACATAAACAATATATAGATGGCAATAAATGTGCAATATTATACTAAAATAGATCCTCTTTTATTCATGTGAGAATCACACAGTGCAATAGGAACTTGAGCAATAAGAAATCATTCAGCTGCAGAAATTATAAATAAGGTAAACTGTGGTAATATGTAGTAGAATAACCTGTCTAATGTGATATGATGAATATATGTCCATTGTATGTGTTATTGTATGTTTGTATGTATGTATATGTCTTCCCTATTTAAACCTGATGCACACAATTTTGTTTAGACTGTACTTGTGTAGGCTAAATGACAATAAAGTTTACTTTGACTTTAACAGAGGTGAAATAAGAATTACAGCATTTGTTTGAAAAAGACAGCTTACAAATCAGTCAATTTAGAAAACACTTTTGATTTAACATGATTTGGCAGTTTTTGTAAACAATTCTTTTGAAATTAATAAAATTACACGTTTTAAATCTGTTTAATCAGTTACATCCTTGAATGTGTCAACATATAGTAGACCATTCTGTTTGATATTTAATGGAGGTTCTTCTGTGGATGTGACAGCATGGTTTAGAATGCAGCGGTTTTCTTTATAGTGAGATAATGGGCAGGATTCACAAAGGCTTGCATGGAGTGTAAGAGACGTGCAACTCTCCATGCAAGCCTCGCGATCCAGGAACAGCCCTAAGCTCCGTGTAAGAGACCAGCTAAAACGTCTCTTACACGGACTGGGCGTGGACATGCTAAATACCTCACTTGCATCTGAAAGGTATGCAAATGAGGTATATTAGCGATCCACGAAGCAGAAACCAGTCCGTGTAGGAGATGTTTTAGCTGCAGAAATGTACTCAGCTGACAACTGAGTACATTTCTGGAAATTCCACAACGGAGCGATGTCAGCTCCAAAAAAAGGTTGCATATGACTCAGGCAGCATGCCAATGGCCAAATATGTGCTGTATAAAACCATAAAAAAGAAGGTTATAAAAAAGAAGGTTATAAACCCACAAATGTGGGTTTCATGCAATACATGGAATGACAATGGAGAGACCAGCAGACCAAAACCAACATGGCCACCGTGTAGTGGCTGCTAAGGGGGGAAGCTGAGTCTAAGACATGTAACTAAGCATTAGTAGGCAATCTCATGTAAATGAGGGTTCGGATACTGAATCTCACAGTCACATACCAAATTAGCACAGTCTGAGTAGTGTAAGAGATACAAAAGGGGGAGGAATAGGAGTAGGAGATAGGTGACATTACATGGGGGAATAGTAGAAAGAAATGCAGTTTATTGGAGGCCAGTGTAACATGACAGATGACAGGCACAGATCATGGAAAGAGGTGTGCCACTAGATAAGTCATAGAAAGTCAAGAAATGGAAGGTGTACACTGTTACCTACACCAAAGTTTCTTGCTGGCCGTGCATGCGCACATGTGCATGCCATGAAGTGCGAGTAGGACAGTGTGCGTGTGTGTAAGGCAGTGTGAGCATGTGGGAGCATGTTGGGAGATGTTTAACACTGTTTGCGCGGGTGTGCACGTGTGTAGGGCAGGCTGAGTATGTTGGAGGCTGTTGGCAGACGTGTAACAGTGTTTGCGCGGGTGTACACGCGTTTAAACCCAAATAAGTAGATTCTGAACCATGTAAGCAAGTGTGCACGCGTGTAAGCCACTGTGAGCGTGTTTCAGATAGTATGCACGTTGCTCCCCCCTGAGGAAACAGAGAGGAAAAAGGAAGCAACAGAATTAATAGGAAGCTAGCAGGGATAACTGCTGAAGCTAGCAGGTGAAAACAATTAGAAGCAGGCAATTACACAGGCAGAATAGTAGCCCAGCCCAGCACTTAAAACTCTGCAAACAGTAGTGCAGGATGTTTCCATTAAGAGACACTGCAAGACAGGAGTAAGCTAATAGAAGTGAAAACTGAAAAAGCTTCACTCAGAGCAGAAATGTTAGGGGCTGCCATAGCTGTCATAATGAGACATAGGTGACTTTCTGAGGGTGGTGACAATGCAGATGGTGCCAGACAACCCACAGTGAGGAGACGGAGAAGAGTGTACAGGCCCAGGGTCACCTACCACGGGTTACATGAGCTGGAGATAGTAGAGCGCTATAGAGTGGACAGAGAGCTCCTGCAGCAAATTGTTGAGCTGTGCAGGCCACGCCTCACACACAGAACCAACAGAGGGGAACCCCATCCCAATGAAAACCAAGGTATGTGTTGGCCTAAGAATACTAGCAACAGGTACCTTCCAGAGACCAACTGGCGATATGATGGGGATATCACAGGCATCAGCCTCCAGGGTACTACACCAGTTCCTGGATGCCATGTCAGCACATGTCGGTGATCATGTATATTTCCCCAATGCCCGTGAGGTATTGGCCAGCAATATGCATCTCTTCCAGCAAATAGCGGAATACCCTGAGGTACTGGGTGCAATAGACTGCACGCACATATGCATCAAAGCACCAGCCGGTGAGTGGAGTAGGGCCTACATTAACCGCAAGGGCTTCCCCTCCATCAACTGTCAGGTCATGTGTGATGCCCAGGGCATAATAATGAATGTGTGTGCTGGCTGCCCCGGGAGTTATCACGATTCCCACATCTGGCATTTGACGCAGCTGTACCAGACATTTGCCAATGGGGACATCCCACACGGACACCTAGTGGGGGATGCAGGTTATGCACTGGAGCTGTGGCTGATGACACCCATCAGAAACGCACACACACCTGAACAGGAACGCCATAATGAGGCACACGCACAAACACATAATATAATAGAGCGTGTGTTTGGGCTGCTCAAGTCACGGTTCCTGTGTCTGGACACATCTGGTGGAGCCTTGCAGTACACACCAACTACATGTACCCAAATTGTCATGGTATGTGCTATGCTACATAATATGATCTTGCGAAAACAGCTGCAGCAGGACCAGCATAGGGCCGGGCCAAACAGCCCCCCACCATTGCCAAGGCCATCACAGGCAGAGCGGAGGAGGAACAACCTGAGCCTGCCCCAGTAGGCAGAAGGAGGCGTGCCCAGTATGCCCTGGCCTTGGCAAAGAGGCAACGCATAGCACATACACTGGCTCAGTAGGAACCCTGGGAATGATACCCCTCTCTGACTCACTCATATAGTAACAGGGATGCCTAACATGACACAACCTGCTCTCAAACATGTACAGGGAGTGTAGTATGTGCATCCAACAGAGGCAGCCCTGCAGCACCACCTGAGGCATGATTGCCATGTGTTAAGCAATGTAACACCATCTAGTATATGCAAACATGAAGACCCTGCCTAACATCTCACCCTCACCAAGCATGATGCCACACTATGAAGACAAGAAGATCAAGTACAATAATTGGCTGAAGTAATGCAGTCAGTCAAAGGGGAGCCAATGTGTTACAGGCTGGGAAGATATGCAGAGTTTGACATGATGCACCACCTGCTAGGGGTGGCATGCACCTATCATGCCATGCCCCATTGATACTGGCAAAGGCTGTCAGTACCCACAGCATGCCCTGAATAGGTAAGTCTCAAAACACAAACCCACCTTCATAGGTTCTACAAGGGATAGGAACCTAGATGTAATACTACCCTATGACAGATGTATAAACAGCAAGATGTGTGCAGTGTAAACGCACACAGTAAGGAGAATGTAGATACCAGTCCTGTAATAGAGAACTCGGCAAGGCTCACATCAGCACCCTAACACTACCAGGTCACACCTCATACTGTGCTGTACAGCCGCAAAACATGGAACAAGCTACAAAAGGAGGGTGACTAGCAAGAAATTGCAAGGATAACCACACCCCCATGTTGGTACCACAACAAGAAGCAGCATAGAATATCCATGGTCAAATACCAATGGCTAAAACTGCCTCACAGTATATAGCCTGCTGCAGACCACTGTCTTAATACCAGGAACAGCACCTGGCCTATGTCGGAATACATGAATATATCAAGCCCCCCAAACCACATTATATTGCTCGACTGAAAATACCCAGACATACACTGGTAGCATTGTACTAGCACCAACACAGTAGGAGAAAATTACCCAGATTCCATAAACCAAAATGCCCAGGAACAATGTACTACTCCCACAAGAGGGGTAAGCATACTGGATGTGATAATCAGCAACATGTGTACTGGATGGCAAGATGAGAAGTGTATCCTTCACTGGTAAGACCAGACCATAGAGTAATCACACTGGATATACACACCCTGACCCCAGTCCCTGGCCAGAATACCACAGTGAAAAACATGTGTAAAGTATAGGTTGCAGCCCTCAAAACCGATGTTGAATCCACAAAAGGCCCTGTGCAAGTGCAGAATATGGGACACACCACAGAACATGTTATACAGGCATTCCATGAACACAGCCAGGAATGCTTAGAGTATGCAATCACAAATAACAACAACACACAATGCCATACACACAGGCATCTGGCATGCTGGCCTCCAGCCATTACCAAACCATGCAAGAGAATGAGGAAGTTACCACATGATAGAGCAAACATAAAAAGGGAAGTAATCACTGACATAGTATGGCAACAACATATGTCCACACGGGTCTACTTCTAATGACCGAAACGCCGATTCGCCGACAGGGAAATAACCGATGCCAGAAAACCGACAACACACAAACCCGACAACGCGAAACACCGAACACCATAACACCGACACACTACACGTAAACAACACAGTACACTACAACACATATCCACTAGCCCTAACCCAAACCCTAACCCTAAGGTCCGACACTACCGCACACTCTCCCTACCTGCACCCTAACCCTAACTCACTTACACACCCCGAACCCCAAGCTCCAACACTACCGCACACTCTCCCTACCTGCACCCTAACCCTAACTCACTTACACACCAACCCCAAGCTCCGACACTACCGCACACTCCCTACCTGCACCCTAACCCTAACTCACTTACACACCCCAAACCCCAAACTCCGACACTACCGCACACTCACCTATCACACACCCTAACCCTACATCCCTGAGTATTGCACACTTACCTGTCCGCTCCCTACTCCTAAATCCCTCACTATCGATACTTACCAGGTCGCTTACACATTCTCCTTGTCGGTCTTCCGTCTGTCGGGATTCGAGCGTGTCGGTCAACTGCGTTGTCGGTCGTTTCGTGTCGGTTATTTCCCTGTCGGCGAATCGGCGTTTCGGTCATTAGAAGGAGACCCGTCCACACATACAATCCACTAAGTCCAGCCACAACAAGTATAATCTGTGAATCCAGAGGCAATGTGACACCAGTACCAAGTACACAGACAACCACAACACCCCCCAATAAATACAAACATATGTGATAGATGCATACATGTATCCAAACCAGAGGTTGAGCTCCAACAACTCAGTACTGTCAACACTAGTCAGGAGGAGAAGGTAACCACATACACCACAAACCCAGTCCCACATAGACCTACCACAACTGTAAACCAAACACATAAACACAGACAAATATTCCCGGAGGCCTTAATTACAAACACACCACACCAACAGAAGCCTCCAAAGTAGATCACAAGCAACCACAACCTTCAAACATAGCACATGCAACTAATAGTACGCAAAGCTGGTGTGCCAAACAGTCACAGGCCCGAAGGAGAAACAACATGCCTGATACAGTCGTAATAGGTGTCTGTATAGGCAGACACACAGCTGTCCCACTCACCAGACTGAACAAGGGAAAGGGTAGAGTAAGCTGCTTGTAGGCTGCCACAAAATGCCACTTAACACAAGTACGCAGGTCACCCCAAAGCAAGCAGAAATATGATGCACGCAATGTCCATGCTGGTGTGAATTACTTGAGATGTACCTCCCTGGTCAACATCAAATGAGACATGGATGGTCCCTCCGAGTATGTACCCCAGGGCGGGATGACACTTGCTGTGTGCAGCATCCAACCCTCACCAAGAATGATGCTACAGTACAAACACAGAATGCTCATGTTTAACAGCTGGCACAGTTACAGCTGTCAGTCCAAGAGGGTGTAATGTGTGTCTGCTTGAGATGTCAAGCATGACAAGCCATGCTGCTGTTACAGGGATGGCTGTCAGCTGTTACCCGTGTGCGTCTGGATACTGGATGAGGCCTTTGCCGCCTCCATAGAGCCGTATGTAGGCAAGGCCAAAAAGACTACCCACCACCCTAGAAAACATAAGTGGTAGGAAACATAAGGGTAATGCTGACCAATGCCAGATGTGTAAACTGCAATATGCATGCCCCTGAGGCACTTCCCATTATGGAGAACATTGATGCCTGTCCAGTGACAGAAGCCTGCTGCAGGCCTAGTGATAGCACACCAGCACTACTAGGTTATACCACATACCATGTGTTATGGCCCCAACACCTGCACCAAGACATCAAAGGAGGGGGAGTATCCATATACAGCACAGACACCCATATAGCTAGGTAACTGACAATGCACAAAGCAGCGGACACCACCCATGTGAACATAACTGTAGTCAAAACTGCTGTACAGTCTGTAGCATGTGACAGACCACCCTCTCACACACAAGAACCCCACCCAGACATCCGAAGACACTGGACAGTATGAATGTCCCACCAAATACCAGACAAGGTACACAAAGTACCACATAGGTGTCAAACCATTATGTATGCAAGGAGTCATCAGGGACCTAGGGACACAGGTCAACATTAATCTGTCATGTGACAGCCACAATGCCAATGTGGCTATGAAGACTGTTGATACTGGACACCGTATCATGAAAGGATTCACATCAATATCAACAGAGGTCACTGTGCCGCTGTACTGTTCCCTTATCAGACCCATAATCTAGTACAATGACTCATATGGGATGTACCGTACGTGACACCTGCAGCGGTTCAGAAGACCTCATAGTTACCCCACCAACAGGATAAAGGATGTGAAATATATGTCATATGCTGCCTGGCTGTAGACACCCCAGCTGACTGCAGTCACACACACTGCCTACACAGAGGCATTGTATGTCTGTTGTACAAGGCCATGTCCAACACAGGAGTAATGGACATGCTACACCACAGGAAATCAAAGCCATTGGAGCTGTGAGAGTCACAGATGTCAACCTCAACACATAATGAAATAAGATGTGCTGGAGGGACAGATGCATAACCCATAGGCTCCCCACACCCAGAAACAGGATCCCAATCCATGGTAGGCAGAGCCCCTCACTGACACCCCTCAACAGGAATATTGCCAAGTGGATGGATGACCGTACATGTATACTGGGGGTCCCCACTGTGTCACGACCAGACAGAGGCACAGTGAAGAACCTCATAAATGGCCATAATTGAACATAGCAAGGGGTGGCGAAAGACACACACACTCTAGCTAGGCTTACTAATGGCCTAGGGTGTCTAGCCTACTATGAACCCATGAACCTATGAAGATACAAAACGTACAGGACACTAAGGATAATCACAAGGCTTACCCAACTGATGGTAGGAACCATGTTGGGCATCCACAGATATGCTCGGAATCACACAGATATTACAAACAACATAGCAAACACACACACATATTGCTAACATACAACCTGTCAGGTGCAGCGCAAACACCCCCCCCCCCCCAAGTGCAAAATACCTATCCCAGCAGATGGTCCCCTGACATTGCAGATGCTGAGGTAACAGCCATCATCTGCAAAGCAGAACACACAGCAGCAAAGGTATGTGATGGTGTCCTGTGCTGAGGCCGACATGGACCCCAAGAGTAATGGAATGCAAAATCACACTACTGGCCAATGTCAGCCTTACCACAGGATATGTACCCAAAGAGCAGTGTACAACAACAGTGGTCCATCACAACAAAGGTGTTGCCTGAATGGATACTCCAAACTACCACCCCAGGATCCTGACAAGCTTGTTCTGCACAGCTATGGAAAGGATCAGTATGTACCGCAGACAGAAGGCTAATGTGGCCCTACTGATACTTGACCCTACACACTGTGGCTGTTGTAACTGCAGAACTGGCCCCTAAACATGTCTGACCCATTTGAAGCAGTCATTAAGGTCATTGATGAGGGCTATGTGGTCCACACAATGTAACTGGACCATGCACATGCTTCTAGACAATACCGTACGTGTTCAGTATGGATATGTTCACCAGCTTAACTATACACCCCTATGTCAGTAGAGGGGTTGCAAAGCAGACCAAGGACAGAACTGACATGGTCAGACATGCCGCATCCATGTCAGACTACAAAGCGGATATGAGTGGCATCCCACAAGGCCTGGTCTTGGCCCCCCCACCCCCGTTCTGTATACATGTCCCATAGGTATAGGCCAACATGGAAGGACTGTGACTGAGCATGTATGCAGAGGAGTACAAACAGCCCACCATATCCGACCCCCAGCTGACACAAGCAACCCACAAAAGGGCCACCTACAGACAACTGTAGCCATAGCCTTGTCAGCAAGCTAATCACAGAACTGTGTATAGACAACCACCGTGGATATACAGTAAGTGCCCACAAATTACCACACAGGTGTTAACCCATGAGGTACCTAACATGCAATGTGAGACCTGGGTACAAAAGGTGATAAATATCCTGCACTGGACAAACATGTGACTGTAGTGTTCACAGAAACATGTACCATATACCCACCCAAACATGAAGGCTGGCAGATGTAGATAAGGGGAACTCACTCTGGCTCTGCAGCCGTCCTCCATCAGCATCACAATTGACTACAATAGCCCCTGTGGGATATACCGCAGCAGACACCTCCATCAACTGTAAAGTCCACAACAGTACCCCACCAGGGGTAGCAAAGAGCATGAACAGATGCCATGTGTTGCCTGAGTAAACAAACTGCAGCCCCACACACCGCCATCCTTCCCAGCTACAGGAAAGCTGTGCCTGATGTATGAAGCCATGTCCAACCTGGAATGAATGAACATGTTGCACCTTGTACAATCTGAATGGCAATGAGCTATGCACATGAGAGACCTGAACCCCAGCACTGACATACATAGGGCAAGCTGTACAGAATGATCCAAAACACAGAAGGCACCCCCACACTTCAGTAAACTCCTGGTACAGGTCAGCCAGAGTGCCACATATTGACACCCTTCAAGAGGCATCCTGATGAGTGTATGGGAGATGGTAGGCTACCCTGGGTATCACTGTTATGTCAGAGGTAGACAGAGGCACAGTATACCAACCATGACATATGTAATGGCAAACTCCAGTTACAATGTGTGTCGAAGGACAAACACACCCTGTGACTACCATCAGAAATGGCCTACGGAACATCGCTAGTGTTTGCCAATGTCCACCCATGTTGTGGAATACACTAGCAATGTTGGACGAGCCTAGTGTAGGTAGTCCATATCTGAACATATTGCAACATGGTCATATGTACACAACTGGCCCCTACACAGTCTGTTGTGCTCAATATGTCAAGCAGTGATAGGACTAAAGCCCAGGATACTGTCCACCACAGTGAAAGTACCGAACCAGTACACTATATGATACTACAGTGTTATGTCATTATGAAAGTATGTTGAGAACTGTCTGCAAAGTATCCCATGCAATTCCTGCAGGCACAGTATAATCCCTGTTGTGGCAGACACGAAGCAGTTGGCCAGTTAGTACACAACTAACAGTACCAACACACAATCATAAACATGCAATAATGTCGAAGGTCACACACACACCCAAATATGTGATGGACTTCAGAGTGCAACATATAGAAAGCTCACACTGGGCATGCCTGCACGCTTTGATAAATGAGGCATATGTCAGACAACATGCCATTGAAAGGCTGAACTGGGCATGCTCGCACACTTAGGCCATATCTCCGTGTAGCAGTTGGCCACACATATCTGGTATTTGTACGTGTCAGTCCAGGAACCAACCACAACACAGCAATCAGCCCAGTGCACACAGTAAATGACCACAGAGACATAAGTGATATAGTGGATCGCCGTCATATGCAAACATCTGCCACAGATACACAAGTTGGTCATAGGAACAGGGAATGCTATGGCAATAAAGACCTGCAAACAGTAGAACAGCACAACAAATATTGTGCATCCGACAATTGAACATATGGGTGTAGAGGTCAATACTAGGCTTCTTGCCCCAGGGAATGACAGCTCAGCCAGAGTGTGCTTGGCATCTGCATCCCCAGGATAGTAGGCTACCGTGCCACTGTAAAGTAGGTCACAGAAGGCAACATGTGAGGCTAGTGAGCTGTGCCTCTGTCAAGCAGGGGCACCGTGGAGGTCTCAGGGATTGAATGTGCTAAGCCACAGCCATGTTGTCGGTGTGTGCTGTGAGAGGGTTGCTGAGGATCTCTGACAGTAGGTGTCCATCAATAACAGACTGAGGGCAGCCCTATCTGCATTCTCTGGATGATTCCACTGTCAACACTGTGTTGTAATGAGTATGTGTGAATGAAGTGCCATGCTGGAACTGTCCACAGATGTCCTCCCTCTGTGGGCTACAGCTCTGCAATGTATTAGGTCACTCTGTCTGTTGAACGGCGCATATATGTCCGGTGTACAGCTGACAGGTGTCTTGTTGTGGAGCAGTCATGGGTATATGCGGGATAGCATGACCAATGCAAACTGTACACATGCTCATAGGATGCAATTGTCAAGGATTATGCTGAGTGGCCAGTATAGTCCACCAGCATGGGTCCTCTGAAGTCATCCACCCCAGTCTACACAAGTGTAGAGTCTGCTTGTGCTAAACACAGTTTGTGTGCAGTGACAACCTTGCCTGGGGGTGGAGATGAGATATGGATGTCCAGGGAAAGGTGGGTATGGTCAGATATCAACAATGGTGGTCTACCTCTGGTGTGGAACAGTGAGTACCCACGTTACAGATGGACAGGTGCAATATGTATTCACCCATGTGGCTGTGGTGTGTGGTTCTGCCATAGCACATGGACCCACAAATTGTAGTGGCTGTAGGGTAAAGTGGTAGAGGCCTGAGTAGTTCTCACACACAATATGCCTGTACCTGATGTTAACAACTGGAATGGTATATGTGAATACCTGCATATCCTGGCACTGTTCCCAGGGAAGCTAAGTGTGTGTCCTGGATGTGGGTGTGGTGTTCTGGACTGGTTGTGTTGTGTGTTACAGGTCCTGTGGTCCCAAAGCATGGTATAGAACATAACCTGCCAGTGCGATGTGCATATCTGACCCTGACATAGATGGCTGCAAATGCATATATATGCTATTCCCCAGCACCCTAGAAATACTACAGGTGCAGAACAGATGCCCAGTAATTCGGATAGTGCGCTCTGCTAATGCGTCTTCCCTCAAGTGTCATAATATAGTTAGGTAGGTGTTCGAATCCTGCAAATGCTCAGTGTGTGTGTGTGTGTGTTTGTGTGTGTGTGGGTGAGTGGGGTTTGTGTGTGTGAAAGGCTGTGAGAGGGAAATGTCCCTTTTGGCAACTGGGAAAACACACTACAGGATGCACATTCCCCTTACTAAACACTGATGATGTCAGCACCCTATAAGTACAGCAGGAGAAAGAAAGCCTCCCAGTAATGCGAATAGCACACTCTGCTAATGCGTCTGTCTCGAGTGTCATAACATAGTTAGGTAGTGGTTTGAATCCTACAAATGGCAAATGTGTGTGTTTGGATGAAGGGAGTTAGTGTGTGTGTGCAAATATGTGTGAGGGAAATGTCCCTTTTGGCAACTGGGAGAACACACTACAGGATGCACACTCCCCTTTC
This sequence comes from Protopterus annectens, assembly GCF_019279795.1. Taxonomy (NCBI): domain Eukaryota; kingdom Metazoa; phylum Chordata; order Ceratodontiformes; family Protopteridae; genus Protopterus; species Protopterus annectens. Next base: position 561,978,001 of record NC_056731.1, read on the forward strand.
TAAACACAGATGATGTCAGCACCCTATAAGTACAGCAGGAGAAGAGAAGCCTCCCAGTAATGCGAATAGTGCACTCTGCTAATGCGTCCATCTCAAGTGTCATAACATAGTTAGGTAGTGGTTTGAATCCTGCAAATGGCAAGTGTGTGTGTTTGGATGAGGGGGGTTAGTGTGTGTGTGCAAATATGTGTGAAGGAAATGTCCCTTTTGGCAACTGGGAGAACACACTACAGGATGCACACTCCCCTTTCTAAACACAGATGATGTCAGCACCCTATAAGTACAGCAGTAGAAGGGAAGCCCCCCAGTAATGAGAATAGCACGCACCGCTAATGCGTCCGTCTCGAGTGTCATAACATAGTTAGGTAGTGGTTTGAATCCTGCAAATGGCAAGTGTATGTGTTTGGATGAGGGGGGTTAGTAGGTGTGTGCAAATATGTGTGAGGGAAATGTCCCTTTTGGCAACTGGGAGAACACACTACAGGATGCACACTCCCGTTTCTAAACACAGATGATGTCAGCACCCTATAAGTACAGCAGGAGAGGGGAAGCCTCCCAGTAATGCGAATAGTGCGCTCTGCTAATGCGTCCGTCTTGAGTGTCATAACATAGTTAGGTAGCAGTTTGAATCCGGCAAATGGCAAATGTGTGTGTTTGGATGAGGGGGGTTACTGTGTGTGAGGGAAATGTCCCTTTTGGCAACTGGGAGAACACACTACAGGATGCACACTCCCCTTTCTAAACACAGATGATGTCAGCACCCTATAAGTACATCAGGAGAAGGGACGCCTCCCAATAATGTGAATAGCGCACTCTGCTAATGTGTTTCTCCTGAGTATCATAATGTAGTTAGGTAGGAGTTTGAAACCTGTAAATGGCATGTGTGTGTGTGTTTGGATGTGGGGAGTTTGTGTGTGTGCATTTCCGTATGAAAAACATGTTAGTGTTGGCAATCAGGAGATCACACTACCTGATGCACATTACCCTTTCAAAATACTGATGTTGTCAGCACCCTATAAGTATAGCCAGAGAAGAGGAACTATCTAATAAACCAAATAGTGCACTTTGCTAATGCGTCTCTCTCTCACAGGTCATGACTTAGGTAGAGGAATAAATCCTGCAAAGGGCAAGTGTGCATGTGTATGGGGGTAGTATGGTGTGTGTAAATGCAAGTGTGAGCGAACAGATCCTTTTGGCAAATACTACAATACACCAGATGCTGCATACTCCCCCAGTAAACACAGGGGATGTCACAACACTATCAGCACAGCCAAACAGGGCTAGTTGGCTAGTAATGCCAATAGTGTGCTATGCTACTGTGTCTATTACCATTGTCAGAGTACAGATAGGTATGTTTTGGTAACCCACAACTGTCACGTGTGGTTGTGTCACACAGTATGACCTTGTGTGGGTGTTTGTACATAACAATGCATGCCATTGCCTAAACCAGCAATGGCATTGCACACATGATGTATGTGTGTAACACATACACATAAATACCTGTGACCTGCAGTAGTTACCATGTCTGACACATGCCTCGAGTGGATAAATGGTATTTGCAATGTATACCAATATGACTGTGTCTTACTGTACAGGGTCCGTACGTGGTATGTCTCTATACAGTGTGGGTGTCTATGGTGAAAGACCTACAGCAGGGGATACACATCTGGTCTGGGCCATATAGTGTACATGTAGTCGATGTACAGGTGCTGCATGTTCCCACCTGTTGTGGTACTGGTAACATGTCACTCCACTGCAATTCAGTGACCACATGCTGTGAACCCTTCAACTAGTGTGTTGTAGCTACAGTAATGCTCACACACAATGTTTGGCTGGATGCAGTCCGGCCATATAAACACAGTTCTTGAGACTGTCATATTGCCAGTGTTGTTATGGAGGATAGGTGGTCTTCCTGTGTATCGGAGGGTTGTGTGTGCCAGGCTATGAACCAGATGGTAGTCCGACACACTGTTAGCTGCACATGAGTAGGCCCTGATGGTTTATGCTGTGCCAACAACCTGGAGGTGTGTGTATCTGTGTTACCTTGGGATACCACCCCCTATCCATGTGTGTTACATGTGTAGGGGACGACAGGCATGGTATGAGGCATAACCTGTCAGTGATGGGTAACACCTGTGAGCCATGGATCATGAATCTGGTACTGCACAGACATTGCAGTTCACCGTGCTGAGGGCAGTGTCTGGTGCATGCATCTTCCGGTGTACACTGCTGTTGTTGTGTAGCAGCACTGTTAGTGTCCTAACCTGTGTGATACCCACGGAGGTCGCTATGTAAACCATGTCCTGCAGCATAAGGCAGTATGTGTGTACCAAGGAGCTTTGCCATTATACATCGGGCCATGGGTGTCACATGCAAGATGACCCTTGCACATCATTGTGGCTTCCCTAGCATGTAAGCACACGTTGACAGCCAGTGGATACCCTATGAATGACAGTGGAGACTGAGCATAATGTAGACATACAACACCCTTCCCACATATAGTGGTAGAATACCTGGTGAGGGTATGTTGGCAACCAACATCAGGCTCATACTGGCCTGTGCCACATGCTGAGAGATCCATTCTATGTTCCCTATCATGTAGTCCAGGGAGGTATGTCTCAGGCAGCCATACTGGCATGGTCAATGAGTGAGTCATATCTGTCCATGCCTCTGACTGACCTGTATGCATGTGTGCTGTGGTGGACCATAGTGCCCCTGAGGCATATCACTGTGACCTTCACCAGATACAGCCTGTTGAGTGGGAACCCAGTGCAGCACACAAGACAGGTACCTGACACGTCTGTAGCAGGTGTGTTGTGTAGCCCTACAGGCTGTGAGTGTGTGGCACAGGGGATGTGCGTGCCATGTGTGGCATGTGCTCTGTTCCGACGGAACATATGCCTGTGTGCCAGCTGAGGAGGTGTGTGATGCCCAGGCAGGCTGCTATTCTGAGTCCCCACGTATGCCCCAGTGTGTTCAGCATGCTGTCAGTGCGTGTCAATGTCTGACTTGTATTGTAGTCACTGTAATATATTTTATTTATTTATCTATCCTACATATGTTGACTGGGATAGTCCGACTGGATGCATGTCCATTTCCAGGGGAGGCCCGTGGAGACAAGCTACGAGGGTAGCAGATACAGCATTACATAATACTAGCATTACATATTACAAACAGATTATTTACAGAGATTACATAAGTAAGCAAGTCAAACATGTTCCACAGGTTAATGTTAGTCCTGAGCACAAGTCAGGATTAAATTAAAATGACACAGTAAAGTGGTTCACAGATTTTACACATTCGAGTTAGCCAGGCTTGATACATTGACATAGCCAGTTAAGTGACAAATGTTGTTTGAGTCTACTGTTAAATTGACCTAAGGTGGACAGTAGGGTAATATCAGCTGGAAGTGAGTTCCAGGATCTACTTACAGGGTTTGCAAAGTGAGAATCACCGGCTGTGTTATTAAAATTGCTAGTCTGAAGTAGTAATTTGTTAGACGATCGAAGTGGTCTACGATTGTTATAGGGGGTGATAATATTTGAAGTGCAGGAATATTGTCTGGATTATAGAGGATTTTATAGGCCATAATCAGTTGGTTATACTGTATTAGGCTGGGTATTGCAAGCCAACCAAGCTAATTTAGATTGATGCAATGATGTGTCCTAAAAGGCAGCCCAGTGGCAAACCTGGCAATGTGGTTGTAGCAAATTGAGTGTTTGTTAAGGACAGTCTTGTTCATATTCGAGAGTAGAGGGGATGCATACAGATGGGTTGAAACAAGGTGTGAGCGAGCTATGGCACCTTTAGCTGGAGGGGCTAGGAAGACTTTAATTCTGTAAAGTGACCCTAGTTTTCTATTGATGGCTTTGATAATCTGGTTAACATGTAGGTCACATTTGAGATTATTGCCTATGATGACACCTAATAGTTTTGGAGATGGGTCAGGAGAGATTATTGTACCATCAGTTGATGTTATGGTAACGGTGAAAGTGGTAGACCTACGTGTTGGTGAAATAACAGCAGTTTAGTTTATTTGGGATTTAGGATCAGATGATGTTCAGAAAGCCAGTTTTTTATTGTATTAAAGGTGGTCTGGGTAGCTGACCATAACTCTACTGGAGATGTGGCTGAGCAGATCAGAGTAGAGTCTTCAGCATATTGGATACAGCTGACTTTTGGGATGACAGTATAAAGGTTGTTAACGAAGATGGAGAACAGCAAGGGCCCTAGTATAGAGCCTTGTGGTACTCTGAGGGTGTTGGTAGAAGGTTAGAGAGTTTGTTCTGTCAGAGGCCAGCCTGCTGTCGACCATGCAGGTAGGATTGAAACCATTGGAAGGCTCCAGTATCTAGACAGTGTTTGCAGGGTGTGGAGTACAAGCTGGTGATCAACCATATCGTATGCCTTGGAAAGATCCAAAAAGAGGGCTGAGGATATATAATTAGTGTTGCAAGTATGGTTTATGGTGTTAGTAAAGGCTAGGAGGCCTGAAGTAGTGCTGTGATGAGGACGTAAGCCATGCTGAGTGTCTGCCATAATGCGATTTTGGATTAGGTGGTGCATGAATTGTCTATGACGAAAGTTTCTATAATCTTTGCAAGTGGAGAGAGTATAGATATTGGCCTATAATTGGAGAATTCAGTAGAGCTGCCTCCTTTGTGAAGTGGGATTACATATGACATTTTCCAGATGGTGGGAAAGTTAGATTCTACCATGGTTCCTTTGATTACCTTTGAGACGGGGTAAGCAATAGCATCATCTGGTTTTGATAGGTACTCGGCAGGGAGTTGATCAGCAGAAAGTGTAGTGGGTTTCACTGTTTCAATCAAGGTACGGAGAAGTGAAGTGGCGACTGGTTGGCAGCTGAACGCAAGTAGTTTTCTAGGGGTGCTACTTTCAGGACCAGGGGAGCTAGGAGGTAGATGGCTAGCTAGGGCCTGCAATGTCTCAGTAAAGAACTGGTCAAAACTATCAGGAACATCTTCAGGGGTATTATCAATAGTAGCAGCAGGGATTGGGGTTGACGTTTGTCCAGGATGTAGTATATATATGACATGCCACCTGACAGGGTATGGCATTACTGTGTTCAGAGAGACCAGTCCCCAGATTGGCTGTGTGGTGGCATCCCACACATGTGTTGTACGTTCCTGGCCAAGGGTGATGGCTGACTGCATACATGTGGCAGCTGTGACAGTGACACATGACTCGCATAAACCACAACTGGACCATAGAGGCGATTCACAGGTTACCTTTGCACATGCTACCCTAGTAGTGTGATTGCCATGGGGAGTACCAACACATAGGGCCAATGTGGAACAACATACTGAAGGTGTGTATGTGTGGGTGTACCGCTACTGTTTCATAGCACTGACATATATGACTGCACACGTGGGTAAATGCCAGGTAAGACGTGTGCAATGTGTCACAGGCAACGTACATGCGTACAGGACAGACAGTGACGTTCTGTCATGTGTAAAGTTGACATACGTATCGAATGCGCTATGCAGATGTCACTAGAAGTCTACAGAAGCACTGTAACTCTGCATTGCAGGTGTGAGCAGTGTTCCAGGGAACTAGCGAACATGCATGCAAACAAAGCTACAGTAAACAGGGCTGGAAGTAGTGCATTATACAACAAAGAAGGGGTAACAATAACAGTAAGTAACAATGCAAATATGTAGGCACTATCAACATGTACCCAGGAATATGCAGCGCAGATGCCCATGGTAGAACTGATATTATGTCATACTTATTTGTGATTTGGATTACATTGGTACTGCACACATATCTACATGCATGAACATCCACATGGCATAGTCGTTGTGGGCAACTTGAAGCCATTACTGTACATGTCCACCATTGCATATCACTACTTGCGTTAGCTTTCCCCCTGTGCTACCCATGTATTGCTATCTGTTGACACCCTTACCACCGGCATACAATTATGTGCAGCTGTTATACTTTGGTATGTACTATGGGTGCAGATAACAATTCAGGACATTCATACAGTTACTGCAGCAGGCATGCTGGGATAAACACACAGTCATAGCAGCACACTGTACTGTTACCAACATGATACTACTAATACACTTCTATGTAGTCACCCTGTGCATCAGCAACGTGTTTACTTGTTCCCACAATGATGTTGGAGATTGCAGGAGGTGGCACACTGTCATCATATGCACAGGGTGTGGATTAGGTATGCCTGAGTCAGCCACTGATACCACCAATTGACATGTGTGTGTATGTGTGTTGGTGAGGGGCAGCAGTACAGGGTGGGGCAGTGTTGGTGCAGTGTGTGCGTGTATGTGGTTGCCCTAGGTGTTAACATTTTGCATGTGTGTATGCACACACACAGTTCCACCTCATGGCTGCCATATACAGGGGTTTGTGGACAGCCACAGACTGCACTTGGCAGGCCATACAGATCAGTGTCTGTGTGCACGGACACGGTACCTGTGCCTGGCAGGGGTGCTACGGACCGTATCCAGTACAAAGCCAGACTGGGTATTATCATCAGAAGCAGGAGTGTGTTGACTGGACACAAGTCCCTGTTAGGAGTGTCCAGAGCCACGTGCAAGTGGTCTCCTGGGGCGTTCCGATGACAGCACAGACCTAGCATTGCTGGGGCTGCTGCTGGCACTATGGGGGCATTTGCGAGCCTGTTGTCGTCCACGCCGACTGCCAGCTGCTGCTGCTGCCGGCATACGGCCACGTCGACGCCGCAAACACCCACCATTGCTCTGGCTCATGGGCATCTGGTTGTGGAACTGCTGTAATATGTCCCCACAACGTCTGTCTATGACATTGGTGAAGTTATGGATAGCATCCGCAATGTCACGCATACTGTCTGTCATGGCTGTGCGACATGCTCTCAGCTCCCTCAGACCTGGTGTGGTGTACCTTTCCATACGTGACTGTGCCTGCATGACAGTCCGAAACATATTTGAGGTTGACAGACCTCTTTGGGCACGTCAGCCAGAGGCAGTACGCCCATGGATGCTCCCACGAGAACCCATGGGCAACTGTCTGTATGGTACCATCGGAGGACCCTGCCCATGGCTGCTGTGTGGGGACGCATGTTCCACAGGTACCACATTACCCTGGTCTATGCCCACTGTATCCTGTCCATCACCTAGGGACAATGGTGACAAAGGATGTACAGGCAGGATGACTGTGCACAATGATGAGGTTGACAGCTGTATACTGTCAATTGGCTGACCAATGGCAGACCCCGACACACCTTCCTGTACCATTACACAAATATCATCATTACCAGTAGCTGTGGCACAAGATTCAGGTTCCCTGCTGCAGGTCACCAGAGCAGCCCCAGAACCTGTGGGAGGAAGACAAGAAACACAGTTTACAGTCTCCAGACATTGTTACCTGTGATGCATTTATACACACATGCACACATGCACACATGCACACATGGACACATGCACACATGGACACAGGCACACATGCACACATGGACACAGGCACACAGGCACACATGCACACATGCACACATGCAGACATGCACACGTGGACACATGCACACGTGGACACATGCACACATGCACACATGCACACGTGGATACATGCACACATGGACATATGCACACATGCACACGTGGTCACGTGCACACATGGGCACATGCACACATGCACACATGCACACGTGGTCACGTGTACACATGCACACATGCACACGTGGACTCAGGCACACATGCACACATGCACACGTGGACACAGGCACACATGCACAGATGCACACGTGGACACAGGCACACCTGCACACATGCACACATGCACACATGGGCACAGGCACACCTGCACACATGCACACATGCACACCCCGCTGTATACACACAGAGCACTACTGAGTTATACTACTGTTACTAGCATTATCAGGACTATTATAGGTTATGTTAAACACACTCACCAGCATGGATGGCCTGCCTTGCTGTAACCCTGGAGGGACCTGCAGAAATGATGAGATTAATGTCAATGGGCACAACTGTGCCATTGATATTGCATATGATACAGTGTACAGAACAGTCAAGTGTACATATGGCATATTACCTGCACGCTCCATGTCGTGCTGCAGTGTGGAACCAGCCTCCATCATAATGCAGGTGTACTGCTGTTGGTGTTCCGGGGCTGGAGCCACAACACTTAGGAGTAGCCCCTCCAGTCTGGTGAGGGGAGGATGTGTGGCCACTCCACCTCCTGTGGCGACCTGCTGCCTGTGGATATCTGATGCACGCTGCCGGACACTTCGGATTAAATCACTGCAGTGATGTCGTACCTGCTCATATGTCCTGTTATGTGTGCCAATATCATTTACCCTACGGACAAGGTCTTGCCACAGTGCGGCCCTTTCCTGCTGATTCTGACTGGTGCAGGAAAACAGGATGTCATACTCCCGCACCAGGCTCTGGTGGATCTCCTCATCTTCTGCCACAGAGTAGGTGGGGTTACGCTGTCGCGCCATCTCCCTGGAAGAGAACACAAACAGGATATCAGCAGACCATGTCAGCAATATATGGCACACATACTATACATGATACTCATGTGTAGTGATATACTACTACTCCCATATGTTGCATGTGTGTGTGTCGTGGTGGATACACAGGTACATGGCCAGATATCAGTGCTCAGCCAACACCTGTGCAACAATACCTGGCACATTCCACACAACATAGTAGCATGCCCCATCGGTCAGCACACACTGACAGGTGCAATGCACAACCTCACTCTTGGGGTTCATCCCAAGGTACTGTATGTGGGACACCATCCACTACTGTGATGTGGACAGAAGTTACTTGGCCTGGATATACATATCCCACCACCACCACCAGCACAGTAGACTACTTTGATATGTATGTGATTAGACAGTTATTCACTTGCTGGGACTGAGATGGTATCCATGCAGCACACTGGGCCAGTGGAAGCCACAAGCCACACTGCTGACCCCTTTGCAAATGCTTACCATGGACATGCCACAGATTGCATGGAACTTGCACACACATTTCTAACCCAGACCCTATGCACAAAGGTTAGGCATCCTGTCCAGTGGACCCCAGACAGAGGCAGATTGTATAACAATAGCAGGAGGCTACTGCAGGACAGAGCACATTCACATTAAGGGAAGACATCTGTGGTCAGCACTGGTACGATGCTACGGTCCGTCATAACAGCCACGGCCTACCCTGGGAGGGAAATGGACACAAACACTATGGATGACCACAAGGCCTTCTTCAGTTATGTTACACATATGGACCACATGCCTCAGATATGCTCTGTGTTAATACACACCTACTTAACATTCACCAAACACACGGATATTGGCAACAATCTTGCAGACATGTTCGGTGCACGTATCCCCCCTCCTTCTCCCCCACCAGTTGAAATATTTATCACAGCTGGATGTAACCTCCCTATCATCTCACATGTCCAGGTGAGGGCCGCCATCAGCAGAGAAGAACACACAGCATCACTGTGACCTCATGGTATCCCTGGATGTTTGCTACCAGCACTCTGAGAGGACATACAACCGCATATAATACTGATAATTTATCTTGGCTGTACTATAGGATATGTACCTGGACAGTGGCATACAGCAACAGTGGTCCCACACCACTAAGGGGGCACCTCGACTGACCCTGGGAATTACCACATCATTTGCATAACGGGCCTGGTCTGCTAAGCTATGGAATTATGCAGTATGGGATGCATATGCAGTGATATCGGGTACCTGCAGCCACTTGTTCCCAGACAGTGTGCCTTTGGGATGGGCTGATCCTGACTTTTGAACCTGGATGACCTTTCAAAGCAGTCACTACAGCCATTGCTGGGCCAATGCACAGACAACTGCTGCCAGGATCATGGCCTAAGACTGATTGACATGTAATGTATGGTCATCCCCTTTTGGTGGAACTACGTACACACAACATATCACATGGACATACCTATGGATACAGACCTATGACACATTTGGAGGGTTCACAGTATGCACACTATTAACCTGCTACTTTGCATTACCTGTGTTTGTCGCAGCTGGTTGCGTTACCACTGCTTCTGCTTGCTGCTGCTACTGTCAGTGCTGACAGCTTCGGGTGGCAGAGTCACAGTGTATAATTTTTTTTTTTTGTTTTTTTTGCTCTCTCTCTCTCTCACTTCTCGCTCTCCCTCTGTCTGCTTACAGACAATGCAATGAATGTATTGCATGTGGGGAGTGTTAGCACTGGAAGCTTTTGTAGGTATCTGCATAGGTCCATGTGATGGCCTCTGCATCAATTGTAAGCCAGCATTTGCTAATTGCATAGAGCCAGTTGTGCACTGATTGCAGTTCTCACTGTGATTTCAGGTCAGTGCTATAAAAGGGTATGTGGGATAGGCGTTGCCCTTTCAGATTGTGAGGGCTGGGACCATGCTGGTATGCTGTGGACAGTGTTCTGTGAGTGTAAAGGTTAGTATCTCTCTCATGATTCACGCTGTGTTGTATATTCACATTTCTCCATTCCTCTCTCATGTTCCCTGTAGCAAGTGTGTATGCACAATGACTCCTACAACTATATATAGATATATATTTATATATATATATATATATATATATATATATATATATATATATGTACATATACATACATTTATATATGTACTTTAACTGACCTTATTATCTACAAGCTACCAACTAGCATGGCTGTTTCTGTTCACATACTACTATTATGGAAATCCAGTAGTTTTGACAGTAATTTTAAATGAAATGCTTTGTGTACTACACATCCTATATTCCCTTTACATTCATCCCTACTATTACATGTTATATTTATTTTAGCACAATGTTTTTGTATAAGAGTCATGGCTTAGTGGTAGGTCGTACAGACTAGTGTTTCCAAGGTTCTGGGTTCGGGACTGACAGTGGGATTTTATTTTGCTTTTGAACTGAGTACAGGACCTGTCAATCAAAGTGACTAAGGCACTTTTAAGCAGTTGTAACCAGGTTAGCTCTGGTTTGCGCGGAGCTCACGCATGCGCACTGGCGGTTAGCTCCGCGCACACACACGCACACCCGCTTACAGCCGCTTAATGGTGCTTACTCTGGCGCACACCCGCGCTATTTTCTTTGAAAGAAAAGAAAATGGGGAGACAGGAAAGTGGTGAAAAAGGGGTCACAAAGAGGATAAGACAGTAGGGAAACAAGCTTGGGATGTGCAGGAGGGATGTAGGTAAGGCCCATAGCTGCCCATTTCTTCATCAGCAACAGCTGTGCATATGTATGTAATTTGGTGTGACATTTGAAACCTTCCACCCCTGAGAGAGGTGTCAGGACAACAATAATACTTGTTGTACAGCCAATTGTAATTGATAGGTTCCATGTCCAGCAGACATGTGTGCGGAATGGGCAGCTATGTATGGGGCATAATTTTTTTGTGTGTACAGAGTGCCCTTTTTTTTTTTTCAGGTGAGAGTGGTATGTCAGGTGAAGGAAGTCGGTACAGCTGGGGAGGTAGGTCGGGTAGGTAAACAGACAAAACAAACAAGACGCATACAGGGGCGGTATATGACACGTGTGGGGGGGGTTACACAATTGACGGGGATGGAGGTTTGGATATCCAGAACCCATGTGCCCACAGATGGCAACAGTGGAACTGATATCCCCACACATAGGCAGTTGCCACTGTTCCTTCACTGCCCAAGACAGGGCTGTGCTGGGGGCTGTGTAAGCTGGGCAACAGGCATGCCCGTTAGTTGCGCCACCCGTGCCTCGAGCTGGCGTAGGAGCTCGAGAACAGAGTCCCAAATCTCCCTACGCACCACAGTCCGGATGCTACAGAGGGTGAGTGGTGGTTCTCCTCCGGCCACACTTGCAGAGGGGGGTGAGCCCCATCCCCTGCAGCGCTTCCACCCGCAGGTGGCACAGGGCCACCGGAGGAGGGTCCGGACTCGGCACTAGTGCCAGGTGCACTCGCCAGCTGAGGTGGGAGAAGTGGGTCCGCTGGAACCCGCCTTCCCTGTCGTCCTATGTTTTGCATTATTTCATGACAGTTTGGGTTAGTGACATATAATACCATTCACAATTAGTTGTAACAGCATGCATTAGTATTCCCATTAACCAAACACCCAGATATTCACACCATTGAACAGCGTGCATAACACATGCATAATTTGAACAGAAATACACAGTCCAACAACATGCAGGGTTAATTGATGGCAACATGCCATCAGGTGTGGATGTATGAACAGGGCAGATGCATCAACGGACATGCAAATATATATGACCCAACAGGACAAACGTCCAGGGGTGTTAATTGTGATTGCACATACCATTTTCACATGGAATGGGTTATATGTGGTTATAGGGTGGGGTAAAGAAAGTAATATTAACACCTTTGAATAACAATACATATGCTGTACATTTCTAATAGCTACAGTTATATACACACTACTGTTCTAACTACAGTTTCCTATATGATAACTATTTCAACTTGGTGATAGGACTGTTACTGCAACATCAATATACATTTTATTGTTCTTCATACACATTCATATCTAGCTTTGTTCAGCTACATCATCCTGCTACATTTGCTTTATATAGCTGTAGACAAGTGTGGATGTTTGGTATATCAGACAATCATCCTATCTGCATATTGCAGACTGAGAGCAACATATCCAGATTTTGGGATACACATTCCAGATGCAGCAACACTTTGAACAGATTTCGCTGTTTGGTTTTGAATCTCACATGCATTTCATTCTGTCTTGACTGCAGTATACTTTATTCAGGGGTTATTTCTACTGTATTGCTGGATTCATGACACTTTCTCACACTCTCTCACTTGCTTTCATTTTACTATTCAGGATGGTACTTACTTCTAGGCTTTATTGACATGTTTTACCTGTAGTTATTACAATCCTTTCCAGCAGTCTCACTTCTGTCATGTTTCAGTATTTCCACAGGGATATATTTCACACATGTGATTTCATCATCTTCTGCAGCTATACTTTTCAGCCTGCTGCAGGTTGTGTACTATTTTCTTACAGGTAGGGCATTTTTATTTCAGAATATATGTCAGACAGTTTCATTTCTCGGTTTAACTTACAGGCTGAAACACACTTTTGTAATCAAGCAATACTTGCAGACACTTTCACACTGTTACTTGCAGATTTTATTCCTTACTGACTACACTGCACTCTTTTGCTGACTGTCATACTTTTATATTTCTTTACAGTTACTGGTAGTGGATTACTGACCTGCCTGGTGGTGCAACCACACCAGTCTATCGCCATAGGCTCTGCGGTTCGCAGAACGGACACCTGCAGCTGTAATATAAATGAAGTAATGTTGGAATACACATCTCCATAATATCAGCTAGTTTAATTTCTTACATACATAATTAAATGTTACTTACTCAGTAGTGGGGCGTTGGGTGTTTGCCGGGCTTCCTGGATCCAAAGGTTCAGTTGGTCCTGCTTGCGTCTCTTCAGGTCCGCATGGTGGTGATGGACCTGCTCACCAGTCCTTGGAATCTCTGTGGCACTGGTGAGATCATGAGCCAACCGGTCCCATGCCTCGGCCCTGTATGCTCCCCAGAGGACCTGGCCCTGCATGAGTTGGGCCTCAAGATTATGGACTAGGAGCCAGACCATGTACCTGGACTCCTCAACACCCCACCTCTGTGCTCGAAAGCAACTACCCTCTCCTACTCCTGTCATTCTGCCTGCAGGTCAGTTCTACAATTGTTTATGTTGTGTATTCCCGCCTATGGGGCTTATATAGTCCGTTTTTCCCGCACATATCTGTGATTGGCCATTTTGGAATTGTATCAACTTCAGTAAACCTGCATTGTCATGCTCCAGTTTGTATTCATTCCTATATATTAGCTATTATTGCATTCAAAGGTACTGCTGTCATGGCTTAGTGGTTCTGTACCTTGACTATGGTGTATAGTATCCTGGGTTCGAACCTGGCCACTGCTTTTTTTTTTTCATGACTGTCTAGACATGCTGAGGGGTGTGTCTGTGTAAAGTCAGTTTTGATACGGCTTGCTCAACGTTGCCCATCGTTTAGCTTGTTTGAGCGGTGCGCAGCTCCGCGCAAATGGGGAATGCTGCTTTAAGCGTCATTTGGCTATCGGCACGCATATTACGCTCAGCTCAGTTAGGAGCACATAGATTTAGCGTGTTAGACCACTGCTCAGCTACGGGCACTCATTTTGCACCAGTTAAACCACTGCTCATCTATGGGCAGATGCACTCACTCTGTTAAACTGTAGCTCAGCTATGGGCACATCTGGCATTTTTTATTCTTTTGTTACCTCACATTTCTTCAATATAAATGGGCTATTTCATTACATTTTACATAAATTGTGGTTTTATGTGTACATATTTGTCAGGGACTTGTTTCCTGCTTATTTTGCTAATAAAATAAAATTGGTGTTGTGGGGGCTCGAACAATGAATGCCTGCTCTTCAGCCAACATCTCTACCACTACGCTATTGCTTCCTGGCTTATTTTGCATATTTAGTTCTTATATGCTTTCACACTGACTGCTAACTGTAGCTGCGCTACGGGCACACCCGCGCAAACGAGCGCACTCACGGTTAAACATTATTACAATTTAAAAAAAAATATATAACGTGTTTATTTATATGTTTTCTGTTCATAGTCTGTGGGGGCATGTGTTGTGTTCTGTTTATTCACATTTCCGTGGATTCTGTCGTGGGTGTTTACTTTGGGAACTTTTCCTCTTCTGGGGGGCGTGTCTGCTTACAGGGCTCGGCCTACGGACACGCCCCCTACTGTCTTACATGGACCGTGTTGGCCTTAAGTGTGATTCAGCATGCTCTCATGAATATGCAGAGCATGCTGACATCACTCCATTTAACTGCAGCCTCCGTGTATGAGTTATAACTCTTACACGGAGGCTTTGTGAATCCTGCCCAAAGTCATGTCCAATTCTTCATGGCAATAGGACATCTGCCCACTAATCAATTGTTGTGCCAAAGCAGGGATTTGCCTGCTTCCTTGATCAAATGTTATGATCCACCTCCCCCCTTTCCCAAGATGCAAAGGACTGATAGTTGTTAGGTGTGTGGCAGGCAAAGCCTTCTGTGTATGAGATGTTAGGCATCATCCCTCCAACAAAATGCTTTCTATTGCCATTTCATATGCAGTTTTGTTCTGTTAAGTTTGAAGGATCTGTCTCAGTATAAAGTCACACAAAAGTGATAAAGGAAGAGGTAACATATGTGTATAGACAATAATATCACATGAGGGACACATTTAAGAATGGAGGTACAACACATCTAGTGCTGCGCTGGGCTTTCAGTGAAGCTGGCATAATAAGCTCTACAAATATAGTCTGCTGCTGACAAAGGTCAGCCCTGTAATGGCATGGACTGTCACCCCTTCACTGGAATGACAGGGCTCTGACATCCTTCAATCCATTTTATAAAAGATGAATTATTAAACCAACTCCTCTTTGGATTTGTTATAAGTTACTTGATTATATAGAAACATTTTTTTCATTAATCAAGTAAGATCACTAAACAAAATCAATGTATCTGTGATGATAGATGGGAATCAGGTCCTTACGGAAATGCATAGGAAGGAATGTAGGAGAAATAATCTCCTCCATAGACAGAGCATGCATCCCCAGCATGTATACAAGAATGCTGTACAAAGCCAGGGTTTGAGGGTATCCATGCACACGAGTTCACAATCGACTTGTGAGAGAGCACTAGTTACTCTAAAAAATTAATTTATGATGAGAGGATATAAGTCTACTGAATGTGAAGGGGTGGAAGATCCAGAGTTTATTGATAGATTTGATAGAAGGCGACCATTATTCAGTAGTAATCATGTGAATGGAGCCTCTATTGTTCCTTTTAGCAAGACAATCAACCCTCAGAAATGCAGGTTGGTCTTACCCTATACTAGTAATAATAGAAGTATTACTAGGATCATTAATGAGAACTGGCAGATACACACTTCTGATTGAGAGATATAGTAGGAGAATGACCTAGCTTTTCTTATTGCAACAATAAGTCTCTTAAAAGATTATTATGTTACAATGATACCATGCTTTTGAACAAGAGGACTGAATCATAATGGCAAGGTACCTTTAGCTGTAGGGGATGTAATCATTGTCAATATATGTGTAACAAGAATTGCTTTGTACATCCCTCTACTAACTATAAATATGTTTTTAAACACTACACAGACTGCAAGACTTGAGATGTTATTTATCTAGCTTACTACATAAAATGTCCAAGTTTGTACATAGGGATAACTAACCGTACCTTGAGGGATAGAGTTAGAGAGTATATTTACGCTATTAATAAGGAAGATGACGGGAACGCATTAGCTAGGCACATTTTACAACATGGTACTACCCATAGAATTTTATTCTTGGTCCTTGAATTAGTACCAAGGACATGTAGGCTAGGAAATTTTAAAACTCAAACAGAGCAACATCAAACTAAATGGATAATCAGGATGCAAGTTGATAATGGGTTTGGTCTTAATGAAAAAGTAGCGCTAAGGCCATTTTTAGACCACTGACACATTAGTTATCTATTTCTTATTTATAGTGAGGTTACCCCAGATGTTTTTAATGTGATTTATTTAAGACACATATTTATATATATTTTTGATTTGTGTGATTTATTGGATGCTTTTATAATGCTTTTGTCATATTGATATATTTTTATTTGTATTTACCTTTGAGTCAGTGTATTCTGAATTTTTATATAGTTCTATGCACCTTTAAAAGCATGATGAATGACTAATTGAATTATTAATTGGTTTTATTTAATTGTTTTACCTATATAAGTGAAGTGATTTGAGCAGTGTAACATTAAAGTCTGAAGAAGCATCCATCGAGATGTGAAAGCGCTTACTGAATTAAATTATTTGCCTGTTCCTGCCTTGTCTGCTCTCTCTTTTTTATTCATTGGATCTACATTTTTTACTAAGAGGAGCTTCATCTACAGTCTCTTGTTTGTTTAATACATTTTGTTATTAGCTACTTGATTATATAAAAACATTTTTTCATTCATCAAGTAAGTCCACTAAACACAAGCACAAATTACCAGGCACAGCCAGTGGACACTGTGTGGTTTAATCACTTGAATAGTCACTCCGTTTGCAAGTGTAGACAGAAGAAATCAAACCCAAGACTTCAGCACCTCCATTGGGCTGCTTATGATTATCAGCTTTCATTAAAGAATCGAGCGAGCAGATAATCAAATTCAACTATATCATGAAAGTAAACTTATTAAAATAGTCATGTTTTATTCATTTAGATGTATTTATTCTCATTAAAATATGTTTTAATTTAATACACACAAAGTAGAGAATTAGTACGTTAATTTGCCAATTGCAAGTTTGCTGAGTACTTAGACTTTGAAACACAGGTAGGCATACTTGGGAGGGAATGCTTGCTTTTCCAGGCATGATTTTTGGGAAAGAATATAAAAAGGTTACATTTGCTAAATGGAGACTACTCTGACTCCCTAAGGATGTCAAAAACAATCAGTAGGTTTGAAGTGAAGTGATGTTACTCGAACGGTGGGTTTAGAAATTATATTATAACTTGTGTATCACTATTTGCTAACTAGAAATGCCTTAAAGCCGAACATATTGCAAGTTAACATTTATGCCAAAGGATCTCTGTATCTCAAGAGCCTTATTAATGCTAGTAAAAGAATGAGGTCTGGTGCAATAAGGAATAGGTTGTCAGACAAAACCAATTTATGCATTTTATGTTTTTGAGTATCTGAGCATTAAATATCTTGATTATTGTGTACATGCATATTGAAAAAATACTACATTGATTGTTCTTAAATCTGGCTACTCGGTGTGTCTCTGACATTCCGAATCTCAAAAATCATTTGCTTTCTTGTGTGAACATGAATCAAATTACTGCCAGACTCTTGTTCTCTTTTTCCCTTCCCCAATGCTGTGCAACCATGGAGTTTCCATATAAACATATGCATATGTTTTGGGTAAGGGGACTGCACTCTTCATGGAGACCCCCTGACTAACAAAGATATTACTGTTTGGGAAATGGAGGTGCAACAGGTCTAGCACTCCAGTGGACTTTCACCGAAGGTGACATAATGAGCCCTACAAGTATATTGTTCTTGTGGCGATTGTGTGTGTCTTCTGTCTTGCATCATTGTTGCTGCTTTTATGTTTATAAAGTGCTTTGGTTAAAGCTGTGTAACAGACTGCACTTGTCTTGGCTGCTTCAGCAGTACATGCCCAGAAATCCACAAACAGGATCAGTTATGTTGTAAGTCTCTATCACTGTAAGTGGAATGATATAGGTTTCTTTCCTTGGTCCCCTTTACAAAGGAAAAAAAAAGCTCCTTGCTTATACCTGTAAGCTCTAATTAAATATAAAGACCTGTCTTCTGGAGCCCATATTTTTTTTCACTAGACAGCAAACTCAGACTCAGAATTTCGAAACTAAAGGATCACCAGTATCCTGTTATGGTGACCAGACTTTAAGAAGCATGAGAAGGTAAGTGTAATGTTTTTTTCCATTTCTCCCTTTTCCTCGTGTTTTTTTAAATCTCAAAGTGGTATGTATGCATATAGATAGACAGATCAATAGATAGACAGATAGATATAGTTGGCCTCTGTATGATCGAATGTTCTTAATGTCATAGTTAAAAACAGGCATTAAGAAGTCTGAACATAAAAAAGACCAAGCATTATAAATATTGGCCTATGAAAGCTCAAGAAAGGAAAACTATTTCCTTTCCCAATCTTCATGGTAAAACCCCTATAACACTAGCTTCACATTTGTTTAAATACTGGCAGTGTTTTTTAAGGTAAGGTAAAGGGTTAGGGATGGGGAAGGGACAGCAAACTTTGAAAAACAACAAAAGTCTAAATTTTTTCTATGTATTTGTGGGGGGGGGCGTAAGCACCACTGCACCTCCCCATCCCCTGCATACTATATATACCAACTCTGAGATTGCACTACAGTGGGGAAAAGGGTGAATTCACCAATCCTCACTGTACCGTGATCTCCATTCAAAAGATTTCAGTTTTTAGAAAATCAATCATATAGTCTCAACCACATGATTTTTAGTTTCTGAAAACCTGAAAACTTGAGTTCTGATAGTGACCCACACACACACATATTATATACATATATATGCACGTGGATCTACATATACAGATATATATATATATATATATATATATATATATATATATATGTACATAGATCTACTAAAGTTAGTTTAAACTACAGCAAATTAACACTAAAAGCATTGACCACAAAAAAAAAAAAAAAAAAAAGATTGTCACTCTGACTGGCATGCTCTGAGGCACAGGCCTGAACCATGCAAAATACTACTACTGCTTTTTGCAGTGGGATAAGCCCACCTGCACCTCACATGTGGGGGACTTTGTCCCACTGCTAAATGTATATAATAACACCATGACTGCACAGTCCCCAGGGTAGGGAAATATTGCCCAATCCTCAGGGATTGTCGATCTGTCACTCAGCTATTAGCCATCTGTTTTGAGGATCAAGGTGTCTGTGTATATCTATATATATCTATCTATATCTATATATATATATATATATATATATATATATATATATATATATATATATATACATACATATATATATATATATATATATATATATATATATATATATATATATATGGGTTCATGTCAAACCCACGACATGTTCAAATATCGAAAGTGACTACACCGAAAAGAAAACATCAACATTTCAAAACATCGACAGTACAGGTATACGAAAGGACAGTGCTAACATGGGTCCTGCAAGGGGGAAGTAGTATGGGTACAGTATCATATATCCTTTACTTCCCCCTTGCAGGACCCATGTTAGCGCTGTCCTTTCGTATACCTGTACTGTCGATGTTTTGAAATGTCGATGTTTTCGTTTTGGTGTAGTCACTTTCGATATTTGAACATGTCGTGGGTTTGACATGAACCCAAATATATATATATATATATATGGGTCCCTATCACATTGCCGAAGTTTAAAAACTCTGAATACAATATGACTGAGACCATATCGCTGATGTTTTGAAACTCCGACAACTGTCTATTGGGATCGGCGTATAGTTTGGAACCTGGGATTTGCTGTTTTCCTCACTGTAGTGTGATCTCGAAGTTGGTATATTTAAGTAGCAAGGGGTGTGTGGGATGCAGGGGTGCTTCCCTCCTGCAAAAACGTACAGGTAAGTTTTTTTCCCTGTTTTTGGAATTTCAAAACTTTGGAGATATGGTCTAGGCTATATTGTCTTCGGAGTTTTGAAATTTCGGCAATGTGATAGGGATATATATATATATATATATATATATATATATATATATATATATATATATATATTCACATATATGGGTGTACTGGAAATTTTTTTCTAAAGGGAGTGAAGTCTTGCTGCAATCTCCCATGGCCCCCTGTAACTTCCAGCTCTGAGGTCACACAATTTCAGGGAAAGGGAATAATGCCTTGTGATATCCCAGCACTGGGCCAGTAATCAAAGAGCCTCAATCCTCAACACCAGAAACAGTGGGGAATGTACACACTGGGAGGATGACAAGTATACACACAGTAAAGTGCAATTTCCCTTAAGAGCACACAGAGATCACAGTCTGGGGCTGGTTTCTCCCTTTTTCTCCAGATACCCAGTAAGACTTCCCACTGGCACAGATATAGGGTTGAGATCTCAGCTGAGTGGCCAAATCAAGATCTCCAGTAGCCTCCCTGTCCAAGCAGTGCTTCATGTCCCTACCCAAGTAGCTGACACACAAACTCTTTGAAATTTGATTTATATACAAACACACATGCACATACATTCCTGGGAAAGGCTGGCACAGGTTTACTAGCTATACCCCTTCTGCCCAGACTATAAGGTAATTTTCACTGCCACCAGCCACTACTTATCAGCTACTTTAAGGCCCTTGACAAAGGGTGCCCAATCCTACTGTGTAATGTTACTATTAATCCAAATGGTAGTCTGACCAAGAGCAAGGTTATTTAGGAGTGGCCTGTACAGTGTCACCATATAGACATGCAACTATGCTAAGAGCTTAAATATCTCTAAACAGACCAGCCATGATTAAAAGGTTTAAATATATTTAATAATAAATAATAAAAGAACAAGACTATACTCAGCAAGTAATCAGTTATATCAGAATTCAAAATTACAGGAAATATTTAAAACAACATTGCAGGACAGTCTCAAATAAAGAAAACATCTAAGCTATACTTTACTATATTCCTATCTGAGTCTAAAAGAGTTACCATGACCTAGAAACTTACTTACAGCAAGGCAAGTGCAGAAGTGTGGATGAGTGGATGTTCTTCTTAGGTCAAAGACAAAATACAAAATGCACTGTCTCTCTCTGAGAGAGTTCTTAAATTAATATCAAATATTACTGCTGGGTAAGCTTGGATGGCATCACTTTTTGTTACTTGACTTTCAGTTCCCAAGCTAAACCCCCATTGTCAGAAACTAACAGAATTTAGCATCTCTCTGTGAAAAATACATATCTCTCAGATGTTTGCAGATCCTGGAAATCATAAAACAATAAAACACTTCTACATCTCAAACCTAGTAATTACTTCTCTTTCAAGACAATACAAAAAAACTTCCAGCTCTAGACATTGTGTCTGCTACTGCACTGAAACTGAGAGATAACATCTTCTGTTTATGGTCCTGTAATTATAAAAACAATTTAATTTCAACTATTTTCTCTAAATTTTTTCAGGTTACCTTCCTGTGTTCCAGTTTCCATTAAACATATACATAGAAATAGTCACAATAGTGCAGGTACATTCCTGTTCTATTCCAACAGGGCATGCTGCTGTTACATTTAGCTCAGTACTTTACACACACTTCTTTATAAATCATATCAATATTCACAAATGACATAGAATAATTTACAAAATTCCAGAAAGCTGGGCTGGTAATGTGACAACCCCCCCCCCAGAAAACTCAAGCTATTTTTTCAAGTGTCCCTTGAAAAACTCTGTTTGAGAGGGTTGACTATCTGGGAATAGATCACCCCATTTCTTGTCTTGAGAACCCATCTGCATTGGCATCGCTAACCCCACTGTGGTGATGCACTGTCATATCATATGCCTGCAACCCTAGGCTCCACCTTAGTAACTTGGCATTTTGCTGGCTGTCTCGAGGTAGCCATGTTAAGGGATTGTGGTCTGTAACTACAGTGAATTTCCTTCCATAGAGATAAGGCTGAAGTTTCTGCAGTGCTCACACTATGGCAAGACCTCTGCCATACCCACTTGACACTTACTGGGCTTAATGGTCAACCCTGCCCTATGTAGTCTGCCCTGACATGCTGAAGGTGCTCTTGCCAAGAACGGCTGTAGATGGCAATATCATCTAGGTAAGCAAGGGCAAAATCTCCTGCTCCTGCTAGGATATGATCTACCAGCCTATGGAAAGTCACTGGGCCATTTTTCATCTCAAAAAGCAACTTTGTGAACTCATACAAACCAAATGGAGTCACTAAGGCTGACATCTCTTTAGCACTGGGAGTCAAGGGCACCTGCCAGTAACCATCTGACTCTGTGTGACTATTTAATTTACTGTAGTCCACACAGAACCTGGTTCTGCCATCCTTCTTTGGTACCAGCACCACTGGGGAGGCCCAGGGACTGCTGGACTCCTGGATTACTCTTAGGTCCAACATTTCCTGTATCTCCTGTCTCAGCATCTGTTTGACTCTCTCAGGCACCCTATAAGGGGCTTGCTTAATAGGCCTTTGGGATCCTGTATCCATATGGTGTAGCACCAGGTGGGAGCACCCTGGCTTCCCAGTGAATATGTCCCCAAACTCCTGTAACACTGTTCGGATTTCTCAAAACTGGGTAGGGGATAGCTGCTGGGACACTGCTACTGCTTCCACTGTGGTGTCAGTCTGAGCCTTACTGAGGAGATCAGTCACCAGATCCCCCTCAGACTCCTCCTGTCATCCACTGCAAATACTAAGCTCAAGGGCCTCCCTAACATGGTAAGGTTTCATCATGTTAACATGGTACAATTTATGCCCCTGCCTCCTGCCTAGCAGTTCTACCTTGTAGTTAACATAACTGACCTTCCTTACCACCTTGAAAGGTTCCTCCCAAGCCTGCAGCTTGTTGTGTCTGACAGGAATGATAACCATTACCTGCTACCCTACATTATATTCTCTAGCTTGAGAATTCCTTTCATACCTGACCATTTTCTGCTGTTGGGCTTCTGCCAGGCTTTCCCGGGCCAAGCCCATTAGTTCCTCGAGCTTTGTCCTGAGGTTTAGGACATATGCCAAAACAGACTCCTTGTGGGATTCACACTCACCCTCCCACTCATCACAAATCAAATCTAGAAGCACCCTCACTCTATGCCCATACAGCAACTCAAAGGCTGAAAAACCTGTGGATTCTTGGGGCGCCTCTCTGTAAGAAAACAATAGATGGGGCAAATATTTGCCCCAGTCCCTCTTAAACTGGTCTGCAAATGCCCGTAGAATCATCTTGAGTGTAGAGTTTAAACTCTCAACAAGACCATTAGTCTGGGGATGGTAGGGGCTGGTCTTTAGTTGCTACACCCCACCGTGCTTCCACAGACAAGCCAGCAGGTCTGACATGAAATTGGCTCCTCTGTTAGTCAGTATTTTGTTTGGGAAACCTGCCCTGCTGAAAATCTCTAGCAAAGCATTTGCCATCTTTTCTGCCTCAATGGAGGACAAAGCGACTGCCTCAGGCTATCTTGCAGCATAATCTACTACTACTAGGATACCCTTCTTCCTTGTGGAATTTGGGATACTCAGAGGCCCCACAATATCCATAGCTACCCTCTTGAAATGGCTCCTCAATCACAGGCAAAGGAATCAAATTAGCTTTCACCTTGTCTCCTGCTTGCCTAACATTTGGCACTGTTCACAGTTCCTGCAGTACCCTGTTACATCTCTGGAAATCCCAGGCCAATGAAAGTTCTGCATAATATATCTCTTTGTAAATGTTATGCCCATATGACCTGCAAAGGGAATATAATGGGCTATGGCTAGAAGGGTAAGACTGTAGGCTCTGGGCACTACCAACTGCTGCATTCTCTCACACTCTAGCCCTCCCTCAGGGGTCCACTCTATATACAGTAACCCTTTACCCCAGTATACAGATTCCCCCTTCCCTTGAGAATCAGGTGCCTCACTAGCTACCCCCTCAGGCCTTATAATGTATGGTCTGAGAGCTGAGCCTGTCTCAATACTCTCATTGTAACCCTTCTCAGCTCCCCTTCCACAGGAAGTCTGGTATTATCTGACAGCGGTGCCTCACTGTCAGCCTGGGTGCTACTGCTCACCTTTGCCCTTGCAGTCACTCTGTCCAAGGGAACATCAGTACCCACAAGCAGCTGTGGCTCACCTTCAGTCTCACTGCTACTGGGTAGCTCCCTCTCCAAAGTAACCACCTTACCAGTCCTGGCTTGAAGTGTGCAGTCTGTCTGGGTCTCCCCCAGGCTACTAGACCCACTTGCTTGTCTCCAAGCCTGACTGCGTGTAACTTCATGCACACAAGCTACTGCATTATCAAAACCATTCCCTATCAGGACATTTGCAAGGATATCCTCAAATACACCTACTTGCTTGCTTCCTTTTCCACCCTCCCAGTCAAGGAGAACCCTAGCCAAAGGTATTTGGAATGGGGTCCCTCCTAAGGCTCTGAATGGAGTTGACTGCCCAAGCAAGTAGTGTTCATCTTTAACCATTGCAGGCTTCACAGTGGTTAGGTCAGAGGCTGTGTCGCTCTTAGCAGTGGCCTCTTTCCCATCCACTAAGATAGGATATAACCTCTTGTGGTAGTTTGGTACCCTTGTTGTCTTGAGATAACGTACTGCTGGCATTTTGTCATTCCCACTTACTGGCTCGCCCACCTTTTGTTCCCCACCTTGCCTCCATGGACATCTATATGCTACATGGCCCCAATGGTTGCATTTAAAACATTTAACCCTTGGTCCTGGATGTGTACCTGGACTAGTGGCTTCCCCTGCTAATGGCAGACTCTGTCAGGGTAGTCTGAGCTGCCCACCATGGGTTCCCTTAGACCCATGAGCAGCACTGGGTGTCCCTTTCCTGTGCAGTGATGCCCTGTTTGCTAGGTGTAGGTCACCCTTCTTTCCCAACTCATCTGCAGTATTGCATTGTCTATCAGCTAACGAGATTTTCATGTCCTCAGGCAAAGTGCTAAGGGCTTGTTCACTCACGAAAAAGTCTGCCAGCCCTTCAAAAGTGGTGACCTGACATCCACTCACTCTCCTATGAAAATAAGTGCTTAGTTCAGCAATATATTCACACACACGTTCTTCTGCCTTGCATCTATGCTCACTAAAGTTTTTCCTATAAACCTCAGGTGTTAACTTAAAACATTATAAAAGATAGTTTTTTACAGTATTATAATTTAAGCAATCAGTATCAGACAATTTCAAAATAACAGTTACAGCTTTACCATGGAGTAAGGGGGTCAGGAACTGTACCCAGTGCCCTTGGTCAGCATTATACTGTTTACATACCCTTTCAAACATATGGATGAAACTATCAAAGTTATTCCTCTCTGTAAATTGTGAAAGAAATTTACTGACCTTTGTTGCTTCTGGGGTTCAGTTACTCCCTTCCCCATTACCTCCGTGACTCTGACAAAGAGTCAGCTTCTCCTTTTCATGTTGCCTCTGCCTCTCATTCTCTTCAGCTTCCAGACATCTCAGTCTCACTGCTGCTTCAAATTGCATTTGTTTCTCCTGGCGCAGTTTCTCTGCTGATTCTATTTCTAACTTTTTGGCCTCCAGTTCAATTCTCTTTAACGCCAGATGGATTTTTAACTCATCTGTGGGAAGGTTGAACTGTCCATTTTCTATGAGTTGCACATCTTCAAGGCCAGCCTGGTTGTCATCCTGATTACTGGTCTGCAGTGCAGCTATGCCTAAGGCTACAGTCATTTTGGCCTTAGTCAGGTTGGCAATGCACTAGTCCTTTAGCCTGGCACATCTCAGCCAACTGTCTCCTTGTCAGCTTGTCATACTCCTCTGCTGACATGCTTGCCTGCTCTCCCTGACTAACTAAGCTACCAAACAAAATAAAACAATTGTGATATGAAACTCTGAATGTTCACTGTGTGGCTGATTGACAGTACAATCACCTTCCCTAGTGGCCACTGTTTACAGGCTACAGGAATTCAATATCCACACCACTGAATCCTAATATGTGGATATCCCACCACTACAAGCCAATTAATATGAGACGTAGATATCCAACCAATTAATATGTGATGCCCCAGCACTGGCCCAGTAATTAAGGAGTCTCAATCCTCACCATTGGTAACAGTGGGGAATGTACACACTGGAGGATGACAAGTACACACACACAGTAAAATGCAATTTCCCTTAAGAGCACACAGAGATCACAGTCCATCAGGGGTTGGTTTCTTTTCTCCATATCCCCTGTAAGACTCCCCACTGGCACAGCTATATGGTTGAGATCTCAGCTGAGTGGCCAAACCAAGATCTGTCCAACTAGTGCTTCATGTCCCTGCCCAGGTAGCTGACACACAAATGCTTTGAGATTTGATTTATATACAAACACACACGCTCACACACTCCTGGGAAAGGCTGGCACAGGTTTGCTAGCTATAACCCCTTTTGCACAGACTATAAGGTAGTTTCCACTGCCACCGCCACCAGCCACTACTTATTAGCTACTTTAAGGCCCTTAACAAAGTCTGCCCGATCCTACTGTCTAATGTTACTATTAATCCAAATGGTAGTCTGACCAAGAGCAAGGCTATTTAGGAGTGGCCTGTACAGTGTCACCATATAAATATGCAAGTATGCTGGGAGCGTACATATTTCTAAACAGACCAGCCTCAATTAAAATGTTTAAATATATTTAATAATTAATAATAAAAGAACAAGACTATACTCAGTAAGTAATCAGTTACATCAGAGTTCAAG
Organism: Protopterus annectens; assembly: GCF_019279795.1. Classification (NCBI taxonomy): domain Eukaryota; kingdom Metazoa; phylum Chordata; order Ceratodontiformes; family Protopteridae; genus Protopterus; species Protopterus annectens. Next base: position 562,005,009 of record NC_056731.1, read on the forward strand.
ATCACAGGAAATATTTAAAGCAACATTGCAGGACAGTCTCAAATGAATAAAGAAAACATCTAAGCTATACTTTACTATATTCCTATCTGAGTGTCAAAGAGTTACCATGCCCTAGAAACTTACTTAAAGCAAAGCAAGTTCAAAAGTGGTGACAAGTGGATGTTCTTGTTAGGCCAAAGACAAAATACAAAATGCACTGTCTCTCTCTGAGAGTGTTCTTAAATTAATATCAAATATTACTGCTGGGTTAGCTTGGATGACATCACTTTTCATCACCTGACTTTCAGTTCCCAAGCAAACCCCCATTCTCAGAAATTAACAGAATTTAGCATCTCTCTGTGAAAAATACATATCTCTCAGATGTTTGCAAATCCTGGAAGTCATAAAACAATAAAACACTTCTACATCTCAAACCTAGTAACTACTTGTCATTAAAGACAATACAAGAAACTTCCAGCTCTAGACATTGTGTCTGCTACCGCACCAAAACTGAGAGATAACATTTTCTGTTTTTGGCCCATTAATTAGAAAAAACAATTTAATTTCAACTATTTCCTCTGATGTTTTTTCAAGTTAACTTCCTGTGTTCCAGTTTCCATTAAACATATACAATAGCTTGCTTCTGGAGCATTTCTCCCCGGGCCTCCGCTGAAAACAGGATCTGTGGAACCTAGTCGGACTTTCCCGGTCAACAAATGTTAAATAAAAAAAAAAAAATAAAAAAAATTAATAAAAAATTGCGCAGGTACATTCCTGTTCTAGTCCAATAGGGCATGCTGTGGTCACATTTTAGCTCAGTACTTTATATATACTTTTGTATAAATCATATCAATATTCACAAATGACATAGAATTATTTACAAAATACCAGAAAGCTGGGCTGGCAGTGTGACACCCTTAAACCGGGTATTATAGTAATCTCACACAAGTGTTGTTCAGATGTTTTGTCAACAGAAGAGTTGTTCAGATGTTTTGTCAACGGAAGAGTTGTTGACTATATCAATGGTCATCTTAAGTGTTGCCTTATAGATACATATATACATATATATATATATATATATATATATATATATATATATATATACATATATATACATATATATACATATGAGTCTACTTTAAAACATTGAAATATCATAACATTGAAACTCAAAACACTGAGACCATAACATTGAAAACCCAAAACACTGAAAACCCAAAACAATGAAAACTCAGAACACTGAAACTTTGCATCATAATATTAAAAACTTCAACACACGTGCAAATAACATAACAACACTAAACTAACAAGCACACTTTTTGCTACATTTCTGCACCCCCCACACACCCCCGTAAATTAAATATACCAACTCCAAGATCGCACTACAGTGGAAAAAAGTTACATTTCCTAATCTCACTGTATTATGCTCACTATAAAGAATGCAAACATACTATCTAATTCACTTACCTGTATGGCCTAAACATGTACAGATTGGCAAAATAAACACTTTTTCCCCTACTCACATCACCCAGCACTTCTCAGAACACTAACCTAACTTCTATAAAACCAACACATCCATATGTTTACATTCTGTATGGTGATCAGGTTACAGTGGGGATAGGAAATTAACCTTTTTCCACTATAGTGTGACCTAGGAGTTGGTATATTTAATTTACGAGGGGTGTGGGGGACAGAACCCCCCCCCCTGCATGAGGGATGCAGGGGGCTTGCTCCCTGCAAAAACCTAGTAAAAAGTGCATTTCTTAATTTGGTGTTGTTATAGGTGGAGGGGATGTTATTTACATGTGCATTGTAGTTTTCTATGTTATGATGTACACTTTCAGTGTTCTGAGTTTTTGTTGATTTGGGTTTTCAGTGTTTGGGATTTTGATGTTATGGTCTCAGTGTTTTGAGTTTCAATAGAGATTTCAATGTTTTGATGTAGACCCATATATATATATATATATATATATATATATATATATATATATATATATATGTTGTGGGTACATGCGTATCTATTTTTTTTTTTTTGCTGAGTTATATATATGTATAAGTGCCTTTGGTTGACAGCTATTTAGCTGTTCTTATGGGAATGACTAAGGATCCAATCAACAGGTGTGTGAGAATGCATAGTTGGGGAATATGCCCCTAACCGTAACTGTGCGAGCTTTTAGTTAGAGTATATAATTAGAAGGGAGTATAAGGAGCACAGCCTTCCACATAGTGGTGTGTGTGGGGAGGTGTTTGCCCCACTGCAAAAAAAAAATGTTATTATTTTTTTTTTTTAGTTTTAAATAGTGCATATCCCAAGAGCGTTTCTTGGCGCATACATAATGGCATGTCAACTTTTACGTTTTTGAAGTTCTGAGGTTGACCTTCTGCCAAATAGTGTTAGGCATAGTGAGTCATATGTACTATTTCACACACACACACACACACACATATATATATATATATATATATATATATATATATATATATATATATATATACACACGAGAGAGAGAGAGAGGGAGAGGCAGACAGAGAAAGAAAGAGGGTGTGCATTCCAACCTCATATCTATACATATGACTTGTGGGATGGGCTCTTCTCCCACATCTGAAAGTTTTGCAGCCTTGGGAGTGTCATTGTTTTGAAGAGTGATCTTTCAAACTTTATAATGCCTTCTGTTCAAATAATGACATGTAGATTAAGTGAGACCTAAATAGTCACAGTCGACCCCCTGGCATTACTTCAGCACTGTCCTTATGTAGGTCCACTGCAAGAATGGAGTATCAGAGTTAGTTGTACCTTAGGAGCATGAATGATGCAGGGAAGATTATCTGACATGTAGCCAAATGCTTAGAACTGCATTTCAGGGCATGTATGTGTACCTACTTTTAAGTTTCTCTTTGCCATGGTTGATGGGTTGACAGCTGTACCACTGAGAATAACCTTGCAACCACAACTCTTTCGGTACATAAAAACAAAAGATTGTTTTCAACAAAAGAGCATGCAGCCTAGGTTAGTAGGGAGTGGGATTCCATCATATTTAATAGTAGATGGCAAGATTATACAAAATGAAAAAAAATTATGCTGAATTCAAATAAGGGAAAAGATGGCTTATTTATATTTAGGTTTTACTTAAATTAATTGAAATGTAGCTTTGGTTAAGACCCCTGATTCTCTGTGAATGCTGTTTCTTAAAGAAACAGTGACTAAAGACATGTGTGCCTGATGAGTTCATGTGAGAAATGTACTCCATTATATCAAAGAAGGCAATATGAGGCAGTTATGCAGAAGGAGATGGAGACAGCTTCAGCTACAGCTAAATCGCAAAATTCTAAATTAAAAAGTATAATGACTGCTGAAAAGATAAAATATACATGCCAATCTCAGAGATGGGGATTGCCATCAGAAGCCTGATGGCACTGTAGGAATGATACTATAGAAAGGTAAGGTAAAGAAGGGTGTTGAGAAAATGGGGAAGTGGACAGTTTTTACTAAGGCTCACACACAATAGCTTTCAGATCTGCTCAAGGAGCTTGAGAAAACAGTAAAGAAATGCATGGTTACATATATTAAGTAAATGAAAAATCCCAGCAGCCCCAGCTATGTGGTGCACACGAAACTAGACAAGCTTTATTGCACTGACACTGGATAACAGCAATAAGCTAAGAAAAGAACATTTCTCAAATTTCTCTGCTTTTTGGGACCAGAGATGATGCTTAGTCACTGTAAGGGTGCTACAGATTTCCATGGTAGCTTCTTCCTGTTTTCCTGGTGGTGCTCTTATTCAGAGAGGAACCTCAATCTCAGTTTATTGCAGATCGCTGAAAGTTAAAGAAGTTATTAAACTTAACTTATTGATGAAATTTCAGGAGCCATTTGTGTCTTCAAAAATGTTTTGTTAATTGCTGACACACTCCCTAACCGTCGAGGAGGTGAGCACACTTTTAGGTTAATAATATTGGCCTTGTATAATACGAATATTAGACAAGACTTGTTATAAGTATTTTGTTATTCCAAATAATTAATAAAGGAAAGTCATTATCTAATTCTGAAATATACAAACGAAAGATAATATTTTTTTTAATGTTTATTGTCAGGATTCACCAACTGTATATGATAGTGATTAATTAATTTTGGAGGGAGTTTCCTTTATTTTGATAGGTTAATGAGTTCTGATTTTAACAAGTCTGTATAAGAATGCTTTGGTAGTTGTGGTATTACGTCTGATGAAGTGGTGTGGTATCACTGCGAAAGCGCTTACATTTTGTGCAATAAACCATGATTTTATTTTATTGGAGTTGTGTGCTTCTTGCCATTTACTTCCACCTTAGTTTCGTTAATTCTAAAATATAGTGACTTGATACTCTTTATATAGTCTCTTCATTCTTAAATAGTCTTAACTACTAGACACAGGGTATTTATCATAAATGTTTGTTGTAAAGAGGTTCAGAAACTTATTTACAGATTAATGTACAACAAGCATAAATGAACACGTTCTAAAAGCAAACTGAAAGCCCTTAGACTTTGTAGATAAAGAACAATGTTTTCTTCTTAGTGTGAATACAGCTACAGAGATAAACAAGTATTCAAAGAAACAAATTATTATAAACAAATGATATGAACACTTCATATTCATACATGTATCTTACTTTGCTGATGTCCTATTCACAAGCAAGAAAATAATTTCAAGACCAATATTTACTGCTTCATTTTTGAGGCATTTTATTCTTGAATGACACATATTTTATAATCATTTATCATCACTGGTAGTCATGCTTGCAGAATAAAGGTAACAAAATGTAATTTTACAAGCAAAATAACTGACTTCAGCAGATGCCACATTTCCAAAGTATTAGGCATTCCAATTAGTTTCATTTTGTTGTAGCCCTGGAGATAACAGCTGATGACCTGCCATTTGTTTAGGGTCAGGGTACAGCAAGGATCTAACCACCACCGCCCCTTCATTTAACCATCTACAAGCAATAAAACAAATTAAGTGGACAAGAAATAAATGTTTAACTGTTAAGAGCTGTGGAAAAATACCTTCTTAAAAATATCACAAACTACAGTCATTAGCAGGGAATACCTCCTTTTAGAAAATTATCCATTAGAAAGACAAAGACAGCCTGCATTGCCAATTGACACTTTAAACATATATACACTCAAATAAGTATGTACATGAAATATGTATGTATAGCAGTTACATATAGATAGATAAATATAGATCAATAGATCGATAGATAGATATTATATACATGTTTACATATATATCACTTCTTCTCCAGAATAGGCCCAAACCTGTGGGAAAGAATTCTCCCAGAAAAAAAGACACTTCATCTTGCCCAAAATTTAGGACTCAAATTTCAAGGCCCACCTCCTCTCATGCAAATTTCACAACCCCTCACCCAGCCATATCACCTAACCTGAACTACAGCACCCTCTGTCGCTTATTAGTAACACTCTTGCTGTCCCTCACATGACAGCCTCTATTGCACTAATGTACATTTCTCACTCATATAATCTTTTGCTTATTGTTGCCTCACAGTAAGATGTTGCCCTGTTCAATTCTCAGCTAGAACGTCTTCGGTGTGGAGACATGCGTGAATGGGTGTACCTTCGTTGAAGGTTGTGCATCAAGGCTGGCAACTCGGCACGTAAAAATCTACTGCCAATCATTAGCGGACCGCTGTGGCGACCCTAACCGGGAAAAGCCGAAAGACACAACAATAATCTTTTGCTTAATATGACTTTGCCTCACAACTAAAAAAATAAACAGCTATAATTATCACACAGACACCTCACTTATTACATGACAATTGTCTTGATTTACTGTAAATAATGAATAATACATCTGTAAATACTCTTTACATTTTAGCTGATAATTGCATGTTAACACAATTCTGACTTTCATGTTTTACTTAGTGTATATGTGTAACACAAACACACACACACACACACACACACACACACACACACACACACACACACACACACACACACACACACACGTATGTATACATATGAGTGTATCATATACGCTCAAAATACAATGTAAAAAAAAATTAATCAACTTCCGATACTTTGAAATTACAAACAAAAACCAATTATCCTTGTTTGTGCAGGGCCCATGTAGGGACTGTACCGCATGTTCTTTTCCATCTTAAAATATACTAACTCTGTGTAGGCAAGGGAAAACTTCCCTATCCATACTTTTCTGGGAACATGACACCACAGAGCCCCACATTGTACCCTGACACATCCCAGAACCCTTCACACTCCCCAACTTACAAATTGCACTATATCCCAAATCCTGAAACAATGCAGGAAACAGAGTATTTCTTTTTGCTGCTAGGGAACACTACATACAAATCTGAAACCATTTGATAAAACAGGAAAATGACCAAATGTGGATATATATATATATATATATATATATATATATATATATATATATATATATATATACATGTGTGTGTGTGTGTGTGTGGAGGCCGGCACAGTGGTGCAGCAGATAGCTTTGTCACCCCACAGCAAGAGGTTCTCCAGTTCGATTCTCGGCTGAGTTGCCTTCTGTGAAGAGTCTGCATGTCCTCACTGTGTTCACATAGGTTTCTTCCAGGTGTTCTGGTTTCCTCCTACATTCCAAAGACATGTAGTAAGTGAATTGGACACCCTAAATTGGTCATAGGTGTAAGTGCACATGTGAGTGTGTGGTGTGGTGTGGAAGAACAGCCATGGCAGGGCTAGCCACCAGCTGGTGTTAACCTTGGTTACAGATGATTGTCATTGTTGAAGTGACACCCCTACCCCATGTGGAATAAAATGGGAAAAGGGGTTATGGATGCATGTATATACACGGATCCATATCAGATCCATGAAACCACACTTCCCCGATGACCAAATCACCGAGACTACATCCCCGACACCACACATCCCTAACAATGGTAAGTATAAGTATTATGGAATGAAAGAATGCAATACAACTAAAAAACAAAAAGTAATGTGTATAGCAGGGGTGAAGCCCCCCTGCACCCCCCATGTGGGGGTTGTGCCCCCCCTACTTAAATATACCAACTCCGAGATTGCACCACATTGCAGAAATGGGAATACATCCCGTTCCTCACTACTCACCATTGTCGGTGATCTCCTCCATCACCGATGTGGTCTTAGTGATCTGGTCGTCGGGGAAGTGTGGTTTCGTCGATCTGACAGGTTCCCATATACACATATATATATGGGTCTACTTCACTGTACCGAAAGTTCACATAACCGAAACATAAATGATCGAGATGAAAAGACCAAAATTGACAAGACCGAACCTTCATTATTCCGAAATTTAAACAAGTGAAACACCACCTGCTCCATTTCAAAACAAAAAAATCTAACTTGTTTTATGATTTTGCAGGGGGGCAAGCTCCCCCTTAAACAATCAAGATGAGAAGACCAAAATTACATAAGACCGAACCTTCACTATTCCAAAATTCAAAACAACGAAACACTACCTGCTGCATTTCAACCCCAAAAAATCTAACTTGTTTTATACTTTTTGAAGGGGGAGAAGCCTCCCTACACAACCCACACTCCCTACAAATTATATATACCAAATCCAAGATTCACTACAGTGGGAAATGGATAAATTTTCCAATCCTCGCTGTACCGCAATCTGCATTCAGGAGCTCTGAGTGGAGTGTTAGTGGTGTTTCACTGTTTTGAATTTCAGAATTATGAAGCTTCGGTCTTGTGTAATTTTGGTGTTCTTGCCTCAGTCGTTTCAGTTATGTGAACTTTCGATACAGTGAAGTAGACCCCCACACACACACACACACACACACACACACACACACACACACACACACACACACACACACACACACACACACACACACATACACACGTGTGTGTTTATATATAATAAATTCCCAGGTTCCTTGTTAATAAGTGTCATTCAAATAATAAAAAGTCTTTACCAGAATCACATTAAAAAGATAGTTCAGACTCCTTTTCATTAGGACTGCTTCTGGTTAAGCAATCCATAGTCTGTATAAAATCAATGCAAGATTAATCCATTTTAAAAGTTCTGGCTCTCAGTCACTGCAACTTCCACCAGCAGTACAAAACTTTGGTCAGGACTCCTGCCTTTGAATTGACTGCTCTGGCCTTGACAAATTTCTTTTATCAGAAAATACTCCAGATCCCTCTGGACTCTTAATCTTTCTACTTCTGCCATACTGCAGTTTTCCTGGCATTAAAAAGATGCATTTGCAAAGCTGCTTTCCATTTCATGAGCCACAGGCACCTCACTTGAATAGGATTTTAATTTGTATCTGTTAATTCTATCAAACTAGATAATGGAATAACCTATGATAAGAATGTTATTGTTAGTGAATTTAATCATTATTTTTTAAATTTTAATTTTGACTATGACTTACATAACTGAAATCTATCTAATTATTCATAATATTTAACAAATTGTTGCTTAATGTTTGTGTTCTTAATTCCTGGAAACTTTCATGCATTATCCCTGTTGGTGATAAGGAAATGATAAAAAAAAAATAAAGATGTATTAGTTTAACCTCTTTGTAGGGAAAACATTTGATAGACGTCTGATAGAGTTAATGGATAATAATAGAATGCATATGGTTATTAGGAACTTGGGGAAAACATAGGTTCATTTGAGGTAGCTCTACTGGGTCTATATTATTACACTGAAGAATCTGATCAGGCATTTCATCAGAAATGCCGTGCATCAAACCTCCCTCTTGTGGGGTGCTGCACTCCCCACACCCCTACTAATTATTTACACCAACTCCAAGATCACACTACAGTGGGGAAAGGACAAACTTCTAAATTCCCACTGTAATGGGACCTCAGTCAGAACAGTTCGACAAATGGCATGCTTGATAAAATGCTGTCCAAAATGCCATTCAATGATCTGAGTCTTCGACAAAATAATAGGGACCCAGCTCTACCTAATAGGTTTTTATGATCAGGTTACTCTGGCCCAAGATATGGGTTTTACACCAGGAGTTATTCTTCCGGACTTGGTCAAGGCATTTGACAGCTTCCCTCATCAGATTATCAAAGACTGTCTACTAAAATCTGATATTAACTGTTATATAATTAAATGAATGCTGTCTTGGTTGCATAACAGGAAACCAGTTAGGATAAATAATATTTATTCTGGCTATCCACTTGTTAACTCTTGTGCCCCCTCAGGGCTCTGTTTTAGGACCTGTTTTATTTAAAATTGTATTTTCTGTGCTAGCATAACATGATAAATTTTGGATATCTTAATATGCAGATGATTGCAGTTTAAGGTTTATAACTCATAAAGGTTTGGATTTTGACTAGCTTTATGATTATCTTTCTAGCCTGAATAAACGGGCACTTGCTGTTGGCTTCACATTTAGTATGGATAAATGAAAAAGTTATGTTTTTTCCAGTAAGATTCAAAGGTATCAGTTTAGCATCTGCTGTACTTCAGGTTATGAATTCTTATCATGATTTGGGTATTTATGTCTCTTCGAATTTGTCCTTTAAAAGACATGCTGATGAGGTTTCAGGGAAAGCTATAAAGTACCGTTATTTTTGCTAAAAAAATCACAAGAAATGAACACAATTTATCTGAGTTATTTAAAAGTAATATACTTCTTATTACTGAATATAATATCAAATGTTGTACATACACACAGGCACATTTAATTTGTCTGGTATGGGTTCAAAGGAGATTCACAAAAAGGATAGCCTCCCTGAAGAATTTAAACTATCCCTCCAGATGTAAACATTTGAATTTGTTTTCAGTTAGTTATAGATACTTACACTTGCCTTTAAAATATTCAATGCTGTTATATTGAAGTTAATAACAGCTTAAGGACTTTAAAACATGGTGATTTGAAATTTGTTACTAAAACGAGTAAATGAAATATTAAAATGTGTTTATAACTGTTAAGATGACTCATCTTTGGAATAGCTTGCCTGTACATACAAGATCAGTTAAGCGATTCAATTATTTTAAAAGGAGTTTGGATGCTTGGTTTGGTGATAGGGTATAGGAATCTCCATTAAATGTATCGGTGCTCTATGATGTCTCTAGTAGCTAAGCACTATATATATATATATATATATATACATGTATGTATGTATGTATTCTTTCTTCTGTACATTCTCCCTTAAATAAAATTCCCTATCTCCCGATTCTACCAGATACTCCATTTCACTCTGATGACATGCCATTACCTACTCTTAAACATTATGTCTGCCAGGCATTTTCCAGTGTAACCATCATAGTACATTGCAATACACATGCATATGTATTTTATATATATTTAAATGGGTTTACTTTACTGTCTTGACAAGTGAAGAGCATTCATTATCTAAAATGTTATCACTTGTGCAGTAAAGGTCTCAGTAGTTCGGCGGGTAGCACATGCTGTTAGATCAGAAGATTGGGGTGCTATTCCCACAGTAGATAGTTCAATTAATGTTCCAGTACTGACACTGCAGTGCAGAATAAAGCGGGTGCTGCACTCCTGAGTGTGACATACTTTGCATGAGATGTTAAATCGAGGCCTCATCTGCCTGAGTTGATAGTAGCTCAGGTGGTTGTAAAAGATCCCATGGCACATACTAAAGAGAGTAGAGTAACTTTACTAATACATCCAAAGACTTTACAGCTTTGATATCATTTACTTTTTTTATATTTATAACATTTGTTTTTTCAATTTCACCTTAATAATATTGATATATTTTACATAATCAAAATCATATTGTTATTACATTAACATAAACTTTACCCTTTATACTCCATTCTTTCCTCCATAATCATTGTTTATTTCAGTCAGCACACCGTCTTCTCTGTTTTATTATACAATAATCCATCACATCTTTTGTTCCATAATACCCCTACTGCTACAAACAGTTATCAACTTCACATCTCCTTTCTTTCTCCTACTTTCCATACAATATTACATCCACATTTATGACCTTGAATCCTTCCCAGTTATACTAATTTTCAAACTTTCTCCAAAATTCTCTTTTCTTTATAAATTACAAAAAAACAATGTTTGATTGTTTCTTCTTCATTATAGTCATTGTGTTTCATTTCCTCTATTACTTTCTTTTTACTATTTCATACTGGGGGATTCGAAAAGGTTGCCACAAGGCATAAATTATGTATACACTTTCAGTAACCTTTCTGAATGAATAGACAGCAAAAGCATTGTGGTAGGACTGCCTTGAATTCAGAAAGTTGCCTCAAGGTGTACACATAGTGTATACCTCATCTTAACCTTTATGAGTCTACCAATCACCTTTTTACTGGTAATTTATGTGATGTCACCACTCTGGGCCAGTAATCAAGGAGCCTGAACCCTCACCACCAACACAGGAGAGGGACGTTCACTCGGAATACAAATGGATACACTCAGTATTTCTAGATGCAGACATCTCTGCATCAAGCTTAATTCACTAAAGAGCACATATGGCACACACTCAGCCCAGGGTCTATGTTTCTCTATCTGTCTCCCTCCAGGTCCAAAGTAAGACTCCCCTCTAGCACAGCTGTAGGGTTAGGTTGTCAGCCTAGTGCCCAAGCCAAGTTCTCCAGCACCTTCTCTGTGAAACCAGTGCTTCATGTCCCTGCCCAAGTAGCTGACACATGCACACTTTTTGAGATTTAATTTTCATGCACACGCACACACACACATGCACACATGCACATGGAAAGGCTGTCACAGATTACCCACTCTACCAACTTTGCCTAGACTATAAGGGAGATTCACTGCCACCAGTCAGTTACTATAAGGCTCTTAAAAAGGTATCCAATTATACTGAGTGAAATTAATATTAATACAAATGTTAATGTTGACCAAACAGTCAGGCTTTCAAGAGTGGCCAGAGTTATTACCAAATAAATATGTGCAAATACTCTCAAAACTTAAATGTTTTTGAAAAAGGACCAGCCACAATGAAAAGTTTAAATATATTTAATAATAAACAATAAAAAGACATGGAAATACTAAATATCTATTTACAGTAAACACCAGATTTTTAGTCACATGGAATATTAAGTTTCACACAGTTATAGAAAAACAGTATTTAGCTACTATAACTATCTATTCCTGATTGACTAAAATAATTACTGTTCTTACTTACTGAATAGAGCACAGCAAGATGGTTTGGGTGAGTGGTCCTTGTTGTCAGATCCAAGACAGAATATGGAGTGCGGCTGAGACTTCGGTCTCCTCTAATATTAAAACATTAAAACATTATTTCTGTACAGAATGACATCACATATATCTGCTCATCTGATTCTGTTTCCCTCATTATCCCCCATCACTAGAAGTTACCAGGGTTTAGCACGTATGTACTACAATACACACAGATAGAGCTTTGCTCAGATGTGGTGCAGCTGCTGGTAGTCATAAACCATAAAACCATTTCACTCTTCCTGCAGGAGCCAACTATTTTCTAACCTAGACATTGTGTCTCTGGCTCCATTCAAAACTGTGGGCTAACAACTTTATGGCTTAACCCATAAAGTAATTTAATTTCAGATATACTTTGCAAAGTCAGGTGGATTAAAATTAACCTCTTCATTTCCAGTATATGCTATTACAACGTATACATTTAATTCATTTACTGTATAATAATACATGTACATTCCTTTCCTTCCAGCAGAATATACTGTTGATAGATTTTAATACAAAGAAACCTCACAAATTCATTTTCAGCACAAGCATCTGTACAAATCAGTATGATATACAAATGACATATAATTATTTACAAAATTCCAGCTAGCATACTTGACAAATCCACTACCTTATTTCTCCTGGCATGGCTGTCAGTACCTCCTATAGTCATGATTTATTTAACAACAATCTTCACAAAATTCCCCTCATCATAAAACCTTTTTTTCTATTATATACATCATTCTTTATATATTCTTTTAAAAGACATATAAAGTAGATCACTTTCTTTAAATTTGAACTTCTATACTTTCACTTTATTTTCATATTTTCCCTTCCATTTTTCTGTGCTTATTACTTACCCACCTTCATTTTCTATACGTCTTCATCAATCATATATACCATTTTCCTATAATTTTTTTTCACTTTCCTTTATATTCATTACCCTAAATAAACATATGAATGTGAACTATACTATCAGATCCTTTAAATGTAAATGTCATTTGTCTTTTTTTTATTGTATATAAACCATCAGTTAATTAGTTTCAGCCTTGATCCCAGAATAAAGCTGAATAATACTTTTAATAATAATTCTCTTTCCATTTTATTGGAAACATATAGCCTCCCCAGATTGGCTAGCTTTCTTAATATATATGTCTGTGTTTAACGTATGCATCTTTTTCTTAAAAAATAAATTAAAAATTTTCTGCCACACCACTAACTTCCTAATTTATTCTGTTATTTTCCCATTGTCCTATTATACTTTCATGCTGTCCTTGTTTTACCCCAGAATGCTTCTTTATTTCATTTTATAGTATATCCCCTTAATTTAATTTCACCAAACCATTTATTCTTCATTTTAACTTTAATCTGTTTTTTAATAATTTTCTATCCTTACCACAGTCCATTCATTCATGTGTTGTTTTTGGCTGCAAAAAAAAAAAAAAAAAAAAAAAAAAAAAAAAAAAACATCTGCATATGACAAGCACATAAGTGTTGCAATTCCTTTCTCCATCTTTCTTCTTTTATCCTAGAAGTACATGTTTGTATTTCATCACTAAAACAATGAGACACATACTTAGGAACATCCTTGCCTAACCTCTCTACTAATTATGACATTTCTACTAGACCATAACACATTTTTATTGTATTCAGTACATAATCCAGATGTTTCTATTATTTTCTACATCGCCTCATGACTCTCTGTCAAATCCTTTTGCTATATCATATCCCACTAATCTTACCTTCTAGTTTTCCTTCAAAATCATATCTATTTCTTTTATCATTATTAACATTTCTTTCACCTTTCTTCCTTTTATACCAAAAGTCCTCACCTTCTACAACTTTGCCCAATATTTTCTGCATATGTTTTTGCATTATTTTCTTGAAACAATCTGTAATCTGTACTTCTAGTGTTGTTGGCCTCAGTGTTTTATATTTTTCTTTCACTGTTTCTCCATACAAATTGTATCCCTCCACCACATATCTCTTCATATTGTATACCTCCTTCTAACCACTCATTCAGTATTTCTACAAACACTTTCTTCATTTTCATTCATTTGTTTATAAATATCTAAAACTAACTCTATCTAATCCTGGTACAAATTTTCCCTTCCTTTCTTAATAATTTCTTCCAATTATTCAGTTTAAATTTTTTGTCCTGTATGTTCCTTAATACATCCAGATATCATATTTACTTTCTATTATCACCATCAGCTTCTTTCTTTATATACATTTTACTTACAATTTAACCATCTCCATAATCTCCTCCTTCTTGTATTTTACTTTGCTTTCTCCATCTAATATTTCAGCTATCTTCCTTTCTATTGTTTTAACCTCTTTCTCTAAAAGAAGTGAAACCTCCTCCTTTCATCCTTTTAAAAATAATATTTCTCTATATATCATTGCACTGATTTATTTTCTGTTTTTACAGACTTTTTTCTCTTTATTATCTTACTAAATTTTTCTACCACATTTTCATACCTTTTCATAATTACTTCAAGTTTTACTTTTTCTTTTCACTTCTTCAAATTTTCATCTCCGATAAACAATTTTGTACTTTTTCTTATATACCACCCACCATTATGTCCAGTTTTCATAATGCACTATCTTCATATGCTCCTCTTATAATTTATAATATTCTTCTATCAATTCATATTTTTACTAACTTCACCAGTTAATCATTCCACTCCCTTTCCTTACTGTTTGCCTATAATCTCCTATTCCAACTCACATTGCACTGTGATTTGAAAAATCAACCATTTCTAGCCTTCCTTTACATCTTTAGAGTACATCAGATAAGTTATTTCAGTTTTTTAAAAAATCCTCTTTTATATGTTCAGCCTCTGTTATTTCCTATTTTCAACCCTCTGTGTGTTATTAGTTCTTTCATTATCTTAATGTCTTTATTTATTTTCCTCTTTTCTTTCTTAAGTTGCAATTAAGACCTCTCACCATAATTATTGACATTTACCAGTATATATTTCTTTATTTCAAACGTTTTTTCTTTCAGTCACATATATGTATGCACATAACACTGTTAACTTAATGCATATTTCCCTTTTCCTCATATTATCTATTACCACCCTCCCAAATACTACCACTGTCACATCTAGTATTTTTTTTTTTTGTTTTCTTTAACAGAATTGAAATTTCTGAATGTCTTGTTTCCCACTGACTATATAATCTTTCTTCTCAATATTGCCACATTTTTCTCTCTTTTTCTAGCTCTACATAAGCTGTATCCAACAAACAAATAACAGTCATGCATAATTTCTTACACAATTCAGTCACCGGTAAACCACTAATATTATGCTGAGTACTATGTACATTTAATGTTACTATTCCTAAATCATTTTCCCTTTTTGTATCCTTCTTATTTATTTTTCTTCTCCCAACCCTTCCCCAATTGAATTCTTCACTATTTTGTTCTTGTTCTTTCCCTGTCTGAATTGTCCCTTCTTCTCATTCATTCCTCCCTAATACATTATCTGTTTTTATCATGGACCTAAGAATTGTCTATCCATAAAACATTCCCTTCTTCATTCATCTCATCCTTCATATTTTCTTCCTCATTTATATCTCCTTTTTTTAGACTTTTCCACAATTTTCTTCACTTGTTTTCCTTATACTTTCTTCACAATTATCTTCAGTAACATTCGCTTTAGACTGTATTTCTTCAATATTGTTTTCTTCATCTATCTTTATCTTTCTAACAAGGGACAATTGAACCAAAAGTACCCAGATTCATTACCTGTCCTTCACTTTGGTCTGAAAGTGCTGGTATCATGGACCCATTCTTCATACTGACAACATGCCTTTTATTATAATTTTGCACCAACTGAGTCTCAAACTCTCAAAAAAGTGTGCCTTAGGTTGGCCCCAATATTTGACAATTTCTTTTTTCCCATTAACAATTATTACACTAGAGATATGCTTCCTTTGTCCATTTTGCATATCCATTGTTATTCACGCCCCCTTCCCCATCAAAATATTTATTTTATGTCTTCCTTTTATTTCATGTACTTTATTGCATAGACTAAGAAAAAATTCTTTAACTCCAGTTCATCTACATCAGAAGTTCTATATACCTGCAGCTTTTTCTTTAACTGCAGTCCTAAATTATGAAAAAACATAGTCTTTCCATGATGAAAACATATTCTTTTTTCCCATGGCAGTAATAACTTTTTCCAACAAAACAAAAATCTCAGTTGTTACCTCGCAAAAGTCTTCTATTCCCAAGAAAATCAAATCTGTTAAATCTCTTAGCAGAAACCAACTGGCAGCATAATATTGTTCATAGGTTCATAGGTTGGTACTAGGCTATTGGCCCTAGGGCCTATAGAAGCCTAGCCATAACAACTCCCTGGCTATTCTTCCCACACTATTTACTTCCCTGGATCCCTGTCTAGCAGGGCAACTGACATGATCCCTGGGGTGAATTTCCTTTCTCCCATCCAATCATCAAGGTTTCTTTTGAAGAGGGCCAAAGAGGTGCTCTGCTTGACATGTATGGGCAGTCTATTCCAGAGTCTGGGGAGTCTCTAAGTCAGGAACCTATTCCTCCAGCATGTTTTGTTTATTGTGATGACAAGATTTAGATCCCTGGAGCATGTGGCTCTGAGGCATTGGGATTTCTTTAAGTGTAGCATGTCCAACAGCTCTGGGTTTGACATGACCTTGTATGTTAAGCAGAGATCGCCTCAGAGTAGACGATATGCGACAGAGTATAGCTGGAGTTTTTTAAGGCGGTCAGCATAGGGCATCTGCTTTAGGCCTGTGATTCTTTTAGTGAGGTATTTCTGCGACCTTTCCAGTTGTTGCAGATGTCTTAAGAGGTACATACCAAATAGGGCATTGTATTCTATAATGGGTCTAATGAGGGATGAGTACAGTGGAAAAATTACCTCCTTTTTTCTGGATGAAAAGCCCTTAGTGATGAGGTGTGCCACATAGAAGGATTTCCTGACTGTTGTGGCGATGTGGTTATTGAAGGTGAGACCACTGTCCACCTTTGTCCCTAAGTCTCTTATCACACTTTCAGTGTTTAGTGTACTGCCACCTATGTGGTAATTCATGGGTACATGTTTTTTCCCAAAGGGGATAACTATACATTTCTTGACATTGAGCTTGAGCCCATGGCTCTGGCACCAAGCATTTGTTTCTGTAAGGCCGTTTTGTAGAGTATCGACATCATTTGGGGATTCAATAATGGCTCCCAGTTTGCAGTCATCTGCGAACTTTGTTAGCCAGAGTCCTTTAGTGTTGGCCTGTACTTCAGAGAAGTAGATGCCAAACAAGAGAGGTCCCAGGACTGAACCCTGAGGTACTCCACTTGTCACTTGTCTGGAGCTGGATTTGGTGTTAGCTACTTCTACAGTGTGGGTTCTGTCAGTAAACCAGTTGGCAACCCATCGAGTGACGTAGGGATTAATGCCCAGCTTGGTAAGTTTATCTATGATTCCAGAGTGGGGGGTGGTGTCAAAGGCCTTGGCGAGGTCCAGATAGGCTGTGTGGACTGCCTTACCCTCATCTACGGCTCTGGAGACTGATTCGAAGAAGTCAATCAGGTTCAGGAGACAAGATCAGCCTTTCACGAACCCAAACTGGGTGGGGTCCAGTGTTTTAAGGTTGCCAATGTCTTTGTTTATAAGTTCCATGATAATATGCTCCATGGCCTTGCAGATCAGGCTCATCAGACTGATGGGGTGGTAGTTCCCGGGATCCAAGGTGGATCCCTCCTTGTGGAGTGGGATAACTGTAGCTGTGCGCCACTCAGTGGGCATGAAGCCTGAGGTGAGGGTATGATTAAACATGACACTTAAGTGAGGTGCTGGTTCATTTTGTAGTTCATGTAGTACACAGCCCGGGATGTCATCTGGTCCCATGGATGCTGTATACTTAGCTTTGGAGAGTGCGTTTTTTACCTGTATGGTCATTATTACCGGAATTTGGCAATCTTCTGGTATTGAGATGGGCCATTTAGGGGGTGAGAGGGTGGTGAAGTTGGCACTGAATCGATCTGCCAGGATATTGGCAATATCCTTGGGATCAGTATATTTAATGCCATTCTGTTGTAGCTCAGAGCAGATCTGAGCATTGCCATTTAGATTCTTGACATAGTTATAGAATGCCTTGTTGATTGTCTTTGGAATCTTTGGCAATTTTATTTTCGTAACTAACTTTGGACAATTTTATGAGGGATCTCAGCTTCTTACTGAGGCTTGTAAGGGAGTTTTTTGCATCCTGGGATTTTCCTCTTTTCTGCAACAGTTTCTTCCTTTCGTTGTAAAGTTTGTTTATGGCAGGGGACCACCAGATTGGCTTCCTTTTTTTGGAGGAGAGCATCTTGGTTCTATTTGGGATGGCATGATTCATGCAGGAGTGGATGCGCTCGTACAGTACCTTAGTGTAGGACTCAGCAGTCGAACTTTCAGTTCCCATCTGCATGGTGTCATGAAGTTTGTAACTTCTGACTTGAGTAGCATGAAGTTGGCTTTGGAGAAGTTTTTTTGTGGCGGTTTCCTTACTGGGGGGTGGGGGTGGGATGTGGATGTTAAGGGTGATTAGCTTATGGTCTGATCTAACCAACGAGGGGGGGAACCATCAATTTCCCATGTTGGTAATGACCAGGTGTAGGACATTGGAGCCCCTGGTGGGACTATGGATTAGTTGATCCAGGGCACTGGAATATATGAATTCCAAGAACTGTTGGGCAAAGGTGTTGGTACCCGAATAGTTTTCCCAGTTAATGGCAGGATAGTTGAAATCACCCAGTATTAGGGCGTTTGGTTGTATATTAATATTTTCCAGTATGTTTAGGAAGGTGTAGTGAGAATCTTGAGTCATGGTGGGGGATCTGTAGCAAGCTACAGTTTGGATTGCAGTCTTACCTAGTGTTAGTTGCACCTGGAGAATTTCAGACCATGACAAGATACCTATTGATGCAGTCATTTTGTTGTTCTCCTTATTCTTACCACCCATAATTTTCTTTGAAACTGCTGTCCTTCTATTTCTCTCTGTATCATTTCTTCCTCCATCTTGCCTTTTACTTTATTCACAATGTTAGCATATGTAATCATTTTTTTAGCCAGAAACCATCCAGTTTCAGGGGTACTGCCTTAAAACTAGCTTTTCCACTGGCTGAATGTATCCTTGCACTTCAGTCTTCCATTTCTATGGTGCTAGCTTCATTATTCAGTCTTTCAGCACACTGCTTTCTCCCAGAACCTGATCAACTATTTCAGTCCAGCTTGCCTTCTATCTATCATTGGGTTCCTCTCTGCCAAACATCTCTGTTAGAACTGGTATTTCATGTCCTCCTCCATTCAAATACATTACTACATATCTCCTCTCAAGCTGATAATTCCCTCCTAAAACTTTTGTTTTCTTCAGTATCTGTTTCAGTATGGTGCTTTTCCATCGTGGTAATTTTTCATCCAACTGCAACATCAGCCTTCTGCTGAAAAAAAGAGTAAGGGGAAGTACCACTGTCACCTGGACAAATTCCCTGCAAACAGTATGAATACCGCCTCATGTCTCTCCTGAAGAGAGGCCATTGACCTAGAGTGACCAACACAGTTAACAAAGTGTAACTAAATAAATAAATAAATAAAAATAAAAAGGTAAGATATGTGTTGGTTTGGGATTTTACTGACAGAATTTTTGGATATTCTTGAAAACTGACATTAGGTGGTAGGAGTGTTGGCGTGCAGGTATTTCCTTGTTAGGGTTAGCATAAGGGCTAAGTAAGAGGATACATTTAGTTCTGTGCATGTGTGCTGCTGGATGTGGTATGTGTTTGAGTGTCTTGTGTACTGCTATTGTTTCAGAAAGGGTTTTATTAAGGTAAGGTATGGCGTTACATTTACTATGCATTAGTAAAGTGGGGCAAAAGGCGAAGCTTGAACAGACACCCAGGCCTCTAATCATACTTAGGTCACCTGGGTCATATATGCAGTGATGCTGGCTAGCCAAACATGTAAATTTAAGGCATATTTGGGTGTAACTTTAAATTAGAAAGCGTTTATTATTACTCTGGTACTAGCAATGCATTAAGTATACAATTAGCCATATACTTTAGATATGGTAATAACTATCTATAAATATAAATGTTGCTGTTTGAGATAAATCTATCAGATATAACACCTTCAAATGTTGTCAGGTAAGGTCATGAAGAAGAAGAGTTGTCAGGGTTACAAATTGCAGCTGCGAAACATGGCTGGAAATAATATCAGTTTGAATAATGACGTTGGTAATGGTACCCACAAGCTACTGTATAAAATAATTGATTGATTTTTATTTTGTGGAACAGATGCATGACAAAAAGTTTGCATTATGTAAAGATTACAGCGCCATATATATACTGACATGTTATGTAAAGCGATATACTTCATTAACTTGAATACAAATGGAATGAGTGTCACTAAGATGCTGCTGATCGGTTCAGTAAAAGAACACTCATGATGATGAGTGGATTTTAAAAAAGGTGCTTTTCTTTTGCATGGCACAAGACCACCTGTACCCATCCCCAAATGTGGAGAGTCACTCATTCTGGGGGAGGGAGGTAGTGGAGACCTGCACTAAGAGCTGGGGAAGGCTCAGGTTTTCAGCTTTGACTGTAAGAACAGGAGTGGGATGTTATTTTTTGAAGGACTTTATGCATTCTTTCTGAGGACTAGAAAGGCAGAAAGAGATACTTGCAAAGGAGCAATGTGGCAGGCACTGTACTACATTGTTCTTTCTAGCCATACTAAAGTCACAAATGCTTTGAAAATATCTCCAAACTCCCAGTGGATGAAAGAAAACCAAAAGATGAAAGCTGTGATCCCCAGTTCTTGCTTCCATTCTGTGGTGTCCTGGGATGTGTAGGGTTGGAGGGTGCTGAATGAAAAGATAGACACTGTTGGCTTGATGTTCGCTGGAAATGGAACAGGGGCCACAACCTTTTTAAAAGGGCCAATGTATGGGAAACAGTACAAGTCCTGAGAAAGAGTTTAGAAATCTCTATTTTATTCCCCCTTGACCTCAAAAACTAGAATATATATCATTAATGCGTATGTTATAATGTAATGCACTGTAGTTTCACTTTGTGCAAGTAATGGTACCTAAACAGACACCTAAAGATATGTAGGTGATATGCTATATAGGATATTAACGGGTTCTAATCTGCACTGCAGCACTGAGAGATAATTAAGGAGGCCACGTAAGCTTTGTGTTTGCCAAAAATGCATCTAGTTCTTACTTCAGCTTCACATAACTATTTTTGTGAATAAGATTTGTGAAGTTATTTCCCAATGAATAAGAGAAATCTGTTAGCATTCATAAAATGATGCAAGACAGTGTTGTCATTATAATGTGCAAGATGCAAAGTAATAATAGCTAGATTACAAATCCTGTCTGGCTCTCTGGAAGCCTTAGTTTGTGATGACTTATGTTTGATTTATATGTATTTCTATACAAATTAAAAGTATATTTGTAGACACATGCACACACAAGCATGTATGCACATACGTACTCACACACACATATATGCAAACAAGCAAAAATATAAAGTAAGATCAATACAGGTCATAATATAAAGCAGAGTATGAGGGATAAAATGAATTGCACTCTGTTCTCCCAACTCTTTAGCATTTCCGAGCAAAGATATTTAAATGAACAACAGGCAGACTGTTGCACACAGCTCGCATTACTCCATGGCGTGGACAGTGATAAATGGTAGAAGCATGGGCTGACAGACAGCAGTATTTATTCTCATTTCCTCTGGTGATAACAGATTTACAACAATGCTGGATAATCCTTAATATGGTGTGCAGTCATTCAGCAGTAAGGCCAAGCAGAGATGCTGCTACATACCGCATGCGGCCACTGAAGTGAAACAGCTCTAGGGAGCTCTTTTGAAAACCCAGTGGGTGGAATGAAAGCTATTCCTCATAGCAACTTGGTGCTTGTCAGCTCTGCATCTAATTGCAAAACAGTGTAAGCCTGCACAGACAGGTATATGCACTCCTGACTTACGAAAAAGTTGCATATTAAAAATAGCAATGGTCAATTTAGTTGTGCAGCAAAAACCCAAACCCAAAACACAGTTCTGTATAATATTGATTTTAAGTAAATGAAGTACACAAAGGACAGTAAGAAATGACACTTTAATTTCATAGTATTGTAGTCAAAGTTAATATTCAAGTTATATTTTGTAATGAGACATGGCTTCATTTTATACTGTAGCTTGAATTGGAGTCCCATAAGATACTAATGTTTGAATCGGTCAGAAATAGTGATATATTAGGTTGCTGCTAGTGGTTTGGTGGGGTGAAGATATTCAAATCTTAAGAGTTCCTGTTTTTCACTTCAGTATAATGTAGGTCATTACTTTATTAAAGTAAATCAATGTGACTTAATAGGAAAACTATGGTTATGGCTTACACTACTTAATTCTTTATCTTTCCCCAAAAAGGTAAGCACATTACAAAAATAAATAAATAAATAGAACCCAACCTTTTCTTGTTACATATTTTTGCTGTCTGAGATCACAATATAGACCTTAAGATCATCATTTTATTACCTGATTGTCAGTGAGTCCTGTATAATAAATGGAAAAGCACAGGAAAGGGCAAGTTTTAAAGTAACAGAAGAGCATTCAAGGTTTTTAATCTCACTCTGGATAGACCATAAGACCCCACCAAACCAAATAAAAAAGTACTATGAACTAATACATGTTGAAACATTTGTGAAAATATTACCTGCCTTTGGCACCCCATAGGGAGGAGGCTGTGCTCCTTATAACTTAATTACTTAAATATATAACTGAAGTCATAAAACCACAGAGAAAGAGGAATAGTCGGTGAGCTGTGAACCCTTCTGTTATGCAAACTCTGAAACTAGTCACAGGTAGCAAAAGAATGTAATCTGACAAAACACATAAATAGTAAGACAACCATTCTCCTGACAAAATACATAAATAGTACGACAATCATCCTGACAAAACACATAAATAGTAAGACAACCATCCTTCAGACAAAACCCATAAATAGTAAGACCATCCTCCTGACAAAACACCCAAATAATAAGACAACCATTCTCCTAACAAAATACAACCTGATAAAGTGCTCCTGTCAACAGGATTGCATGTTAATCTGCCAAACTTGATGAAATGGGAGTCAGTAAAACAAAACATGATAAGAGGAAGTACTCCATCATTTTCTGTCATCTTCATTTGTTTTATCCTTTCCATAATTCATTATTTTAGTCTGTAAAACTAGAAGATGCACCATGATGGTTGTTTTATCTGTCCTATGAGTATCATGATAGATTGTCCTCAGAAGATTATGATAGGTTGCATACTCATTGTCGATTTTTTTTACTGCTTTTGTGTTTGCAGCCTATAATGATAAAGGAGTCATGATGCTTTCTCTCTTCTTATATGAAGATCAGGAACATGATATAAGTTCATGCAAAAACATATGTCAGGTATTTACCATATGCAGTCTGACATGGCTGATAACTTACTATCCCCTATGGACTTTGCGAATGTATTGAGAATGATGTGACTGCAGAATGAGAACTGACTTCAATAGTTCCATGTAATGCACTATTCCCATATCATCCTACATATGATATTATCAATGTGACACCTTGCCTGTTACAAAGAATTACACAGTGATAGGCAGTCCTTAAATGGTGTCTGAAATTACTGGGATTTCTTACCTGCCTTGTGAAAAGCTATCAATTCCTGTCTGTTACTATGTTTACTGTAGAACAGATTCTGCATGGTGACTTAAACACCCCATGCTCCTTCACTCAGTTGCATGCTAGTAGAGTTCATGGATATGATGTAATTAAACAGTATGCAGATCATCACATCAATGTACTTTCATTCAGATTCTGTATACTGACTCAAGGAAAACCAACAGTAGTCTCCACACAAACTTTACATCAGTTTGTTGTATATATTAACCGTTCTGTTACTGCTATGCTTTTTATACTTCTGAATAAACTAGGCCATGAAATGATGCTTCAGAGTGGCCCATACTGTTGCCTCCTTGATCGTGGTAGTCAAGGACAAGTGGCAAAGGTGATGGACTTGAAATGCATTGGGGTTTCCATGTATGTGTTTGAGTCCTGCCAATTATGAAAGTGGGTCATTGCCAAAGCCGAAAGGCACTGGAATATACCAAAGTCACTCTACTTCTTATGTACTGATAACTGGGAAAACTGGGGCATGAATGGATAGGCTTAGAAAACCACCACATGCTAAGTTCTGTCTCTTAAACTAGTCAATTTAGGATGAGAGGCTCATAGGAAGTTACTAGGCTACTGGCCCTGAGGCCCTTATAAGCGTAACCAAGAGTTTAGCCCATACATATGCATGTTTTCCTTAATGATTTAGATGCAGTTATTTGGTCTCAATGGGACCTTGGTGAATTAAACTGGTCCTCTCCTACAACCACCATTGTCCACTAAGTGCTTATGTTTCTAGATTATATAAATGTGTTCTCCATATCTTGCCTGCTACAGGACTCACTCATGCAGGACATATAAATAAATAAATGCTGCAAGGTGTCATTGTTTCCCCTTCTGTTTTGTACTCCCCTCCTCAGTCTCTAAAGTATCTCTACAAAACATTGTTTGTAGAAAATATCTCAACAGTGCTTCTTTCACACTCCTCATATCATAGCCACGTTATGATTTACAGCTCTTTCTTTTCATTTTTAAATTATACACATTTACTTACTGCTTTTCTCTCTTTATATGTATCCTTTCTGTGTGCAGATTTGTTTTCCAGAAGAATTCATTTTTTGTTCTCACAGACCCTCCATGTTATTTTTTCTTTAACTCTAAAACATTTCCCCAAATGCCTTATTCTTTATCTATATTTTCTGCTTGGCAACTGTGACCCCAAGTAGCCCACTGCTTTGCACATATAGGCTGCTACACCATGGTCTCCATGCAAACCCAGTCTCCCTTAATTGTTTTATTATTGCACCATGCTGCTAAGATAGTTTTCTTTATATTCTCTTCATTTTAAATTCAGTATCTCAAAGTGCTGTGGTAGTCCACAGAGAACAAGTAAACATCACCAGACATTAGAAAATGTGCTCCTTGTTTTTATTACTGTATACACATTTCTGTAATCTGTTGAATATCATATAATAAGTAAAGAACATTTATATATGACTGTGTACTATAAGTGAATTGACTTGTTTCATCCACACACCCTGTACTGGTAGATTTCCCTCCTTTCCTGGCATTACAAAACCTTCAGGCTTACAGAAGCCATCACATCCATTTGCTGTTTTGCAGTAGCATCATACAGAGCGTGTTGTTGTGTATCTCTTTCTTCTTACCATTAAAATGTCACTAACCAAGCAGTCTATTCACCTATGTATTGTGCTATTGCATATTTAAATATTCACACTTAATAAATACTTCTACATAACTAATTCTGTCTCAGTGTCTGCACCTCTATGCACTGTGTCAAAAAAGTCACAAAGTAACCATACTCACTGTGCCTTGACCACAAACTGTCAAGTAATTTTTCCACATAATATATCCCCAAGTAGCATAAAAATTATTTACTTATCACATTATTTTGCATTGAAATAAGTACATGAAATCAACACAATTCTTTACAACCAGATGGTATCCTCAGTGCTGAACAAAGAGACTTTGGTGCACTGCATTTGTCTTGCAGTTTCACTGGCTACAGACCTTGTTCAGGGTTCAGTCTTGCTGAGTTGTGTGGCATGTGATCAGAGCCAGATCATGGACAAATGGGTTTTATATGCAGGGTAATGGATCAGCAGCACCCCCCCCCCCAGCCATTACAATCTCCCATAATTAGTTACTTCTCCCTAGTTACCATAAACACAGTTCAAACTAGTCACTGTTCATACTGTTTTCTTCTACAATGATTAGAGATATCTAAAACTTTTATTTCAAATTTTACAGCACTCACACACTGATAGGCATTTGCTAAATAAAGCAATGCAGTCTCACAATGAAAACAGACTTAGCATGAACAATAAGCTTCTCTGCCTTTGAAACTCACATTCACTGAAACATCATTGAAATCCACATTCAAAGGAAATGCATCTGGCCAGTAGCAGATTGTTTACCTTTGGGCTGTTTTCAAACCATAGGCCCCCTGTACACTTTTTAGGACCATGCATACTTGTATGTGTTCTTTGATGCACCATCCTGATTGTACTAAATTATATTCCTTGTGTAATACAGCCCCACTTGTTAGAGTGTGTTGTAAATTTGTAGGTTTGAACATGTTTCCAGGAAGCAATGAATCAACACATATGAACCAATAATGACAAACCTACCCATTACAGAACATTTTGATGACTAAAGGCTACTCAGACTTCAGTCATTACAATAAAACAATATCAGTCAATACAACAATCTTTGCAGAAGTAAAAGTCATCTGAATATTTCCGCATTAAAGACATCTGTAACTAATGAAGAGGTTCCTGCTGGTATATAACTTTACATTTGTTTCATGCACAAATTCAATGCCTGCTGCCCTTGAAGAATAAACTGCTCATGTTTATTTAAAAAAATGTTAAGCTGGTAATATCGCAAGAGGGAATGGCTCTTAAACTGGCAACAGGTTCATACTTACTAGACATTTCATCCAAAGAAGGGCAGACTCAGCAATACAGCACTCCTAAGCTTACCTATTCACCTACAACCTGATTTTTTTTTTTATCAGAGTAGAGAACATATCCATATAGACCAAGTTCAGGCTCAATCCAGGGATGAATCCAAAATAAATGTGAAATTTACATCAGATTAGGTATTTATAGATCAGATTTACATCAGGCACAACATCAAATAAAATTATATTACTAAAAAATAGTGAGATAAATAAAAGCATATATGAGCAACTACAGTAATTTTATCAATGTTGAGATAACTTATATACAATTATATTTAATAATTGTAATGAACTGAATCAACAGTGTTGTTTTAGCTACTGAATAATGAAACATAGAGCAAGGTAATAGACTGTACTCTGATTAGAAAGAAAGAGCCGTATATGATAGGTGAGGTGGAAGGATGGAGTTTAACAGGTTATAAGAAAAGGGGAACATCAAGGGAGGGTAGTAAGGGAACAAAAGAGTAAGGGAAGAGGGGAATAATAAAGCCAGGTAGTTGACTGCAGTAAAAATACCTCATGCATTACAGTAAGCAATGGTTTGTGGGTTAAGTTGAGATGTTGCTAATAATGTAGGTGTACATGTGATATGACCTACGCAAAAGCATTTGGAAAACACTTGTCTTCGCAGGTGCTTTTAAAGTTGAGATCTAAATTGGTGTAGTAGAAAATATTTTGAGGCTGGCTATCGGGAATTTGCAAAAAGTTGTCCGTAAGGATGTGGAGTTGTGTTTTGCATTCTTTAGGTCATTTCTGGGAGAAAGGAGTATTGGTCTACATAGACCTGACTTCTCAGACTATAAGATGGTGCCCTGCAAATCAGCTTTGCTCCTAAAAGGGGGACAATTTCTATTTGTAGAAGCTTAAATAAGAGGGATTCAAGCAGATGATTGGCATTATGTGATGCCCCTGCACTGGCCCAGTATTCAAGGAGCCTCAATCCTCACCACTGGCAACAGTGGGGGATGTACACAATGGGAGGATGACAAGTACACACACAGTAAAGTACAATTTCCCTTAAGAGCAGAGACCATAGTCAGTCTGGAGCTGGTTTCTCCCTCTTTCTTCAGATCCCCAAATCGACTCCCCTCTGGCACAGCTATAGGGTTGAGACCTCAGCTGAGCTCTGTCCAACCACTGCTTCATGTCCCTGCCCAAGTAGCTCACACACACACACACACACACACACACACACACACACACACACACACACACACACACACACACACACACACACACACACACACACACACACACACACACACACACACACACACACTCACACTCACACACACACTCTCTCTCTCTTTGAGGTTTGATTTATATACAAACACAAACACACTCCTGGGAAAGGCTGGCAAAGGTTTACTAGCTATGCTCCCTTCTGCTCAGACTATAAGGTAGTTTCCACTGCCACCAACTACTCTTATCGCTACTTTTAAGGCCCTTAACAAAGGTTGTCCCAGTCTACTGTGTAATATTTCTATTGATCCAAATGGTAGTCTGACCAAAAGCAAGGCTATTTAGGAGTGGTCTATACAGCGTCAGCAAATATATATGCAAGCATTCTAAGAGCTTAAATATATCTCACAAATATCAGCCACAAAGATAGGTTTAAATATATTTAATAATAAATAATAAAAGAACAAGACACTACTCAGTAAATCAACACAGTAACTTCAGAGTTCAAAATCACAGGAAATATTTAAAACAACAGTGCATGACAGTCTCAAATAAATAAAGAAAACATCTAAACTAATTTTTACTATATTTCTATCTGAATCTTAATAGAGTTACTATGCCCTAGAAACTTACAGCGAGGCAAGTGCAGAAGGTGATGATGAGTGGATGTTCTTGGTAGGTCCAAGACAAAATATAAAATGCCCAGTCTATCTCTAAGAGAGTTCTTAAATTAATATCAACTATTACTGCTTGGTTAGCTTGGATGACATCACTTTTTGTCACCTGACTTCAGTTCCCAAGCTGTCCTCACTGTCAGAAAGTACAATCATTTTTAATATCTCTCTGTGAAAAATACATATCTCTCAGATGTTTGCAGATCCTGAAAGTCATAAAACAATAAAACACTTCTGCATCTCAACCCTAGTAATTACTTCTCTTCCAAGCCAATACAAAAAACTTCTAACTCTAGACATTGTATCTGCTACACTGAAACTGAGAGAGAATTTTTATAGCACAATCATAAAACAATTTAATTTCAACTTATTTTCTTGAAGTTTTGCAAGTTAACCATGTATATTCTAGTTTCTACTGTTAAAACATATACATTTGCACAGGTGTATAGTTTATATACATTTCTGTTCTTCTTCAGCAGGGTATGCTGTGGTTACATTTTAGCTCAGTACTTTGCACACACTTCTGTAGCAGTGGTTTAATATACACATAACATAGTTCTCTTACATTTGTAAGACAAGCATATGAATCATGTTGATAGTCACAAATGACATAGAATTATTTACAAAATTCCAGATAGCTGGGCTGACAGTGTAACATGTTGCTTTATATACAGCCATTATATAGTCATTTTGCTTTTCTGAAGGTGAGGCAGTGTTTTTTTCAGAGGGAGTACAGAGAAACAAAAAAAAATATTTTTCTCCCAAATGGTTCAAGAGCTTTAATATTTTAAGACAACCTTCCTCCTACCCCAGAGTATGCATTACCATATTTTGCCATCTCTGGCAAAATTCTAAAACAAACTTCAGACAGTTCTCTGTAAAACGTGCCCCTTTGTAAGTGGTACTCTTTGAATCATCACGGTTTCATACTGGCTGAGGCCAGGTGGTTACCTATATATACTGGGGCTAAGCATCTCATCTGCATTTTGATTTGTAGAGAACTAAAGCTGTGACACTTTGGGTCTTTGAACATATCAAAAAATAACTTTTTTTTAAATTAAGAAGCAAAAAAACACCAAATGATGTACCAGGAGGACTCCAATAAGTAGTTTTTAGTGTAGTCAAAATTTAATATTCGTCCAACAGACTTCTTCAGAAACTAAACATAAGAACTCAGTCAAACATTTAAATAATACAAGCAATTAACACCAGCCAGTCAGTACATCACTCTCATGAAAACTGATTACATCATACTTAAATGCTGATTAAAAGCCATAGGACAAAATAAAATACAAATTGTTTCAGTATTCAAAACTTTGTTGATTAAAAAACAATAAACTAGTGCTGTAGGAAACATCAAAACTAATATTTCTTAATAGTCACTTTCCTGTTGTTTAAAAAAACATTTAATGTTCACAGCGGCATTAAGACCTGGGGAAATATAGGAGGCCAGCCTAAATTGCAACTCAGCATTCCTCTGGGCCACAAGATTTCTAAAGTTGCCTCCCCTTATGTCCTGCCTAACCACCTCCAATACAGAAAAAGTATTTTTTTTTTCAGTTGACACAAGCAACAGAGTGCTTAAACAGAGCATTGTTGGAATTTTTTGTATTAATGGCATACTCATGCTCCAAAATTATTTTTCTTAAACATCTAGTGGACATGCCAACATAAAAGGCAGGACATGCAGAACATAAGGCAATATAAACAATACCTACGGTACTACAATTTACCCAGCCAGGGACAATAAAAGTTCTATCCACATGGCCTAAGGAAATGATGCGTCCTTCAAAAATAAATTCCAACAATGCTCTGTTTAATGACAGTTTTATTTTATTTTATCCTATGGCTTTTAATCAGCATTTAAGTATGATGCAATCAGTTTTAATGAGAGTGATATGCTGACTGGCTGGTGTTAATTGTTTGTATTATTTAAATGTTTGACTGAGTTCTTATGTTTAGTTTCTGAAGAAGTCTGTTGGACGAATAGCGAATACTAAATTTTGACTACACTAAAAACTACTTATTAGAGTCCTCCTGGTGCATCATTTGGTGTTTTTTGCTTCTTGGTTTTGTCTTTGCACCTTTGCTTGGTACTGCTGTGTTTTTAGTTTACTTTTTTTAAATTGTTATTGTTTATATTGATGAAAAGTGATTTATTTTAGAACTCAATGTAACACAAAAACAGTTGTCCATATTTTTCCATCACTGTATATGAAGCATTTGTACTTTTCCGTTCCTATCCCATTCCTTACAAATCATTTATATTCTGTTAATCATACCATTATAAAAGTGTGGTTTGAAAGCTAAGCCATATTAATTGAGGTTGCATGTATCTTAAATGCACTAATGGGTACATTTGCAGGTTTCATATTTAAGTATCAAGTACCTACATTTAATTTTCCAGCTGTACCACTTTTGCCTTACAATCTATGGCATTCATATAATCTAAATGTGAAACAGAGATGTAGCAGATATTTTTATTCTTGTATAAAAGCTGTTGACTATTTTGAAGATAATTTACTTTTTGCTAATCCATGTGAATGATATGTATATCATCATCTTCTTTTCTTCAGATGTACCATCTGTTATTTTAAAGACAAATAGTCCACTTTTATTTATGTTTCTGCAGAAGACAGACCTGCAGCCAGATGAGATAAAATTCTGTAGATAAACAAAATTCCTGACAATTTGTCTTCTTCCCCTCTTTCAAATTTTGTACAGACATCTCTTCCAGATCAGTAGATGACCCAGTGAAATGGGGTGGACATTATGTGGCAAACTGCATTTCACATTATATAGCTTGCAAATTTCACTCTAGTGAAATAAGACAACACTGTCATAAATAAGCATTTCTGAAAAATAATGCATAGCAAATCAAATCAAAGTCAAACTACAACCAGCAAAGTTGCAGACTGTTTACAAAGATTCGAGGAGGCACTAGAATTAAAACCTGGTTGTTCATCTATTGAAGTGAGGAGTGGTGGTGTTGTTGTGTTTACAAAGATCTGCAGCACTTGGTATTTAAAATGAAGTGGATAATATGTTTGGCTTAATCAGCCTGCCAATTACTCCTCAAATATTAAGTTGTAGAGTACTGACCACATCATGGATGCCACAAGGCACCTTACATTTAACAGGTTTTATCATATTTTAGCTAAGTCTTGCCTTGAAACAAACCTGACATACTGCACCCTTCTGAGTCACCAGTTCTATTTTTCTAAGGTGTGATACAGATTGAATTCACTTATGCCAACATTTAGTGGCCATGCCTCTCTGTCTGGATGGCCATCTGGGATGACTGGTACTATTCTGTTGTTTTGTCGGATGAAAACAATCTTGTTTGAAACCTTTAATCACCACTTGCATGTGATATATGATTCATTGCAAAAGCCTGCTGTTAATAACATCATTTTCTGCAGTGTATACTATCTTATAGTTAATTCCCTCACGAACACCTACAAATTACAGCAAATCATGACCATCTCGGGTCAGCATTCATCTTTGACAAGCTTGTCTTTTGTGTGGCCGACACCACTGTGCTGCATTTCCACTCTTGTTAGCTTCACACACAGATTTGACCAGCATGGCCTCCATATGTCTGCCTACCATGTTGAGTAATAATTGCACGGGTGAGATGTCATCCTCCAAGAGTGACAAGTTCCTCCAGGGGCTTTGTCTACAGACAGTCAACATTTACAAAGATATCAATCCTTGTACTTGAGTGTGTCATAGCATTATTGCAGACCACTTTATTACACAGTTCAGCTAGAAAGGATGGACATGAATTCTTGATGTTTAGTTTTAAATAAGCTGTTGAAATGAACTTGCAGTCCTAGTTGAGATTTGATAAGGCTAGTTATACAATAATCAAGCATGCACACATACACACAGTAGTCAAAGTAGCTCCAACTGCAGAAAAAATAAAAATGCTGGGGGAATATGTGTGTGTGTGTGTGTGTGTGTGTGTGTGTGTGTGTGTGTGTGTGTGTGTGTGTGTGTGTGTTGGGGGGGTACATATAACTCCATGAATTCCATCTGAAGTGGTACCCCCTACAGATGTTTCTCTTTACTTATCATCTTTGTTTATTTGCTTCTTTCCCCATCTCTTCTCCTGTCTTTACTTGTACATTCTGGTAAATTACATTATTTGGACACACCCAGTGGTAGCATACTCTTTCTCACTGTTTTATTACTGAATTACAACATTAGGAGGGATGACAACAATCCATACTAAATAAGTTTATATTTAGTGAAAATGAATGAAACTATTTTGCCATGCTAAATGTTATAGTGCCAACAGAGTACAGCTGCATAAACAACATTTAAAAATCTATCCAAAACAAAATCATATTGTTATTTCATATTGCCACATCATTTGACATCAGCTGCTGTCTGCTGTTATGTGCTGGTTGCACTCTTGCCTATGTTCAATGGCCTTAGTTATCTAAAGTTAACTGTCTCAGGAAACTTGTATTGCCATGTCTGCACTGTGGACAGACTATTCTTTTTTGCATTCCATTATAGCTTCTCAGCCATCTGTTCATTAGTGTCCATTCTCATATACACAAACACTACTAATTTGTAAGCCAGCAACATGCTAAACTAAAATACAGATGATGACTTAAATTGATGGTGGTCAGAGCTATCACAAAATGCCAGCAAAATGGTTTCCAAGACCTCTGGCATTTGGCAAATATCTGCTGAGAACACCTGATAACAATCTAGCTGTCTGTACAATGAGTGACACAAAATAGCTTCTTTTCAGATGCCCAGAGCCCTGAATGGGCAGTAATATTGATATTATCTCTTGTGTGGCTAGCATTCAATAGAAAAAATAGCCAGAGCTCAGCACTCTATTAGATATAAGATAACATATGGAAATTAAAAAAAAATAAAATGTCAAATGTTACAAAGAGCAATAAAGAAAATCTTAAAAGAAAACAAGCAGACCTCTTAGAATATAATTAGGCAAAACATGTTAAAGGCAAGAGAAATAATTTCTAGAGGAAGCCTATACAAAACATCTTGCAATAGATGGAATACTGGTCAGCACTGCAATGATAAAGATCTTTATCTATCTATTATCTATCTATATGTGTGTGTGTGTGTGTGTGTGTGTGTGTGTGTGTGTGTGTGGTTGTACAAATGTGTTTAAATGAAGTTTAAAAAAGGATTTGGTAATGCACTACTAGTTTGATTGGAGCCTTAATATATGGGAGTCTGAGTAGAGTGCACTTTATTGGAGCAGAGATATAAGGCACACATGCATGTACACACACACACACACACACACACAAACACAAGAAATTGTACTGCTATGCATGGAGGTTGTTTAATACTGAAGCCGGCAAGAACTGATGTAGAACAATGCACAGAGGTGTGCAGGGGCCTGATTTGCATAGGACGTGCCCACAGACTACCTCATTTACATAGTGCCAAAACCCTTACACCTGTGCAGAGCATTAGTGCTCTACTGAGCAGCAAGGGATGTGTGAGTTGCAAACTCCTTGCATACTATGCAAGACATCCACAAATTTTAGCCAAGGTAGGCACTTCAGAGGAAGTCTACAAAATAACGTCAACTACGCCATCAGCATTCGACTACATCTGCATAAATGTATGGGAAGTGATTCATTCATAACACAAATCACAAGAACAACAAATTTAACAGGGCCAATAGAAACTTATTACAATTGAACACTTACTATGATAGAGAAAAAAATGAAGTCCTTTCTACAGATTGAGCAATTAATGAAGACTCAAAAGAAATTGGTTCATAGATAAGTACTAGGCTAGTGACCTTGCAGGTCATTTCATGCATAAATAATTTCCCATTCAAAGGTGAGAATCATACCCTGTATCTTGTGATTGTGAGGTAAACACCTTAACCATTATACCAACCCACAACTAAACTAATGCCATTTCTAATATTTATACTTAATAAAATATATTGTGAAAAACAGAATATTGATACATATATTTCCAGCCTAGACGGGCAAATGTAATAATAATAATAATAATAATAATAATAATAATAATAATAATAATAATAATAATAATAACTAGAAATATATAAGAAAGATTTAAGAGGAGTTAAGCAAGAGGCTGGAATGATATTTATTAGTATGGAGAATATTATATAAATATTATATAAATTATATAGAATAATATAGAAGGTTAAATTGCTTAATTAATTAATTACATGTCAAGTAGAGCAGCTCTTTGGCCCTCTTCAAAAGGAGCCTTGATGACTGGATGGGAGAAAGGAAATTCACCCTGGGGATCACGTCAGTCACCCTGCTAGACAGGGGTCCAGGGAAGTAAATAGTGTGGGAAGAAATAGCCAGGGAATTGTTATGGCTAGGCTTGTATAGGCCCTAGGGCCGATAGCCTAGTACCAACCTATGAACTTATGATTTAATTAATTTAATTGAGCTATACAATTTGTTAACCGGGGTTAAACTGATCCCATTATACTAATTTTAGTCTCAGCCCAGACCCCAGCCTTTCATCAGCTAGTAACAGGACTGCTTCCTATAAAACAGCCTAATAAAGTTCCATGTAAATGCCAAAAGTGAATTAACACTGCATTTTAACACAACAGCTTAACAACCGGCATTTTTATCTGTCTCTGAGCCAGAAGATGTAATATAAAAACACCTCCCCTCTATGCTGCTTGTAATGAAGTGGATTTTACTACTCATTTTATCACCAAAACTAGGGCAAACTTAGGAAATACAACATCCCCTGCTGCACTTCAATGATTGGGGAACTGTCTTTTAATCCAACCTTCCAGCAAATTTTATATCAGAAAATTCAAGAAACACAAAACAATATTATTCCTTAAATGAAAATCTGTAAAGTCTTCAAATGATCACAGACATGCTAACTAAGGTTAACAGAACTACAAGAGGTTGGTTTCCTTGTTATGTTTTCACAGAAGTAGCCATGTTGTTCCTAACATGTATCCTACTCGAAGGGCGACCACACCTTGAACAGATTTTCTCATTCCACAGAACATATTTTCTCTCTTTAAAATAACCCCTGTGCTACCACATGTAATTAAAACATTAATTAATTAGAAAGTGGTTTCTCCTCTTATCTGGCATCTCTGTATTCTACCATTTTTATTACAAAACATAGTTTGGATGTGATACTGTCACATCATCATCAGCCCCCTTTATCCCATTTTTCTACATGGGTTTGGGGTATCATGTTAATTGTCGCCATCTCTCTCGAGTCAGTCCCACACTCCTGCCTTCGTCAACACTCATGCCTGACTGTCACAGATTTTCTTTCACACAATTCATCCACCTCTTTGCTTGACATCCTTGTT
Source organism: Protopterus annectens (assembly GCF_019279795.1). Taxonomy (NCBI): domain Eukaryota; kingdom Metazoa; phylum Chordata; order Ceratodontiformes; family Protopteridae; genus Protopterus; species Protopterus annectens. The sequence goes on from NC_056731.1 coordinate 562,041,031, forward strand.
TCCTCAACTTCTTCCTGTCTGTTCATAATCTTCTTCTCCAGCTTATCTTATGCTTTTCTGCACATGTCCGAACAACTGTAATCTGCTCTCTTTGATTTTTTCTGCAATTGGAGCTACTTTGGCTTCTGCTCTTACATCCTCATTTCTTCGTCTGTCCCACAGTGTGCATCCTATTACTCTTTTCAAGCACTTGACTTCCATCACCTCTAGCTTCCTCTTCTGTTCTGCCTTTACTGGCCAGGTTTCTGTACCATACAGTAGTACTGCTCGCATCACGGTCTTGTATGCCTTACTTTTCAGCTTCTTTGCATTCTTCTGTCATAAACTACACCTGAGACGCTATGGCAGTTGGCTGTAGCCCCTCTGATTCTAGCTTTGACCTCTTCATTCAGACTTCCCTTCTCAACCACACCTCCCAGATTCTTGAAGCTATTTACTTGTTCCACTATCTTCCCTTCTATCTCAATTCTCAGCTTCTTCTGATTTCCCCAATTTGCTGCCATTACCACTGTCTTATCTGTGCTTAGTTTCATCCCATGTGCCTTCAGTTTTGCATTCCATTCCCCTATCCTTTGCTGAAGTTCTTGTTCAGAGCCTGTAATACCACATCGTCTGCATACAGCAACTTTGTTGGTGTCCCCTCTGACCTGTTTGCTAATGTAAAAGAAAAAAATAATAATGCACCAGGATAACACACAACAGACGTTTATTCCCAGAAAGTACAAAATTAGTGAACGCTTTCGCAACTAGCGTTGCTTCATCAGACAATGTTAAGAAAAAAACAAATACTTAAATAGGTAGATAAAAGACCAATCAATAAATTAACATTGACCAATAAAAAATAAAAATCAATTAGACTCCTAGCTCTGACTGCCAGCACAATATAGAATAGAACGAAATAAAATATATACAGAAAAATATATACATTTTTAAGAGAATATAAAACATAAGCAAGAATAAAAACATGGACATTACATGTATTACATATAAGAAATTGCTAAGCAACCTAAACAACTAGAATGCAAACTGTAACTAAAAAACTAAACGCCAACTATGGCTTAGATTAATGTTTAAGACATCTGGCCTTTAAGAAAGGGATCAAAGAGGTAGTGGCATTCAGACCAGGATACTTTTCAGCATTAAGCTTCAAAATCCATTTTTGTTCATGCCCCTCTGTGATGTTCTCTATATCACCACCTCTAAGATTCCTATGAATATGTTCCAAGACAAAAAACTTAAAAGCATGAGAGCGGTCATTAGACATAACATGGTTAGCTAAGGCACTAGATTTTATTGTTGATATCTCTTACATGCTCCAAAATTCGATCTTTAAGCATTCTATTGGTTTTTCCTACATAAAAAGCAGGACATTGTTGACAAAAAAACAGAAGTAAACCACATCTGTGGTTCTACAGTCTGTATATTGGTTAGAATGCAGTGAAAATTGTCTGGTAGGATGTAGGTATTAATTCTTATTATAAATAAACTGACATGCACTACAGTTCCTACAGGAAAAGGTTCCACAATGAGTAGAACTACTAAGAATTTTGTGTGCTTCACTGTGACAAAGCTGCTGCTTAAGTGATTTATTATTTTTGAAACTAAAAATAGGAAAATGTCTGACCTTATCTGTAAGGCCAGGCACTTCTTGCAACAGATACCAATATTTCTTACCTATGTCTGCATATTGGTTAATATTACTAGAAAACTGAAACACCACTCTAAAGTTATTACTAGTTGTGGCAGTCTGTCTTATATCAGAAAAAGCATTCTCTGCATTAAAATAGGGTTTACACCTAGTACCTCTCTGCTTCCAAGCATCGGAAATAGTTTGATAAATATCTAAAGCAGTATACCCCCTGTCCAAAAACGTAGTCTTCAGATTCTTTAAGGCGGCTACCGCATCCTCATCTCTGCTATGCAACCGCAATGTTCTAAAAACCTGACCCTTCAGCACATTCCTGGGAACGTGTCTAGGGTGCATACTAGATTTATGCAACAATGTATTTTTCCTGGTTGGTTTAAAATAAATATTACTACGAAGACAATTCAGGTCAGACTTACTAACTTTAACATCAAGAAAACTGATGTCTGTAGCAGAGCTATGATAAGTGAACCTCAAAAAGTCAGTTGTCGAATGTAGGTAATCAAGGAACTGAGCCAAATCAAAACCAGAACCTCTCCACAACATAAAAACGTCGTCTACAAATTGGACATACCAAAGTATTTGTCCAAGATACGGGTTACTAATAGACAAAACATTTTGCTCTTCCGAGCTGACCAAAGCTAAGTTGGCGTAGCTATTGACACAAGCAGTGCCCATAGCCACGCCAACCTTCTGCAGAAAAAACTGCTCCTGGAACATCACAATGTTGTTCTCTAAAATTATCTCCAAAAGACTACAAATTAACTGTATCTTTGTATTGCTCAAACATTTATTCAGAGAGAGGAAATGCCTAATGCTATCAATACCCCAAGAGTTAGGTATACTAGTGAACAAAGATTCTATGTCCAAAGTAACCAGGAAGAAGTCATCATTAATATCAATACTTTCCATTTTATCATGTAGCCATTGTAAAAACATCTTTGTATCCTTTAAAATTGTGTGGCAGTTTTCCAAAAAAACATGTAGAGTCCCCTCTACATAAATAGACAGGGGTTCAGTACACCACCCACTTCCTGAAACAATAGGGTGCATGGGTGGAGATGACATATCTTTGTGAATTTTGGGTAAACCATACATTCTAGGAACAAGAGGTTTATGCACATTAAAATATTTGAACAATGAGTCATCAATTAAATTTGTAATCAGTAGATCAAATATCAAAAAATAAACTTTATCTATAATTGCATTAACAGTGTGTTTAGGGATACAATTTCTTGAACTGTTGTGGCTTCCATACAGCCAACTCCTAGGTCTTCAGCCTGATCTCTGTTGACCTTAGAGCTTTGCCTGACCACTGCTTGCAGCTGATTGTGGCAACCAATAGTTTGTGCTGTGAGACAACTGTTTCACTGGAGATTACTTTGCAATCATTGATTCTACCCCATGCCCTTTTCTTACTAGGAGGAGGTCTACCTGAGTTACATGTTGGCCACTTTTGTATATGTAAATCTCTTTCTGAACCATGTGTTGGCTTCTATCAGACCATATGCCAGACAGAAGTCTAGAATGGCCTCTCTTTCTTTATTCCTGATGCTCCACCAACGTGAACCCAGGCAGTCATCATATCCTGTTCCGTCTGCCCAGATATGTGCATTCAAGTCACCTATTATCAACACCAATTCTTGTTGTCCTGCTTTATATAGTAGGTCCTGCAATTGCTGTCTGAATGCAATCTTTTCCTCACTAACACAAACCTGAGGTTGAGCATAGGCTGAGATTACAAATACAGCCCTGTCATTACACTGGAGGCTGATTGCCATGAGTCTGTCACTAATTCTGATGATATCTCTCACTGCCTTCTGAAGCCTGTCTCTCACCACAATTCCCACTCCATTTCTAGCCTGTCCTCCACCTGAGTAGTAGACTCTGGATTACAAGCCAAGTGGCTTCACTGCACTGCCCTTCCATCTTGTCTCTTGGATACATAGGATTCCCATCCTCCTCCATATTATCATGTCACCAACTTCCAAGCTGCATCCTGTCAGTGAATCTACATTAAGTGTAGCAATTATCAGTGCATGTTTGGCAGGTTGATTGGTTTTACTTCCAGCTTTTGCTTATCAGAGCTATCCTAGGTAACCCAGGCTGGACAACTAGACACTGGCTAGCTAGTAGCTTATTGAGCCATGGCTGTTGGGGTTAATGGGGGGTACACTCACTGGCCAATAGGAGTACATACTCCCCTCCTACCATTAGCATGGGTCCCTTGTGTAGGTTGGAGTAGGCCAGGTCCTCAACCTATTTATCATCAGTAAGTACCCATGCCCATTTTGGCGACATTAGTCAACATGACCGAATCACCTAGAGCCATATTTCACACAATTGAGGGGCTAGCCTTCTGTGATACTGTCACATATTCCTGGAAATTTGTTTCACTGGAACTTATACCATGGTATCCATATCATCTCAAGGTTTCCTGGTCTAGGGAAAGCTCACGTATGAAGGTGTTGTAGTCTTTCCCGATTTCCTTCCAACAGAAATCATAAGTGAGTCCTTGTGCATTCACATCTCACATTTATTCTGTACTGTCACTCATAATTGTCCTTTTCCTCTATCACTGTGTCTCAGCTTTTGTGATTCATAGCTCCTTTATTATGTAGTATCTGAGCAGCCAAGCTAGGAACCTCAGGTGATAGGAAACCTTTTACTGCTGACAGAATGACAGACTAAATAAGCACAAGTAATTGATGATAAATGAGTTTTATCTTTGTAAAACATGAAAGTGAGGATTATATTTTAGCTGTAGAAGGAAAGAGTCATTACAATGGATTTAAAACACAAGAAGGAAAGACAGAAACTGCCACTAGGGAAAAATATTGCTGTCAGTCTTCCAAAAGTTAGATAGTTAAATATATCTATTCATATATAGAAATATATAGATATACACAGATAAATATTTAATTTGTAAAAATAATTTTCCATGGAATGAGCCCGCGTATTCCACATACAGTCCATTCCATACCTTTTCATGTCAAAAGACCTCCATGTGTGTAATTTGCTAACTGGGTGGAAGGATTGGTACAAGACCCTCTTAGACCATGAATCTGGGCACTGTGATATAAAACAGGAGTCAAGAAAAAAATAATTCTGCAAAGAAGTATTAAAAGAAGACAAACGATACAAAGGTCTTTATATACACATACACAAATGATCACACACAGTATGCATGTACCTGACAAAGTACATACAGTTGACTTATTAGCATAAATACACAGGATATTGCAAGAGAATGTAGGTGATAGAAAGCTGCAATTAAATAAGAGAGAGAGAGAGAGAGAGAGAAAGTGATAGTGTAGAAGAAATAATCAACAAGGATTTAGAAAGCTTCAGAACTTCAGCTGCAAATATCACAGGAGAAGCAGAGAACATCAAGATAAGATGAAATTGCCTGTTTTTTTTATTTTCTTGACTATAATGGGCCTTTCAGATCAGTGCTGCAGTGCTTCTGTTGCTAATTCTGGATGAAAAACGTAACCACTTACAGATCTATTATTGAGTAAAATGGCATGATTCATCAGTAATGCATAATATTTGCTACCAAGACTTGCCCTATATCCCTCTTACCAGGAAGTCAGATGTTTTACACAATTAGATATGATATAATTTTCATCCTATTCCCCTTCATGTCAAAGCCTGTACTCTGCCCATGTGTGAATATGTTTAACCAGAGATTTATAGCCCTGTTATGACATATCTGCACGAAAGTTATGTAGAATTAAATACAGTATTAAACTTATTACTCAGCTGATCCAAATGCAGTATTGTTGGCTACTCATGCTTTTACACTGCTAAGTTAAGTCACATCTGCATGCATCTGCTAGCAGCCAATTATCAGAAGGTCTTAATGGTTGTGCACTTTATCCTTCTTTTAAAATTAAGCAACTTTTAATTGTGCTTGACGTTTGCCTTTTATATCTGCAGACTACTACACCTGGGATGTAAATTTCTATTCATTATTAAATATATTCTGACCTGCTGTCACTGCTTTGGCCCAAATGATCACCAGCACCCTGTTGACTTGTGATACACACAGCCACCTGCTGTATATCATCTTTTTGCAGATTTGCCCTTCGATCATGTTTCAACTCAAACAAGTTAATATATGTTTGTAATGTGTGTAGAAAAATAACTCCCAGTTTTTCCAAGTTTATAGGGGGCTAAACATACCTTAGTATTACATATACTTAACTATTTGTGTATATTGTTTTTGAAGTCTTAATTCAGGAATCAGGGAAAAAGACAAACGTTATAAGGGGCAAAAGCCCAAATTGAGACTTTTTAAACACTGATGTTAAATAAGAAAGTCAATGCAATAATATATTCTGTATTAAATTGCATATATTTGCACACAAATTAAGAAGTTTGGATTTCTAATAGTTGGTATTTGCTACCAGCTATAATGAATTGCCAGAAAAGTTCTAATTTTAAGATGGAGAATGCAAAAATTTGAGACAAAAATCAGAAACATTCTTTGAAATCAGGAACAGCTGAAATGCACATATTTTCAGGGAAAACTGCACATATATTTTTGAATACTGAGTAAGTGCAAATATGCTTTCCATAAATGTGAAATACGGCTAATATACCTTTGTGTAACTATGGTATCAAATAATTTGGTTAGTATACCTTTGTGTAACTATGATATCAAAGAATTTTCATTGAGGCTTCCTGCAGTGAACAACATTAAATACATTTGGATCATTTCATCAACAGTAGGGTCAGAACAAAGGCAAATGTAGTTTTGGACCATTAAATGATATGCAACAAGCAAAAATATCTCCTGCTGACATAAAACTCATTGTTTATTTCTACCTTTGGTCATTGTGACCTTCATTCAGTGAATTACATTCATGCAAGCATCCTTGAAAAAGTAACAGATTTGCTCCTTAGCAATACAGGCTCAGAGCATTTTTTTAAACAGAATACTGGAGTTTCTACAGTGTTTTGACAATCGGTTTGATTTACAAATAGTCCAGAAAAGAACGGATAGGTGGCAACCCTAGTTCAGACTACGGGGAAAGGCAGATGTCAGACTGAGTTCCACAACTCCATAGAGATGGTAGGAAAATGACAAATGAGATAAAAGCTAGTGTATCTGAACCAAACATTCTGGAAGCAATGGATGAGAAATTTACTGGTAGAGATAGCCCATTAAAGCTCACTGTATATGTCTGTGCGTTGGGGGGGGGGGGGGGTGAAGTAATCCTGTCCAACAGTGAAGTAATCTTATCAAACCGATAAGGGATTGATAAATATCTGGGAATATAGAGTTCTTTTTTATTAAGCAATAGTCATAAATGGGCAAGAAAATAAAAACATTCTTTTTTGTTTATGGATATAAACTTTCTGTGTAACAAATGAATAGACTGAAACTAGAAATGTTTTGAGTTTCTGTGGAACACTAACTAATGGTGGCAGTAGTATATTTTTCCCCCACTAGATCTCATAAATTTACAGATGTAAATAAAGAAAGGATCTATAAGATAAATGCAAATTATTTGCTGCATTTCTTACTGAATTATCCTTAAGTATTCTTTGACTGCCCAGAAATAAACACTGTCGCTGAAGAAAGACATCTTATAAAATATCAAAACAACAAAAGCATCCAGCTCTAAGACTGGAGCTGTCCTGTGGGAAAATTCAAACTAGTTATCGAGAAAACATCAGGGAAATAATGAGAAAAACTTAATCATTCCAACTGGATAGCAGTGCTCCAGTCTAATGGTATTTTATTAGTTTTAGCCACACAATACAACGTACTGCATAAAATGAAAGAATTGCAGTAATTATCTAGTGAGCTACTTTTCCATTTAAATTATTTATCTGAGTTCTACATTAATTGCATAATGCACTGCTTAATTAGGTGCTAAACTGCTGTCTGCACATGTTAATTGCAAAAGAAAACAAAAAAAAAAAACCTAAATGCTCAGAGTTGTTCTCTTCTGCAAATGCTGTTCTTTGTGAAGTTGTTTAAGTGCAGGAGATTAATATAAGCCTATTTGTTTGATGATGGTTTAAAGTGCATTCTGCTGAAAATGTAGGTAGAAATAGTACTGTTTTGTTTAAAAGAAAATTAATGAATGCAAATGCCTGCACTGTTAATAGTTCAACAATAAAACCTCTGAATCATGCACAAATTGACATTGACAGCACTGTGCATTGCTATGTGCCACCTGACCTGAAATTGTATATTCAAGCGACATAGTCAGTTGTTTACTCACCAAATCTGCAGTATTGTTCATATTACCTTGGGACCTTAAACATGTATTTCTCTAATTTATCAATGTATGACAGTCTGTATGTAGCTCTAGATCCTGCTGTTAGGTGGTGCCATTGTTTAAACTTCTTAGTTCTTCTCTATTCTTTTTCAGTGAGTGTGTACATTGAAATCTGATGTTTCTGTATAAACAAAAATCTGTTATAAATTAATCAGAATCTTCATTTATTAGACAGGTAAACATATATAAAAATATGCTGCCTCCAGACTATCACAGCCCAATTGTTACCAACTCCCTAGTTTGTTATACGCCTGATAGGTTCATAGTTTCATAGATGTATACTAGGCTAAAAACCACTGGAGTCCTAATAAGCCTAGCCATGCAACCCAAATGTGACCGACTTCCCGAAAGGTATTATAATGCATTTCTTGTTATTGAGTTTTAAGCCATGGTTTTGGCACCAGGTGTTTGTCTGTGTTAGACCTTCCTGAAGTGTGTTCTTGTCTTGGAGTGATTGAATGACTGCTCCCAGTTTGCAATCATCTGCAAACTCAGTTAGCCAGAAGCCTTTGACACTGGCTTTGGCAACTGAGAAGTAGCTGCCAAAGAGGAGTGGGCCCAGCAGAGAGCCTTGACTGATGAAGCATAGAACTACTACGTGAAAGCGCTTACATGTTTTTTACTAAATAATTATTTGGTTTTGTGCCATGCATGCCCTTTGCCTGCTTGGATTTCTAGTAGTTCCATACATTGTTGACACTGCTTGAGTGAGGTATTGTATAAAATTCTTCAGCCAGATCTAAACAGACAGCATGAACTATTTTCCCCTCATCCATTGCCTTAGTGACATTTTTAAAGACGTCCAGCAGGTACAGTAATCATGACTTTCCTTTGACACATTTCTTAACTCTAAAGATGAAGCATACAATGAAAGGCAAAGGATGTCTGCAGTCTGCAAAGGTTCTTAATCATACCACTCTCCAGCTCCAGCTTTAGGCTGCTGCTTCATAGTGGGTGCCAAACAGGTATGAACAGACAGAGATGTTTCCAAGGTGAAATAACAGAATGTCTTAGCAGGACATGTCACAGCAGCACACTTTTAAACCAGTTCATCTGAGTCAGTAGAGAAAATGTGACATAGTGCTACTTTGTGTGTGTGTACAATTTACACAAATTGTATAAACCTGCATTTTAACTGCACTCACCTTTTCAAATATCACTGAAATACCGCAACCTTCAGTAATCTACCTGGGCTTAGTGTCTTTACAGACAGCTACTCGACTAATACCCTTCAGTTCAGTTCCTCTCATTTCAAGAAGTGTAAGGTTTCCAAACCTGGTCCTTATGAGCCTCAACTTGGCCACTTTCTTATACAATGCTCTATGTACTCTAGTCTTTTTGGATCCATTTGCAGGAAGTCCTTCTTTAGCATGTAGGTACCTCATAATCTCTTTAAAGATTAGAGATTTGCTAACCTCACCAGCATCTTCTGATGTCACAAACAGGGACTGTTTTGCATGAACAACAAGTTCCCATAACCCATTAGGGTCTATTCTATCAAATCCACTATTAACACCCCTTTATCATGTCCTGCCAACATTAGACTGAGTCACACTACTACCCTGTTCTCTACTCACAAAAAATGCACAATGAGTCCTGGCACTCTGCTCCCTCACCCTTCTCTGCTTACATATCACTTCATTTGGGACCCACCTGTGCTCCTCTCTCTCTAGTACCAGTATATTGTGGATATACATCTGTAAAATATTTTTATTTTGCAATAAGGTTCCTTCACATAGCTACTTCTTTCCCATGTCAGCTGGTCATATAACTGGGTTCCACCAAAAATAGGTTCTTTTGACCCAGCCTTTGGAGACTGAATATTAATATTATCTCTTTCCTCAAACCCAAGTTCCTCAGGTCGAGCTCCAGCTTTGCTCCTCTCCTTTGGCCCTGGCTGCAGCAGAAGGACATCATTACCAACTCTTTCCTTAGCTCCACAGCTATGACTCTCCAAGGCCATATGCCCATTGAAGGGTGACCCATATCAGATCCTCTCCTTGGTCAAAAGCCACAGTGCTTGCACAACACTGAAGTTCCTTTCACTGGTATCCATTTCCTTAACTGCTGCACTGTCTCTGTCCCCAATGCCATTACTGCCTTTATTCCAACTTCCCTGAAGCTGACCCTCATCACTATGCTTGGAGGTGGATCCTTTTCTCCCCATGAACACCACTGGTATCATTTCCCAGAATCTGGCTTCTAGTGCTTCCCTTGTCCTTTTCCTCAAATACATGAATTGGACTCCCACCACTCTCACAACTCCACATAGCAGGTTGCAGCACCAACTGTTACTCTTAAGGTCCACCTCTACAGTCTGATTCCCATCACTGCTACTAACCTCAGACCCCAATATGGTACTCCCACCACTGCCCTTACCACCAGACCATGGTGTTACACAATTTCTTCTGGTCCCAGAAACTAAAGTCTGAGCAATACCACTGTTCTTGATCCTAGGAACTTGAACCTAGCTCCCATTAATCCCCTGGCATCAGATACCAAAGTCTGGTCAAAACCACTACCCTATTTCTGGGTGCTCTTGTTCCCACTCTTAGTCCTGTATAGGGAGATACAATGCAGGTTCTCAAGTGGGAGTTCTGGAGGGCATTTGCATCAATTCCTACACTCCTGCTCTTTGGCCACATTGTGATACCAGATGGAACCCTTGTAAATGACCCTCAAGATGACATGAGTGTGTTCAGGTTCTGTACCGTGCCACCATCTAACCATGCAACAGATACACTCTAAGTTGGGACGGGTCTTGCGGGAGTACAGTGAGTTGATGGTCTCTTTGACCCATTCGCAGTACCACTACTGCTGTGACAAGCTAACTGACACTACTTGCCAACCCCTATACCTCTTGCCTGCAATCTGCTTCCTCGGCACTGCCGAGTTTTTTTTTTCTTTTGTTGCATAACCGATCAATAGTGTGATTCCACCAGGATGACTTCTCTTTTGAATTTGTCCTATTCTTAATATGAGTGGGCACAGCTCGCTCTGTGCAGCTATCAATATGGTTGTACAGAGATTTTGTAAATAGCTCCGTGTGTTCTATGGTGTTTACTTGGTTTGGGGGTGCTTGGAATTTAGTCAAGGTGTTGCTTAGTAGAGAGAGAGAGGCTAGCCTTAGAATAGTTCCTAAAGATTTTTAATTTTGCTGGATCCCTGGATTTAATTTTTATTTCAAGTAATACTGCTTTATGGTCAGATCTCATGAGCGAAGATATTATACTGTGTAAGGAACACTGCCCTCCCAAGTTTGTGACTACAAGGTCAAGGATGTTTGTACCCCTGGTAGGAGAATGGACCAACTGTTCCAGGATCTAACCCCTTCCTGACAATTTCTTCTCGTCAACTAAATCCCTAGTTAACATTTATTTTACACCCTTTACATCTCTTTAATTCTGTACACAATTTCGAACAGATCAATCATCACAGATCATATGGGGTAAAGGACCTAAGGTTACTTCTCAAAGAACATTCATATTAATTTCTTTTCCACCCAATTTGCTATAGCAAAGCTATTAGATCTAAAGTTAGAAATGCTAACGAAATAGAGTAACCTTCCCATTACTCCCCAGAAGTATCAGCCAGGTATCTAACGTCCTGGACAGGGGTCATATTACTGTAAAACCATCCTACATATTCTTGTTAGCATCTGTTTACTCTCAGGCTGAGAAACGTAAGTATAATGGAATGTTCCTTCTTCATGCCTCTACTTAAAAGATTGTCACAACAAGCATAGCAAATGTCTGTCCCAGAGCCTGGTGTATAGATAGACGTTTTCATGGGGTATATATGTAAACACACTACCTGAGCCTCTAATTATATGTCCTAAGCATGCTGTCTATTAATTCCTTCATGTATGAATATGTTATTCTTATGCCTGTTTTGACTCTGTATATGTGCTTATTACTCTGTCATTATGTAAATGCATACAGATCTCTGTACTATCTATGGTGCCTGCATTTGTAAATGTGTACATCTCTATGTATTGAATGTGGGGCTTTTCTTCCTGGGCCTCTGCTGAAAAAAGATTTTTGGCCAGTTGGACTTTCCTAGTAAACAAATGTAAAATAAAATAAATGTTGGTAGGAATTGCTGGGCTTGTGCATTAGAAGTGGTATAGGATTCCCACTATAAAGAGTGGTAGTTGAGATCCCCCATGGATATCATATTAGACTGAATGGTGAGGAACTCTAGTATATTGAAAAAGGTAGCATGGGTTTCCTGGGGCATGGAGGGGGACCTATATGTTAGAAGGATATGGTACGACACCCTGTTTATGGTGAGTCGCACATGTATGAGTTCAGGTGGATCATACACTTGTATGGATGTGAGATTAGTCTTAATATAGACTGACACTCCTTCTCCTTTAGCTCCCTCCTGTGCAGTAGCTGGTCTAAAGTTATGAAAGGTATTATAACTTTGCATTGCTGGGTTACTGTAACTTTAAACCATGACTCTGTTACTACACAGATGTCTACACTTTCCAGGGAGTTCTTTGATAAGACTTCTAGCATTGAGCAGTATTACTGTCACATATTCCTTCATAGCTTAAGTGGGAAAAAGGCACTATGGGGGTTGAAATGGTCTTTGCCAATATCTAAAAGTGCAGACCATCCCTGGCAAAGTTGTGTGGTCTGTCAAACATGTCCTTCCAGGCCATCAAATATTGTACCCCCGCCCCCTCGGACTGACACCAGAAGCAAAGCCATTTGTTAAAATCAGCTGTTTTCTGTTGGTAATGTGGCATCATCCTTGGAGAAAGTAGTATACTGCTCAGTGTTGGGCTCATACCTGCCTGTGACACATAATCAGTGAGCTCAACCATGTCTCGTTTCATATAGTCAAGGGAGGTACATCTCATGCCATTAACACCACATGGACTTTGACAGAGCCATACCGGTACATGTGGTTCAATGACCTGAGTGTCTGTGTGAGTTGATGGATCCTAGACTCTGAAAGGCAGCAAACCATGACTCTCTCCTTACTCAGTCTGGTGAGGGGGACATCAGTGTGCCTCACTATAGAATCACTAATGACCAGGAAATTTGGCTGTGTGCTGTTTTGCCTTAAGGGCTTGGCAGTGGAGGCACTGGATACAGTGTTACTAAATGTAGCCGTGGGTTGTGCTTTAAAGTAGTGTTTATGTAATAGCTGAGGACCCCTTCATTGATTGTACTGTGCAGGAGGTCTTAGTGTTTTTGGAAGGTTACCTGTAAGTGCCTCAGTAGAAGTAATTTTATGTGTAGGATCTTTACCCTGTGCATTAGACATGGTGCAAGTGTCACTGACTACCTCTATAGGATTAATTTTGGTTGTATGAGAGAGTTTTGCCTTCAGCGTTAAGGTATTTACACCTCTTGCATACACTGTTTTATTAAAAATAAGTGAGTTCTCAATGTACATGAGTCAACTGCTACAATGCCTCAGAATACTTATCTCAAACAGACCAGTCACAGAGAGAGTCAGGAAGTGCATATCCATGGCCACTGATCTACTAGGGAGAAGTGAGGGAAACTTAAATAGTAAACAAGTCAATAATACAAGCGACTTGATGAACAACTTTTAGCTATGAGCAAACTAGATGGTCTAGCAGTTTAAAAAATCTGTCTAGACAGTAACGCCACAAAGGTGCAGACCACAGACCAAAAAAAAAGACACTCAGAATAACAGCCACAATAAGCCTTTACCAGCAATTCCCAGCTCAGGAGGGTGGAGGCTACTCTCTCCTCCCACAAGTGTAGATCACAAACCTTCCTAATGTAAAATAACTGGCCTGAAGCCCAAACACGTAAACCAGAACTAAGCCACTTTTTGAAAAAAAAAAAAACAGACACAATAAGCCTTCAACCAGCAAATCACAACTTAGTTAGGTGCAGGCTACCTGTCCTCCACAATAGTGTAGACAACAAACCTTCCTTATGTAAGATAACTATTTTCAAGCCCAAGTGCTTAAATCAAATCTAAGCGGCTTAGAATAACAGTTAGAATTTAATCAGGCTACTCACGAGCAGTAATAAATGCAGCAGAATACATGCAACTGAAAACTGTAAGAATAAGCAGCAAAAAGCAAAATAAAGTAATAAAGTAGGAAGAAGAAGACATATAGTAAAAGCAGTTGAATGAAAGTGCATTTTTTTAGTAAGTGGGAAGGGAGTAAACAGAAGATAATTCACATTTAAGAGACTAAGGGGGTGAGGCTTCTCAAATGATCTCTCAGTCCTAAGCAGAATGAGCTGATGAGATGGGACTGGGAGGAGTGTCCAAAATCAGATTAATAGCAGGGGTGGGAAACTCAAAAGCCACCAAGTTTAAAAGTACAACAACAGTAGGACAAGTGAGTGGAAAAAATTAAATGCAAACAGAGATCAGCAATAGTCAGGCAGGGAACAACAAGTCAAACAAGCACTCCAGCTAAATAAATATGCCTCCAAATATTTATAGTTAAATGAGAAATGCTATTTCTCAGCTCCTCGTACTAATTAGCTAGATATTATTCACTGTCTGCAAAGACCATTTAGTATGGGTGTGTTATTAAACCAGACAGCAGTGGCCAAATTATGGGGACAGTTCCTCACCCCAAACTATCCTCTGAAGCATCTCAGAGCCATATTTAAAAAACACATACTTTATTCAGAAATGCCTTTGCAACTGCATGCATGGCTAACTCCATCCATGCATTACCCTGTTGTTATCTCCTCTACAGTCTCCTTTCCGGTCTCATTATCATTAACACTTGCCTGCTTTCATTACTGTTCCTGCCCTGTGCTACGTCTTTCTCTTTTTCTCACCCTTTCAGTCTGTTCTACCCACACTTGCATATGTAAAACACCCACAAACGAAATTCCTTCTTAGGCTTCCTGTTTTTATTTGGTAGAAAGTTTACACTGGCATCTGGCTGGGTCTTGCTCATACCAAGCTTCTCCTAGTAATGTTTGAATCTCCTCCTTGTCATTCATGACGTTGACTTATATCTTGAGCCTTCTCACCCCCCTTTAATACACATGCAATGTATAAAATAAATGTGTCAATGAAAGAAGCGTAAATACTCCATCTAGCCAGGCTAAAAAAAGAAAAAAACAATTAGCAGTGCAAGTCAGACATATGGATACTATATTCCCAAGAGCAAATAGCAAACAGAACAAGTATCTTCAAATGGATAACTTTTGCAAGAGTTAGGTTATTGTACATGTGTGCAATACGTACACACTGAGGGAAGATCTCTATTAAAGACCTGTTGTCATCATTTATAACTCTTTATGAATCTCAACAGGCTTGTGTACCTGCCTTACTCCATGGAACACATTCTTCATGATAGCACTCAGTGTTTTGAAGTAACAATACAATCCTTAAATGGATATATTGTTTACAGAACTCATACATTTTTTCAGGAAATATTAGCTGTACAGTAAAATGTTAAGGGGCTTTCACACTAGGACTTTGGGGAATGCGTAGTGATAACATGCCATGATAAGACAAGAGCAAAAGGATATAGCCACTTATCATGTCTTACAGATAAATGTGTCTCTGCTGGACTAAGAACCATGAGTTTTAGAAAAGTGGGTGAATACGATACAAGAAGAAGCATGCAGGGAGCTCAGATCTTTCAGAGCCAGGACAGTAGTTGCCTCGTTAACAGGAAATGGTAGAGGTATAAATTTATTCAGTTTACCAGCTGAGCTATCTAAAGAAAATGTAAAAGTATTAAGATAGTCTACCTAGATGAGTCATTAGCAACCTGATCAGGGACTGGGTTGAATTTTTAACCACTTTACTGAGTACAAATATCAACTCAATTTTATATATATATATATATTTTACATTTGTTTACCGGAAAGTCTGACTTGGAAAGAATCCAATTTTCAGCAGAGGCCTGGGAAGAAATGCTCCTGATGCATCTCTTTGTAATGTGGGAGAAAACTGGAGTACCTGTAGGAAACCCACACAAATGCAGGAAGGACATGCAGACTCCACACAGAAGGCACTCCAGCCAAGAATCAAACTGGAAAACCTCTTGCTGTGAGGCGACAATGCTACCATAGCACCACTGCCCCATCCAAATATAGGGAAAGTTGGTGATGGAAAGCAGAAGTCTAGGAAGTTATCAAAAGAAAGCAAGAAAGATACAGGAAAAGTGGGAGATAAAAAAGATGGAACAGGTAGAGAAGAAATACTAGTTGTAATAGCAAAGAACAATGCATCAGAGGCACTCTACCAGCTTCTGGAAAGTTACTCAGCAGATGACACAAAGAAATTCTGTCACACTGCATGACAAGGACAGAAAGATAAAGATGATAATCATTAGACACCATTCGTAAGGGATACTACCAGTGACAACTTGCTCAAGAGTCCACAGACATCATAGGCCGTTGGAAGGAGTACTGGCAGCTTCTTAATGAAGAAAACTTCACAGAGGTATACTGCTCCAGACACAGACTATGAAGAAAAGCAGCCCACACAAGAGGAAGTAAAAATAGCACTAAGGAAAATGAAGTCAAGGCTAAGATGAAGTTGAAGTCACAGCAGATATGCTCAAGATGGTGGGTGAACTAGGAGAGAAATGGCACTTGGAGGTACTCACCTTAATATAGAGAGAAAAGCGCTTCCCAGATGACTGGAAAATAAACATTCCATTGCTATCTCATAACACGCATCCTAAGTATTTCCAACAAAAACAAGGGGGGCATTCACAACTGTGGGTAGTATGGAAGTATCAAACTTCTGTCACACCATGAAAGTTCTGGAAAGTGTGATTTATAAACAAATACACAGAGTAACAGACAGTAAGATGGGACATGAGCAGTTCAGATTCTGATCAGGATGCAGCACAACTGACCTGGTGTGTGCAGTGAGGCAGACAGTATAGCAGAAGGTAGAGATGAGGAAAGAGTCCGACTGGGCATTCCTAGACATAAAGAAAGTATATGACAAGATCCCATGAAAGCTGATTTGGGGCACCCTACAATGATAAGAACTATTGGTTAAATTAGTGCAGGCTATGTACTAGAACCCAATGACAGAAATATGAACAGTATTCTGAGTCACAGAGGGATTCCCTGTGAAAAGGTGCACATCACAGTTCATTTCTGAGACCACTGCTGTTCATACTGATGCTCAAACATCTTAACCTCTAAGCACACGGAATCTGGACAAAGCCAAAAATAATGGGGGGGGGGGGGTAAAGGCAAAAATAGAAATTGCTAGAGTAACAGATTTTGCATTGGCATGCATTTTCTATTAGACATGACATCTGAAACTCATATGTATGCCATTATTTTGTGACTTCAGTCTTCAGTGATTTGCCAAAGAACCACAAATTTTATGAGAAAAGGATCAAAAATATGAGGCAAAAATCTGGACAGATAAGAGGTATGCTGATGATGGACTACATTAGAAATTAAGTTGGAGAGAACAGAGTAACAAAGGTGATGTTAATGTGGCATTACAAGCAGACTCTGGACAGGAACTTCAGGAAGTGACAGCAGATCAAAATGCAAAACCGAAGGCACATGGGATGAAAATGAGTACAGATCAGATAGTTGTTATGACTGTAAATTGAAGAAATCAAAAGAAGCTAAAAATTAAGATAGAAGGGAAATAATGAAACAGGTTAATAGCTTCATGTATACTAGAAGGGGTGGTCAAAGAGAAGGGAAGAGCTATCAGAATGGCTGTAGCCAAGTGACACACAATGTCAGGAGTAGTGTGTAGTAGAAGAAAGCCAAAGAAGCTGAAAAGTAAGGTGCACAAAACAGTGGTGTGATTAGCAATAATGTAGGGTACTGAAACATGGGAAGTGAAGGCACAGCAGTTGAGGAAGCTTGACTTCATGGAGATGAAGTGCCTGAGACATATGACTGGCTTATGCTATCTCATAACATGCATCCTAAGTATTTCCAATTGCAGTGAAGGTCAAAAAGAACATATTAGTGTGGGTTCAGGCACATCTGCAGGAAAGTCAAAGACAATTTGGTGAAGAAGGTCTAGGAGAGACAGGAAGAGCACAAAAATGAATGAGAATGTCTGGCATGCAGATGTAAGGACTGCATGAGAGAAGATCTGCAACACTGAGAAATGACTGTCAAAGAAGTCAGGAGAGTAACATTAAAGTGAGAGAGGTGGCAACAATTGACAAAACATCATGATCCTATGTAGAAAATGGGGAAAAAGGGGGTTGATGATGATGATGATGGTGGTGGTGGTGGTGGTAATGATGATACAGTACCAGCAACTTTCACAACTCGGGATCTGTTGAAGAGCCAGTTTGCAATCTGAATGCTCCAGGCTACAAAAAGTGTGAATTCATTGGGAAAGTAGTGCAAAATTCTCTACTCTCCATCAGCAGCCAAAACATTTCATTAACAGCATCACCTAGCTTCATACAACATGCTTTGAGATACCCCTCCCCACATGGCCCATCCCACCCACATGTCCTCTATAATTATAACTGCCCTGCATGAGATTGTACATGAAAAAAAAGAGGAGGAGCCACTGATGGTCCACATTTAGAGTGACCATAATATAAGGGGGTATCAATAAACCAGTTTACTGTCTCCTGTAAAATCAACAGTGGGAAAAGGCAGCAGTCCAAAGATTATATAACTGTTAGTTCAAAAATTTGTGTAGGTGGCCTTCTCCAGAAATATCCACTAATTACAGGCTTTCCAACTGCTACTAAAATTGTGGAAATTATCATATAAATATATATATATATATATATATATATATATATATATATATATATATATATATATATATATATATATATATATATATATATATATATATATATATATGTGGGTTCATGTCAAACCAACGACATGTTGAAATATTGAAAATCACTACACCGAAACGAAACCGTCGACAGTTGAAAACATCGACAGTACATGTATACGAAACTACAAGCTAGCATGGGTCCTGCAAGGGGGAAGTAGAATGGGTACAGTATCATATCATATCCTTTACTTCCCCCTTGCAGGACCCATGTTAGCGCTGTAGTTTCGTATACATGTACTGTCGATTTTTTCAACTGTCGACTTCATTCGTGTAGTGATTTTGATATTTCAACATGTCGTTATTATATGTATATATATATATATATATATATATATATATATATATATATATATATATATATATATATATATATATATATATATATATATGTATATACATATATGTCTATATATATATATCTAAAGAGGGAGAGAGACCATATGATTGACTTTTGAAAAGCCAAACATGTAAAGTAAACACAAAAACACAACGAACACTTACATAAAAGCTCCGCCCCCACACACCCGCATAATTTAAATACAGCAACTCTGAGATCGCACTACAGTATGGAAGAGGGAAATTTTCCCATTCCACAGTGTACGGAGATACCGTTTCCCCAAGGCCGGCTTTTCAAATTTTGACTTTGTGAAAAGTCGATCATGTGAAGGGGACCCATATATACATATATATATATATATATATATATATATATATATATATATATAAATATGTATATGTATATATATATATATATATATATATATATATATATATATATATATATATATATATATATATATATATATATATATATATATATATATATATATATATACACATTTATATGAATGGATTCCATACATTTGGTCGAATTACACTTAGTCAAAAATGATTCCAGGCTCACTTGGTCAAAGTTAATTTGGTCGAAAATGGAATATAGCCCCTGCCCCACTGCAGTGCAACCCTGGAGTGAGAATATTAAATAAGGGGGGGTGGGGGCGTAGCCCCCCACATTATGCCAATAGTTTTTACTAAAGATATATATATCAATGCATTTCTAATGGATATACCTTCTTATAATAGTGATTACATTAATATTATGTGAGGGGCTACACCCCCACACTCCCCATTGTGGGGGGCTGTGCCCCCCACACCCCCCTTATTTAATATTCTCACTCCAGGGTTGCGCTGCAGTGGGGCAGGGACTATATTCCATTTTCAACCAAATGAACTTCGACCAAGTGAGCTTTCAGTCAAGTGAGCTTTCAGTGAAGTGCAATGCCTGGTATAATTTTTGACCAAGTGTAATTCGACCAAATGTATGGAATCCATATGTATATACATATTATCTTATCTCTCTCTCTCTCTCTCTCTCTATATATATATATATATATATATATATATATATATATACGGTTCTAGGTTATAACATCGACAACTGCTTTCACCGACAACAGAAACATCGACACCACATAATCAACAAACCATAAACACGAAACCTCACATGCCCGACAAACAAATAACCGACGGTCCACAAACACGAAACCCCATACACTGCACACACCACAATAACAACAATCAACTAACAAAACACATCCCCTGTCCAAAAACCACACACAGAACACAAGCACACCAAAATCCTCACAAACCCACACTAAACCTCACACACACAACTATGTACAACCCTAACTCAAACCCTTACCCTAAGGTCCGTCACTATCGCACACTCAGCTAACCCGCACCCTAACCCTAACTCACTTAACCTGCCCCTAACCCAAAAAATACTACTACCGCACACTTACCTAACCCGCGCCCTAACCCTAACTCACTTAATCCGCCCCTAACCCAAAAAATACTACTACCGCACACTTACCTAACCCGCGCCCTAACCCTAACTCACTTAACCCGCCCCTAACCCAAAAATACTACTACCGCACACTTACCTAACCCGTGCACTGACCCTAAATCACTAAACCCACCCCTATCCCCACAGACTGTCACTATCCACACTTACCTTACTCGCACCCTAACGTCCGTCACCACCGCATACTCACACAGCCTTCTTTCCAAGTCACTATCCTTGGCGTCAGCGTTTTCATCCATAGCATCGGTCTTCCGCATGTCGATCATCTGGTGCCTGCTAATCCGTTGTCGGTGATGTCGGCTGTCGATCTTCTAACCTAGAACCTTATATATATATATATATATATATATATATATATATATATATATAGATACATATATATACACACACACACACACACATATATATATTTACATGAAAGTATATATATATATATATATATATATATATATATATATATATATATATATATATATATATATATATATAAATGTATATCTAACATGCCATCCTTATTGCAAACAACAAACACAGTCCCATTTATTTCCCTATTTCCTTCCACAGAGGATGGTGTTCTAATATCATAAGTTCCGATAACCGTATAGTATTGTCGTTTCTCTTTATTTTTACCCAATCAATTGCACATCCCAAATTATATTATTGCTTAAATATTTTATTATTTGCTCCTAACATCCAATAAATGTTTATTAAATGCAGACAGAATAGCCAAGAAGTTAAATGACTGTGTGTAAAATAACAATTGCTAGCTGCATAGTGTTGAAATTATTAACAGCACATTCAATATATTATGCCTTTACAAGCCCTTAAATGGAATTTGGTGGGCTTCTTTTGCATCAAGAGCCTTGGAGTGTGTGCACATTTTTCAACATAAGCATTCCCTAGTTATTATTTTATATTTAATACATAACCAAATGCTTAAAATGTGCATTAATTTGGGACTTCCCATCTTCAAAAGACACAGAGAACAAGCCTCTGAACAAGCTTGTTTGTAATCTCTTTGTACTGGCAGGCAGTCTGTTATACACCTGGCTCCAGATCAAAGACTTGAACATCTAATCATAACAATTCTTCCCTTGCTTTTACAGACCACATCCAGAATTATTTATTAATTCTCTCACACTGCATAATTGCTGGATCACTTTTACTTTTATTGTTTTTTTTTTTCTGCTGTTGCCAATATGCCTCAAGACAAAATCTCTGCCAAGTGACAAAAAGACAGATCCAGCTGGCAACAGGGAATAGAAAGAAATTTTCATGAGCTCACAGAATCCATAGAGACAGTAAGAAACGATGACAGGCATGATCTACAGAAAATGAATGCATTTCCATGCCAAATATAAAACTGCGAGTCAGCTATATTACCAAAAATCATTTCAACCTTTTTGTTCAGCTAATTTTATATACCTTTTTAGATCATGTCATCTTCTCAATATAACTTATTTATTTATTTATTTATTGACATTTGATTGCTAGGAAAGTCCAACTGTGTAGAAGCCCATTTTTAACAAAGGCCCAGGGAGAAATTATCTAAATTATTACAAAACATTTTAAGAACAATAATTTTACAGTCTTAACCAAATTAACCATTGTGGCTTTTAATTTGGTTAAGACTCATTTTTAAAGTGACTTTTCTATACCGTTTTGTTTGTGATAGTTAATTTTACAATCTTCAAAAAAATAAAATAAAAATATCTCCACCTTCAGGTCAATTTATAACTGAGAGCAATCAGTTTATAGCCAGAACAAAGCAGTTAACAAATAGATGCAAGTAAGACACGTTGACTGCCATTTCCTGAGACTAAATAACTGGCATAAGCAGAAAAGTCTACTGGTCAAGCAAAAAGGGACAGTGGCCAACTTAGTAAGAGGTCCTTAGAGTGCATGGCCTATTTCACAGAGACTTTCAATCACAGAGCAGGCATATATTTAACGGATTAAAGTTAATACGCAGCAAGGTACTTCATGATAAATACATTTGCATTAAACACTGACAAAATATCAAGGTCAGATGTAGTGACTGCAGGCTATTAATCACTGTCAAAATTTTCAGTAAACTTGTAGGTGATGGGCCTTATAGCAGAGCTCCTGCAATATTGAAGTCAGATGTAGTCACCACAGGCTATTAAACACTGACAAAATTCCCTGTAAACTTGTAGATGTAATGCCTTGTGGCAGAGCTATTGCAATATCGCAATCAGATGTAGTGACTGCAGGCTATTAAACACTGACAAAATTCTCAGTAAACTTGTGGGTGTAGGGCCTTGTGGCAGAACTGCTGCAATATCTATGCCAGATGTAGTGACTGCAGGCTATAAAACACTGATAAAATTCTCACTAAACCTGTGGGTGTAGGGCTTTGTGGCAGAGCTGCTGCAATATCTATGCCAGATGTAGTGACAACTGCTCTATGAAGGAAGATAGTGAAAATAATTAGATAGTGATAATATTTCCTCCCACAGTGGGTGGTGTTCTAATATCATAAGTTCCAATAACTATATGCTATAGTAATTTATTTTTTATTTTTACCCAATCAATTGCACATTCCAAATTGTAAAATTGCTTAAATATTTTATTATTTGCTCCTAACTTTTTATTAAATGCAGACAGAATAGCCAAGATGTTAAATGATAATAAATCCAAAAAGAAAATAACCGCCAAAGCTGTAGTAGAGAATAATTTAATCAATGGTAAGTGCTTTCGTATAACACTTCATCAGACCGGATGGTCTCATGAAGTGTTATACGAAAGCGCTTACCATTGATTAAATTATTCTCTACTACAGCTCTGGTGGTTGTATTTTCTTTTTGGATTTATTATACTTGTCTAAGAAGATTGATTGTTTCTTTGGTGGTGCATATTTGACAAAAAGATGTTAAATGACCTGTAAATATACATGATGCATTGTGTACACCCACCCTTGTTTGATACTGATAGCACTCATGTGTGCAGTTTTTGAACAAAGCTTTTAGTCTCTCCATGAACATTAGCAGCTTAGCTTTGTCAATCTTACTCTCTAAAATAGGGTCAATCTTCCTATTGCAGGCTCATTTGGGATACTGACCTTTCATGTACTATCAAATTTAACATTAGCTTTTTTGGTGTTACATAATTTCTATTCCATAAATGAGTGCAAACAGGAAATTTTCAAGTTACATCAGTTTAAATGGTACAAGATATCAAAAGTGTGTATACTTGCATATATTGTTTAGCAGTATGCATTCTGTTATATCATAAAGTAAATATAAAATATCAGCACTTTGTATCTTACTCTTTAGCTATTTCTTGCCATATAACCTTTTTTATACACAGATGGACTGTTTTGATTCTAGAGCCTGCTGACTGTGTTCCTGTATAAACTGTAGCACTCAGAAAATATATTGTTTTGTATAATCCATTCTTTTAAAAATAGTATGCTAAAATTTTTATTAGGTCTCTCTTTTCAACCACAGAAATTGTATCTTTCCATGAAAATTTGATATGGCTTTCATTTTCAGCCAGAACATCCGTTCTCTTTTCTTCATTCACTTTCAAGTGTCTACATTTTGGCTAATAAATCAGTAATCATATCTTTCCACTACCCACTTAGGCCACCAGAACACCCGGATTACATGTATCTTCAGAGCTACAGAATCTGTGTGAATGTGCTCATCCTGTGTTTTCTTGGATGTTTTCTTTTTTGGAATAAAGCATTTTATGGATCAAGAAGAAGCAGTCCTCTGGAAATATTTTTGACAAAAGATACTGTATTGCTTTAACTTCTACAAACTGCTCTTAAGTCAGATATTGCCTGGTACTCTTGTATTGCCTCTGAAGACCAATGATTGAGTAGTTCCTCACCAAAAGGATAAAGGGTCTCAAAATATGTCCTATGCTGCCCGACTGAAAGAACTCCAGCTCTATTCAGTAAACACGCGCTTGCTCAGAGGTGACCTTTGCCTAACATACAAGGCCATGTCAAACCCAGATTTGATGAATATGCTTCACCTCAAAAAATCTAGATCCATCAGAGCCACAAGGGGAGGAGACTAAATGCCCTTGGGCAGATAGCCTAGTATGAACCTATGAACCTATGAACCTATTATGTTTCCTTCAGAGTGTGTTTGCTGGTTCCCAAGTACACTTGTGGTTGGGAGTCTTACTTCTGCTCACCAGATGGATGGTGTGTTCCATTGAAGTCACATGACTATGCAAATTAACCATCTAAATGAATTATACAAAATTTACTGTTGAAGACAAGACAGGTGGCTGTGAGTCTTTCTCTAATATGTATCATCTTTGCATGGTAGAAGACGTCTACAAATATGACAACAGCAAAAATGTATGACTGTCTGTTAGAATTAAAGTGCATCTGCTTAACTTTTTGACTTGTTTAACTCATTTTCCTCCGTATAAGATATTTCTATTAGTTATCTACAATCTATGAAAACATTCAGTGCAAGAAGCTGTCACTTTATAGCAGTTGTTCTAGTCTGTTCTTGTACATCCCTAATCTCAAAGCATAGCTCTCAATTTCTTTGTTCAAGAGTTATGGACAAAGAGAACAATAATGAGGGAACTAATTCCCAAAACCAGGGACATTTTTAAATATTACTGAAATTAATTTAAAAAGTTAATAGAACAACATGTTTTGCATTGAAGCATGAAACTCTTAATATCTGGCTTTTTTGACTGTAAACTTTATTGATTTAAAAAAGGACAAGAAAAGTATAAGATAAAATCAGGAGCATTCTGCAAATCAAGTCACAGTTGTATAGTATGTCTGAACGTATTTCTTCTGCACAGACTTTATTTGTCAGTGTCATAATGCCTAATTTCTAGATCATGGCTGAAAAGGTTTCTTGGACAAGCCCATCCACATGGTTAACATATAAATAAATAAATATGGAAATAAAGACTGCTAGAGTGATGAAGAATGCCTTTTGAGATTCCTCATGATAAAATATATATCAATGAGGCTATTCTTCTACCAAGCCAGTACACAGAATAGCTTCATTTATACACAGCAAAACTCTTGAAGGACATATACCACCTCCAAGAGTTTATTGGTTGTTCAGCTTATTTTATATGCAGCCTCAAAAAACTTTCTAGGGATGAAGATCCATAGAATTATTCATACTACAGGGCAGATCTTCCACTGTATCCAGTATCTGATCTGGAACGTTAGGCTTATTTTATTCACTGTCTGTACTTGTACCATGTTGTTAAAGCCTGCAATTCATTAACTGTATCCACCAGGTCAATACCCTCCCTTCCATTCTTCAAAACTATTCTGAAAGGCTTCCTAGCCCAAAACTGGCTCTTTTCTTGTTCAGCACCATTATAAACTATATCCCTAATTGTGAAGAAGTATTCATTCGTACCTTATACCTCCTTACTCGCCCTTCTTCACTCTCTTCCTTAATTCTATTTCTCTCCACTGGCTTTCTCTCTAAATATACCATGCACTTGTTTTTCTCTTATTTCATATTGCAATTCCTGTTTGTATTATACTAAATTACCTTTAATTTCTCTATAAACAGTCTAAAAATTCTGTAAACATTAAATCATTGTCACATAACTTGTATCTATTATTAACCAATGTTTTCATATTATGTATAATTTACTATAATTATTTAAACTGTAGATTTTTTGTATTATTTTTCAAAACTGTAAAATTATTAATCTTAAAATGTTTTGTAATATTTTGGAGCTTTTCTTCCCTGGTCTCAGCTAAAACAATCACTAATACTGTAAATTTTGATATTTAGGATAGTAAATTTTGATATTTAGTATATACTATTTTACATTTCAGATAGTATAAATGTTTATATTTAGATAAGCTTACCGAGTAGAGGTGATGTAAGCACTTTGATTTTTGGGTGTGAGTTTGTATACAGATGTTAAAACAGGTACTATTTTGCAATAATGTTACAGTTTACAAAACAAAGGGAGATGTAACATCTGAACCAGTTCATTAGGACAAAGAGATGTAAACCTACAGAAGGAATATATCAACTTGATAAGTCGCAACAGAAGATACTGAAGTGAACTTGAGTAATACCTTTGTTAAAAGTACACCTGTCTCTCAGACTCAATGAAGTAAGGTAGACCAATACATGAGAGGTATCATGGACTGACTGTGATAAGCAAGAATATCTTTCTAAGATGCACATGAGGTTCTTAAAAATGTACACCCATCAAGATTTCTGTGCATACTAACACATTATCTGTAATGCATAGACTCACAAGAAATACTTCATGACATAGTCAGATTTCCCTAACACTATACAAGCAAATTCAGTTACTAAAACTACTGAAAAGTTTAAAGACCATTGTAGTTAACAATGCAGCCAACCTTAAATAACAACATTCTAATAACAGACAGCTCAGTGATTTGACACACAGGCACTATCCATCTAACTGGTGAAGAATTAGTGAACTGTGATCCATCCTTCAAGGCCTAAACATCATTTATTTTATAATAGTCAGATGTATGAGCTGTACACAGTCAAAGTGGCTATAACAGCCAAGTATGCTTTGTATGTAGGTGAAAATGACTGGCACTGCTCTTTGCTCAGGTTAAACAGTCATTCTGGCTTTTGCTGGACTATTTTGCAGTTTTTAATTCCTCCAAGTCTTTTGGGTTTCTAATACCATGACGGAATGGACCCCATTCCTAAGTCAAAGTACGATTAAAGTTCATGAAATTAGTATTGTTTCACTCTTTGATGTTAGCCA
The DNA here is from genome assembly GCF_019279795.1 of Protopterus annectens. Lineage (NCBI taxonomy): Eukaryota > Metazoa > Chordata > Ceratodontiformes > Protopteridae > Protopterus > Protopterus annectens. Next base: position 562,068,359 of record NC_056731.1, read on the forward strand.
AAACTGCTCTTCGCAGCACCTGCAACGTGCCCAGTAATGACTCCTTCTGCAATTTGTATGGTGTTACATGAATTGGTAACATATCTAAATACAATTGTAAATTCTTTTTTATAAGACCAGTTGCTCCTACTACTATTGGAACTGTCTGTGTATCTTTCTTCCACATGGCTCTCATTTCTGCCTGCAGCTTGAGGTATTTTATGACTTTGTGTGTCTCTGTATGCAAGACACTGTAGTCACTAGGTGTGGTGATTTCAATGTAGCTGTATGAATCAAGTTATCACACTTCACTGTAGCTATTGCATGTGCAAAACAAAATTGAACATTACTGTGATCATTATTTTTATCAGAATTAGACATATAAAGGGTACATAGCCAACAAACTGGTTGTAATTGGTGGGGAAGAGTGTTATCTGTTGTGAAAGTGAAACATCTCTTAGATTAAAAAATCATTAATCTGCTTTGTATAACTACTTTGCATTTATCTGAAGTAATACACCAAAATAAATGGTGGTAAATCAGTGCTCCAAAAACAGTAAAACAAAAGAATAGCACCAATGTTGCGAGTCCACGTACTCTTTTATTGTCACCAAATAGTATAAAATGTTAAGCGCTTTCGTCAATGAAACCTTGACTTCATCAGAAACTATTAAAAAGTCACACAATACATTCTTAAATATCATAAAAAATCCAGTGATTGGTGAATAACTGTCACAAGATCAATAAACTAATTGAAACAAAGCCATTCTTAAAGAAAGAATTGTTCTAAAAAACAAAATAACAATACAATTTATAAAAAGTTTCTCCCAACATAAAAGTAACATTTGAAATCTGAATAGCACAACATTAAAATCTTTAACAAAAACAGAACCATTAACCATTGTTATATTTTAAATAAAGCTGTTAATTAGAATAAAAAAATGTTTATGTTTTTAAACAGCTTCTGCTTTTTCTTTGAAAATAGGGTGAATACTCAAATAACCGTTTAGACCAGGGGAAAGATTTGCAGCCAACCTCAGTTGCCACATAAGCTCCTTCTTATATAATAAATTCTGCCAGTCCCCTTCCTCTAGCCTCTTGTTTTATATAATCAAGTATTGCAAATCTATAACCTGTATAATGCTCACAATTAATACTATGCTTATACAAAGCATTAGTTTCTTTCTTGTTTTTAATATCATACATATGTTCGTACATTCCAGTTTTAAGTGTTCTTTCAGTTTTCCCGATGTAGAATGAATTGCAGGTGTTACACCTGGCTATGTACACTAGTCTACTGAAACAACAGTTGCCTTCCCTAAGGTAGATAACACTTTTCATTATATTTTCCAGACAAATCACTGGATCTTGGAATATATAACAACAATATTTGCATCTACCACAAGGTCTAGTACCTTTTTCTGCTACTTTTTTATTTTTGTTGTCAATAGGTACATTTTGTACCCCCTCCAAAATTCTTTTAATGTTTGGTCCAATCTTGGTAGTAAAAAAAGGTTCATCTCCTACCACTTTGTATACCTCATGATCTACTTTAAAAATACTCCAATTTTTCTGTATTACTTTTTTTAGCTGTTGACATAAAGGGCTATATTGTACAATACAAGCTTGTTCAAACTTAATACTATCTGCTTTTCCACTTTTTCCATCATGTTTTATGACTTGGTTTTTGTTTTTATCTAAACCCTTACCAAGAAGGGGTGTATATTTTTCCCCCCACTGATCTAAAACTTCTTTTAAAGTATTATCCACCAAGCCCGCAGGGTAGCCCCTTTCCAAAAACATACTTTTAAGAAATTCAAATTCACTTTTAACATCTTGATGCAAAGATGTCATCCTTGCTACTATAACGGCTTGTCCTTTAATAATACTCTTCTTTCGAGTTAGTGGGCGATGACTATTGTAGTGCAGATAGTTGTTACAAAAAGTGTGTTTTCTATAAACCCTAGATATACATTTTTCTTGATCTTTAATAATTTTGATATCCAAGTAGTTAATTTCATGGAAATCATACTGAAAAGTAAATTTTAAAAATTCTGGAGTTTGATTCAAGTATTGTATAAATAAAGGAATATTAGCTTGATTTCCCTTCCATAAAATAAATATATCATCCAAGAAGTGGCAATAATAGGATATATTCTCAAAAAACTTACTTTTAAACAAATGTTGTCTTTCCCATCCCAATAGAACTAAATTGGAATAGGTGGGGGCACATGCAGCCCCCATAGCTACACCTCTGACTTGTTGGTAAAATTCACCTTCAAAATAGATGTAATTGTTGTCCAAAATTGTTTCCATTATTTCACTAGTCAGTTTAACCTCATCATTGTCTAATTTAGACAAGCTGTATAGGGTTTCCTCAAAAAAGTGTAGACCCTCACGCTTTGGAATACAGGTAAAAAGATCAATTACATCTATAGTCAAGAGGTATACGTCAGCATGCCATAAATTGTCTTTAAGTTGCCCAAGAAAATTCCAAGAGTCTTTGACCAAGTGTGGACAAGAATCAACCACATGTTTGATCTTCCTGTCCACAAACACTGATAAATTGTGGGTCTTGGATCCAGCTGCCGCTACTATGGGCCTAAAAGGGGGATTCTCTATACTCTTATGTATTTTGGGTATACCAAAGATAGCAGGAATTTTTGGATGCAAGTTGGTTAGAAAGTCATAAACTGTCTTGTCAGTTCTTTGGTCCATCAAATATGCATACAGAAAACTATCAATTCTTCGGTAGGCTATATGAATCTCATTCCTAGAACATACTGAATAATGATTTTCATTAAACAAAATTTGCTGCATAGCATTAGTGTAGTCAATACTGTTGTATAATACAACACCTCCTCCCTTGTCAGGAACCATTTATCTGAAGTAAGTTGAAATACCCTGTTGTGGTTACTGTGTGTTTATGTGAAGCAATCTTGAAATTCATTGGTGTGACCATTACTTTTTTATCACATTCGGAAATCTGAGGTGCATGTAAGCAACAAAGTGGCTATAATTACTAGGTATATGGATGCCTGTGAATGAAAATGACTAACACTTCTTTTGCTTTTTTTTCAGGTGGAACAATCATTATTCCTTGCTAGATAAAGGTGCTTTTTGGTAAAGTAAGTTGGAATAATTTGTTCATGCAAAACAAAATTGAAGCATATAGCTGTGGTCATTTTTAATACAATTATATATCTGAAGTGTACTCGTCCAACAAAGTGGTTCCAATTGATGAGCATGATAGCTGTATATGGATAAAAGAGACTGGTCCTGCTATCACTTGCTTGGGTTAAACAGTCATTATTCGGGTTTTGCAGGATTAGTGTGTATTTGTGTAAAGCAAATTGCAATTCTTTAGTGTTGGCATTTTTTTAAATTACAGTTAGACATCTGTGATGTACAAATTCAGACACATGCCTGTAACTAATTGGCATAGCAGCCACTTGGATACTGTCCTACATGACTCCTGTGCTCATTAAACCAAAATGAATGGGCATTACTAAAACTCACAACAGATTTGGTGAATCACTCTATTCTTCCAGCATCGCAACAAAATATAATAATATTCCCAAAACATTTAGATAAATATTTATTACAAAGTTTTAGTTCAGTAAAATCACAACACTGTTCAAATATTACTTAAATTTACTTTTTATATTTACTTTCTATTTTGTACTACTGTTTTTCTCTCTTGACTGTACTTAACAACTATGAATCAAGCAATGACACTTTACTCACTCACTTTACTCAAAATACACATAAATACATTTTTATGTGCTGACACCATCATTTGCATTTGTTTAATGTACTTTTCAAGTTGAATCATATGTCTTGTTGTTAACTGACTACATTACTTTGTGATAAGCACACCACTAATTGCATTAAGTACTGTGTACAAATCACCTTGCAAGTTACAGTATTATTTGACACAAATGCAAAAGTATCTGTCTATTAAAAAATATTCTGGAGCTTTTCTCCCTGGGACTCAACTGCAAAGCTACTTTTCAGCTCAGCTGGATTATCTCAGTCAATAAATATAAATAAATAAAAAATAAAGAAATAAAAGTGATTTATCCCTGTTGTTTTTTTGACCACAGTGAAACAGTCACTGATCTTGCTTGACAACAGCAGTATCACATGATTTATTTTATTTATTTATTTATTTTACATTTGTTAACCGGGCTAGTCTAACTGGATATATTTCCATTTTCAGTAAAGGCCCAGGAAGAAAAGCTCCAGTGAAACAAAAATAAAAATTTAAACATTTAAAAATTAAAAAATTTAAACATTTAAAAATTAAAAAATGATGTGTTATATTTGATGACACCACTGTAAAATAATAATTTCAATGGCTTATGCAAGTGTGTGTGTGTGTGTGTGTGTGTGTGTGTGTGTGTGTGTGTGTGTGTGTGTGTGTGTGTGTGTGTGTGTGTTCATATTATGATAGACCTGGGTTGTCAACAGCATTGTGTGTGTGTGTGTGTGTGTGTGTGTGTGTGTGTGTGTGTGTGTGTGTGTGTGTGTGTGTATGCATGTGTGAAAAATAATACCACAGATTTTATCAGTGGACACATACAGTATTGGTGGCACATCACAGACACACACACACACACACACACACACACACACACACACACACACACACACACACACACACACACACACACACACACACACACTTGTTACACCTAGCAGAAACAATTTAATTAGCTTTAAAAAAATAAAACATAAAATGCTCATCAGAATGTCTAGACCATCGGAGCTTCTGTGGTCTGGTAAGCACCAGACCCCTGCTTGTATAGCAGAATGTTGACAGTAGCTTATCATGGGGGCCCCATCCTCCACCTCTACCCTGGGCCTGACCTAACTATCCCTGCTCAGAGATTTGCACAGTAGGCCACAGCAGGTTGTATGAGGGATGGTGACACTGCAGCCTTTATTTCATTAACTTTCTTCACAATCAAACTTCATTTGTATGCAGAGAAATCACTGTAGTTTGTCTAAGAGTAGTGTACTGTCAAGAATCAACAAGTTAGAATATATTACTGTGATCATTATTTTTTTCACTCTCTTCACAGTCAAACATCAGAGATGTATACAAGTGACTACCTTTTGGGGGCAGGGTAAGGAAGCATGATATATATTTTTGTTTAGGGATGAAGAGGCATGATGTATATACACATAACAGCAATAAAATGAAATTTCTAACTGTGACCATTTGCTCTTTCCCTCTAACTTGAACAGTTCTCAGAATGTAACTATCTTTTTGGAAGGAATTACTCCTAGGTATAATTTATTTCTTCACAGAAAAGAAGGAACAAGGTTAAGACCAAATTTCTTTCTATACTGCTGATTTTTGTTCAGGTCATTACAGGATCAAAAGATTGAATGAAGAGCTCTTAAATGCAATTGATAGCAACTTGAGCCCTATAGATTCAGGGAGCCTAGCAATTCAAGCATGTGGATTAATTACTTTGTCTACGGTTATTACAATGTCATCTTGGCCAGTCAGTCCCTGTTGAAAGGATGGAGGAAAAAGCTTAGAGTAAGTCAAACTGTGACAAAGACAAGAAAGAAGGGATTTGAATGGTGTGGGGATGCCATTATGGGATGGAAACCAAAGAAGCACTGGAGATGGTGAGGGAGACCAGTAGATGGCAAGGAGTCATACAGTCTTTTATCCAGGTCTCTATTTCACTTTAGTCTGGCCATACTTAAACCATTGATGCAAATGAATATCACTAGATTAACAGTCCTCCATTTGTTTGGCAGAAAGCCTGAGTTGAGGCTGTGGCTAATACATTAACCCTGGAAAATTTCAATTACCACACAATTGACTGGATCAAATAAATCCCATACTAACAAATATACAATGTGTCTCCTCGATGTTATAAACTCAGACTGGCTCAAACTACCTGTAGAAAATCCTAAGGGAAATAATATATTATACATTTACCCTACTAATGCACCGCTCTTTTCTTCAGCCTGGACATCATATTATGACTTAATAAACCTGACCATGACATAGTAGTGTTACTTATAAACCCAAAGTGCATAATGCCACCAATTTCAAACACCTTATGAAAGACAACTACAAGCATGGGTCTTACCAACATAAATTGAAATAAAATTTTCAAACTGCAGTGGTGGTGCTGTGGTATCATTGTCGCCTCACAGTAAAACATTGCCCTGTTTGATTCTCAGCTAGAGCATCTTCTGTGTGGAGACATGCGTGAATGGGCGTACCTTCATTGAAGGTTGTGCATCAGAGCTGGCAACTTGGCAAGTAAAAATTTACTGCCAATCATTAGCGGACCAGAGTTCCGCTGTGGCAACCCCAAACCAGGAAAAGCCGAAAGACACAACCACAACAACAACAACTAAAAATAACATTTTCCCAGATACACCGTTTTGCTCACCCAGTATCTCTGACAGCATAGTCTGCAAGGAATCTTTAAAGTCTGCCAACCTTTTACACTCCCATAAAATATGTTCGCAATTACCTCCTTCTTCCCCATGATACCTCCAACATTTGCTGTCTACTTGAGGAATTTTTTTCTGGATTCTATATGGGGTATAAAAATACCTATGTAAACATTTCCAAGCAAAAATCCTAAATCTTCAAGATTTTATTGCATATTTCGGAGACAAACATATATCCTCCCATTGTTTCTTTGTGAAGTGCTTATCCAATCTCTCTTCTCAATCCTGTCTAACCTCCTCTGATTGATTCTTATAGTTATCATGCAATATTTTATATGATGTACTAATTATTCCTTTTTTAACAGCAGCTTCTGTTCTAGATTCTAATAAAAACTTGTTAGAAAATACTAAAAATAACATTATTAAGACAGCGAGACACTACTACAAACAATACTATAAAATCCTTAATAAATGCATTCCAGCCATACTACTATAAGATTAAAATAGGTTCATAGGTGGTTACTAGTCTGTCAGCACGAGCCATTTTAATCCTAGCCAAGCTTTCCCCACATTTACTAAATTATTACTGATATGTGTAAATACCGCAAGGAATTTTGCATGTTATGATAGAGGCTTGTACACATCAAGTATTCACAGTTTGTCCTTAGTCCATTAGGGATATAGGTGCCAAACCAGGGGTATATTTACAATTTCTGTTCTGTTAGTCCAAGTTACATTTAAATATGGTTAGGAAATCTGTTCCGTAGAATGTGTAATCCTTGAGAAGTATACTTGACCCTCCAACATATCTTGTTTATGTCACAGTGCTTTGAATGAGTGTTTCTGATGATATCTGTTTTATGGATATGCAACAAATCCATCATTGTGGGATCAGTGGATGCCTTGTAGACTAGGTGTAGATTTCCAAGGAATTTTATGAGTTATGATATAGGCTTATACATATCAAGTTTTCATAGTTTGTCCCTAGTCCATTACAGACATAGGTGCCAAACCAGGGGTAAATTTGCAATTTCCTATCTGTTGCTATGCAACAAATACATCAGTGTGGGATCAGTTGATGCCTCTTAGGCAAGGCATAGATCATCATGCAGCTGTCTGTCGGAGACTGAGTACAGAGATAGGGTTTTCAGACAGTCTACATAGGACTTGGTGTTTACTTACTATATTCTTTTTGTAAGAAACCTCTGTGGTCTCTCAAGTTGTTTCATGTGTCTTGTCAAGTAAAGCTGAAGGGTGCATTGTACTCAATGCTTCATCAGATGAGAGTTAAATACAGTGGAACAATGACTTCCTTGGACCTGGATGTCATGCCCTTTTTATCATGGTCAAAGGTCAGGTTACTATCAGCATGTGTTTCCAGATATCTGACTACTGGGTCTGCTTTTAGGGGTGTATTATCAATGTGGTAATTTCTAGCTATGGCTGTCTTACCAAAGAGCATCATTATGCATGCTCCATCTCACTGCTTTGGACAGTGAAAGAGTATGATGTCGCAGTCTGAGCCCTCTCATAAAACAGGTGCCTTAACTAGAAAGTGTTGAGAAGGGTAATTAAAGAGGGTGCTGATAGGCTTGGACTTCTGAGTGACTCATAGCCTAAAAGAGTTGTCTCTTTTCTTAACTTTGTATCACATACACCGTTGTGATCTACAATTTACAATCCAGGACATGATAGATTTCCTATATAAGACCATGTAACTGGAATAAGGAGATTGGCAGGGATAACAGATATGTAATTATGCTCAAAGTTTCCATTGATAGCAGTACAAATGCAGCAAGTTCAAGATCCAACATCTCCCACTCCTTCTAAGGCAGTGTCAGCCCATTTCCAACTTAAAAAAGAATTAGCCAATCACACAGATATACTTAAGCTCCAACCAATGAGTGTATCAAGCTTCTTGACGGTTGCTAGCCCATAACGTTGTAACTAAGCTATGAAGCTATTCAGGTCTTGTTACACATACATTCAGAAACTCAGCAGCATGACATCATTAAGGAATATAAGCAGTTCTTCCAGAAAAAAGACAACATTTCTGGTAGTTATATAAGTGTAAGACAGATTTTTATAGTTTTTCTTTTGTTTACTGGGAAAGTCTAACTGACAATGATCCCATTTTCACCAAGGCCTGTGGAGAAGAGTTCCAGAACATATATAGAAATGATAATAATATAGTGTTACAAACAAGTTGATTCTTATCTAAGGGGATTTACTCTGGTCAGTAGTAAGAGGAAAATAGAGTGAAAGATTATCATAAATGCAAGTAAATTCTGATACTTAGTTGAACATATTATCTTTTTTGGCATAATGGTTTAGGTCTTCACTTTATAGACACAAGTTACATAGTTTGATTCTAACCTGTTGTTACTAGCTAGGCTTAAAATGGCCCTTCAGGGCTATTAGAGTATGATTCACCTATGAGCATATCTCTGTATTTTTTTTATATTTAAGTTTGATGAGCGGGAAAGTCCACTGGGCCAAGAAGAGCCCATTTTCAGTGGAGGCCCGGGGAGAAAAACTCCACAATAATTGCAAGTTACATTTATCATAGTTCATACAGGTAATTAAACATTTACAGATAAGCTCCAAGATATTTGCAATTGGCTTCTCACAATGTTACAAAAATGAAAAGACAATTCAATAAAGAAATTTCAACATTTACATAAAGTGAATATATTTGTTATAAACTCAATTGTAGGTTTAACATTTCAAAATATATAGCTACTAGCCATTAGTAGGTTAAGAAAATATTATGCATGGAGAGGGTAATAATATAATTGAGATTGGAGAGTATAGCACAATAGATATTAGAGAGAAAATTAGTTTTTGGTAGGGGAAGGATTGCTTTGGGTGGGATGAAATAATAGTAGAGATAGTTGGATGGGTCAGTGCAAGGTGGAATGGGGGGGGGGGTTAAGTTGGAGAGTGGCAAGGGCATTCCCATTTGGAAGAATGATGAGAGAGTAGCTAAGATTTGAAATTTGTATGATTGGGTAGGTTGTGTAGGCATGTGGGGAGAGAGTTCCACTGTTCAGCTAAGGAGTGAGATAGCAGTAGATGGCTAGGAGGTTGTGTAGGTTTTTGGACCTGAAGGAGAATTTGTTTTTTGGATCTGAGTGAACGGTTGGGAATGTAAGGTTTTAAGAAAGTAGTGAGAGCTGGGAAGTTGGAAGGTTTAAAGATGAGCTTGTGGGCAATGGTGAGTTGTAGGTAACTGAGGTAGTTGGGTAGTTCAAGCCAGTTGAGGATGAGGAGGGAGTGGCAGTGATGGGATGAGTTTTTTGAATTGGTTGCAAATTTGGAGATCTTGTGGTAGCAGGATTCAAGTTTGAAACAAAGGCCAAGATGGAGACTGGTGAAATGAGGGGCACCATTCATAAGGGAGGGGAATAGGAAGGTGGATGCAAGAGTTTGATGGGTAGAGGGGCTTAGGAAGTGGTTGTGCCTGTACAGGAGACCTAACCTTTGGTGGGTTTTCTTGACTGCGGAGTGGATGTCAAATTTTATTTCTTCATCAATAATGATGCCAAGAAGATTGGTGTTGGGAACGATTTCAAGGAGGGTGCTGTTTTGGCTCTGTATGGTGAATGTGGATTTGTCAATGGAGTTTTTGGTAGTGGAAAAAAACATTAGTTTGATTTTATTTGCATTTAGTGCCAGATGGTTAGACTGCACCCAGGTTTCTGTTTTTGAAAAGGCTAGTTGGGGTTTTGCTAGGAGCTTGGACAGGCAGAAGGCTGAGCAGATGATTGTTGAGTCATCTGCATATTGGATGACAGATGAGTCTGGGATGGATTGGTGAAAGTTTTTTATGAATAGGTTGAAGAGAAGAGGGCCAAGAACAGAACCTTGTGGGACACCTGTGGGTGTGGGAAGGAAGGGGGGGGGGTTGAAGTTTTCCATTGGACAGCTTGTTGGTGGTTGGACAGGTAGCTGGAAAATCAGGTGATGGTGGTGGGAGAGAGGTGTAACGTGGAGAGTTGGGATATAAGTAGGGTATGTGAGATGGTGTCAAAGGCCATTGACAGATCTAGGAATAGTGTGGATAAGAACTTGCCTGAGTCACGTTTGAGGTTTATGGTTTCAAGAAAGGAAAGAAGGGCAGTCATGGTGCTGTGGCCAGGGCGGAAACTGTGTTGGGTAGGGGAGAGAAGACTGTTTAGTATTAGGTGTGCCATGAGTTGTACTTGTATTGTTTTCTCTAGTATTTTAGAAAGTGGGGAAAGGATGGCAATAGGCCTGGAGTTGGTGGTATCAGTATTTTTGCCACCTTTGTGGAGGGGAATAATGTAAGCATGGTGCCAGATAGAAGGGACGTATGATTCTTGTATGGATCTATTTATAAGAATAGAGATGAGATAGGCAATGCTGTCTGCAGATTGTTTGAGGAAGGTGGGTGGAATGTTGTCGAGTGCATTGTGACAGGGTTTGAGTTTGAGGAGAAGTCTTTTTATAGTACTTGTAGGGATGGGCTTGAGGCAGGAGGATGTGGAGGAAGGTTGATGATTGGGGTGGTGGTTGGGGCAGGAGGGAGTGGTGGTGTTGGAGGAGGGGGTGGGAAGGAGGCTGATAGTTTAGCTATGCAGTCTATGAAGAATAAGTTGAACTGGCTGGCTGTTTCAAGGTTGGAGAAGTTGGAGTCTGGGCAAGGGTTTTCTTTGTTGCTGGGATGCAGCATGGATGAGATGGAGTCCCAGAATTTTTTGGGATTTGTTGAGTGCAAGGACTGGAGTTTGGAGTAGTGGACTTTGTGGTCTTTAATTATTAGTTTTTTGCTGAGTGTTGTAGATGCTTATACTCTAGGAGGGTGTTAGAGGTTTTTTTTTATATTGTTTCCATTTTTTTGTCCCTTTGGTGCAAGGCTAGTTTAGTATCTTTTGATAGCCATAGGCAGGGATTGGTTTTGATGCATTTGGTTCGAGGGGGGCCTTGCTCATTGAGAAGGGTTAGGAATGAGTGGTTAAGGTAGGAAATGGCATCATCTAGAGGAAGGGTTTTTAGAGGGGATCAGTCAGTATGCTTTAAGCATTTGGAGAAAGAGTGTTGAAAGAGGAGAGGTTGCGGGTTTGGATGTAGTCGTGTTGTTTATGCAGTGGAGATGGGAGACAGTTGGCAAAGGCTGGTAGGTGATCACTGAGAAGATCACGTAATGTTCCTGCTTTGGTGATAAGGTTTGGGTGAGTTGTTAGGATTCAGTCAATGATGGTACTAGAGGTACCATCTTTATTTTGTCTGGATGGAGATTGTATTAGTTGGGAGAAGTTGTACAGGTTGATTGTATGGGACAGGCCTTCAGAGTTAATAGTATTCCAGTTGATGTTGGTATCACTGAGTATATAGATTTCATTTTTTTATATTGGAGGAGAACCAGGACAGGATGTTTTCAGGAGTTTTAATATTATCACCCGGTGGAATATAGAGTGCAGTGATACATATGGACTTGTGGTTGTTTATTTTTAGTAAACCTATTATAATTTCAGTGATGGCAAAGTTTGGTATTTTATTGGAGTAGGGAGTTATGGTATGGGAGGTGGGGTAGATTATTGCTACTTCACCTCCTTTTTTGTGGGCTCTATCGTTGCAAATGATTTGGAAACCTGGTGGTAGGATTTCACTATCTTTTATATAGGTTTTCAGCCAGGTTTCAGAAATGGCAGTAATGTTGGGGTGGTTATGGCATAGCCAGGCATGGAGGTTAGGGAGTTTGTTTTTTAGGCTTTGTGCATTAAGTGTTGTAAGGCGATTGGAGTTTGAGTTTGTGGGTTGAGTGGAGGGTTTTGTGAGACTGATGTTAGGGAAGGGTCCAGGGTTGAGGTGAATGTCACTGGCTAGTGAGAGAGAGATGTGGTGAAGTAGAAGAGTGAGGCAGAGTGTTGGGCAAGTGTAGCTTTGGTTGTGTGAGAGTAGTGATTTTCTGGTACAACATTTAAGAGGGGAGTACAGAGGGGGTTGAGTTGGAAGCAGTTTTGGTTTGAAAAAATAGATTGGGTTAGAGGTAAAGAGTTAATGTGAGATGGATGAGTAGGATGGGAAGTGAGGTTGATGATAAGATGTAAGTGTGTGTGAGAGTTATGGCAAGGGTTGGGAAAAAGTGTGAGATAGATAAGATAAGAGAGAGAGATTAGTAGGGTAAATGGGGTTATAGGGAGATATGTTATGTAGAGCATTGTAGGAGGGGTGGATGTTTGGGGTGATGTAGATCTACAGGTGGGTGGTGATTGGCTTAGGTCTATTGTGATTGGAAAGGTGTGGGGTGGGGAGGAGTCAGGATATGTATAAAAGAACTGGTAGTGGGGGCGGGTGGAATTTGGGGGCAGGGTATGGGAGGGGATTGAGCCCGAAGGGCGAAAAGAACGGGTTACACCTTCCGGGAGGAGCAGCAGTCACCAAACAGAAAACAATAAGTGAGAAGTTTAGCAACTACAGGAATAGGGCAGCCTATTGGTTTGGTTTGAATGTTACCTTTCTGTTTGTTTTTATTATGTATGCACCAATGGGGAGCTGCAGTTCACTGAGACGTAGGAAAATAATGTAGTTATGCCAGGGGTTTTAGAAAGGGACATGCAGTAAATTATGACTCAATAGAGTACTAATTAAAAAAGAATGGAATATGGTGTAAGTGCCTTTCTACATCATGTTTTTTGATTCAATATGCAAGTACAATCATAAGTACAAATGGTACTTACAGTTGTGCATTGTGCACACTACTGAGGGATGCCCATGAGACAGACAGAAACAGAGTGTAGTCAGATAGAGGTTTTTAGTATTTAAAGATGGTGCCGCAGCTTAGGAGAGGAATAAGTAAACTCTTAAGAGGAAGAGGGAGGGAATAGACAGGATTTACAGAGCTGGGAAGCTTACAATAAGATTATGTTAGGAGATTGAGAGGAGGGGGGGGGGGCTAAGAGCCAGGGCTTGGAGGAAGCTGTAAAAAACAGGTTTAACAGGGCTAGGAAACTTACACTAGAATTATGTTAGGAGAACAAGAAAAGTGTGTGTGTGTGTGGGGGGGTGGCTGTGGACCAGGACTTGGAGAAAGCTGTGAGAAGAGAAAAACAATCAGCCAGCTAACACAGGTCAGTACCTAAAGGTGTCTGTTTATCTGTGTGAATTCAAAAGCAGATTTAGTAGAGCATCAGGGAAGTAGAATATAAAATAAATGTAACGCTTTGGGAAACTGTATAAATTTGTTATAATAAACGTGAGAATAAAATATAAGAATATAAAAGAAATGTGATATACAACATAAATAAAATATAAGAATATAAAATAAATGCAAAGCTTTGGAAAAATGTATATATTTGTTACAGTAAATGTGAGGAAAGGGGGGCTCATTAGTGTGCACAGCAGAAGAATCAGTAGGAGTATCACAGAGAGAAGATTATAATATACCTACACTGCTCACAGTCTGTTGATAAAAGTAGAACTTGCAGTGGCTTTTACTAGTTTGTATGGGGGTTCCGGTCTCCGTGTTCTTGTATGCAGGCAGTTGCTTTGGGTTTTTTGTTGTTGTTGTTGTTGTTCCTTTGAATGTGTTTAGGGGAACTGCTCATAGTCTGTTGATAAAAGTAGAACTTGCAGTGGCTTTTACTGGTTTGTACAGGATTCCGCTCTCAGTGTTCTTGTATGCAGGCAGTTGCTTCAGGTTTATTTATTTTTTTGTTGTTGGAACTTTGAATGTGTTTAAGGGAACTGCTCACAGTCTGCTGATAAAAGTAGAACTTGCAGTGGCTTTTACTGGTTTGTACGGGGTTCTGCTCTCCGTGTTCTTGTATGCAGGCATGTAACAATTAACATGGGACTATATGACAAGGAGGTGACTATAGCTAGAGTTAAGATAATACATGCATAATTATCAAAAAAATGTGCAAACACCATCTATAGTGTGGAATAGTGGGAAATGAAGGGGAATCAGCAGTTATATGAAACGGAGTCATGGGATAATGTAGCTAGCATAAGGAATGTATATGACACAGTAAGGAGTATCATCCTGTCAGGAAGTGAGATGCACAGAGACATGAATTAATTAGGTGGAGTATGAGACTGTTTTTGAATATGGAGATATTGATAGTTTGTTTTCTGATTGCTGGAAAATTATTCCACAATTTGGATGTCTTTACAGCAAATAATGTCCACAAGGGTTATATGCTTTTTGTAAGTCTGTCAGCATAATTTCTCAGATCTGAGGCTAGATTGTTAGCTGTGATTGTTTTAGTCAGTTGGTAGGGTTGCATATGGCTGTTTTTTAATTGTTTTTTAAGTTATGAGATTTGGAAGCCCTACCCAATTTAGTTGTATGAAGGGTATGCAGTGATGAGTCTTATTGGGTTACTAGGATCAGATTTGACACTTTTGCCATAGTATGCTTCTAATTTAAATAGTTGAGCAATTTGCAAGTTTGTAAATATAAAAGGAGCATACAGTTAGTTAATCAGTAAGAAGGTAGTTGCAGTGGCAATGTGGTTATTGTCTATTAAAAAAAGTTTATTTTTATAATGTAAGGATTTTATGAATGACAGTGCTGATGTGCTAGATGAATTTTAATGTATTATTTATTAGGATGCAAAAGAGTTTGGTGAAGGTAACTAGTCTGATGTTTGTGTTGTCTCAAAAGACTGCTGACAAACACGTTGGCTCAATGAAATGCTGACTGGGTGAAAATTCTACTCTTTTGCAGAGGTTTAGTTGTAATTGTGATTATTTTATACAGTATCTATTGATGCCAAAGATTCTTGAGGGGCGGACTGAACCAAGGAAGGGTTTGGGGCATACCCAACTAGCATGGTGTCATCTGCACACTGACAAATGGTGGCATACTTTGTGGCATCAACAGACCTAGCAATGAGCCTTGGGGAACTTTTGTTAGATTTTTCCAAATAATGAAATATACCAAAAACTTACTAAATTGAATTATGACAGACTAAAATTCTAATAAAGAAATATGCTTCGTAATTGGTTTGTGTATTTAGAAGATAATTAATTCATGGCAAAGTAACTCAAGGCTAGTGAGACACAAATGTACTTCTTTCTCGTGAAGTCAAGACAGATGAAAATGTCCACAAGCCTTTGGGTTTAATCCTATTGGTAGAAGAACTCATGAGTGAACTTACGGGGGAAGTAAGAATGTGAGAATGGCCAAATTACTGGCTCAGGGATGGATGCACTAATATGGTTTGCTTAGACTTTAGCATATCATTCAATGCAGTGGTCATAGACGATTTTTCTATCATTCGATGCAGTGGTCATAGGTTATTTTTCTAAGGACCTTAATGTCACACTGACAGTGTGTCCAATGAACCCAAAATAAAATTAACTGCTTTTTCATAAAAAGGGCAATACCATTCTTCCTCCATTTTAGGGATCTATATCCCATCTTCCCTTAATTTTATTATTCTAACTTCAAATTATCCCACAACTGAAGAAAGTGAACATTCCTTTCAGTTTTGTAAACAAAGATGTGATGTTATGTTTTTTGATGAGTCATTACTCAATAAAACATATGACTTTGTGAAGTAACTCTACAGGGAAGGTTAAAAAATGAATTAACCGAAAAAACAAAATGCTGCACTAAAACAGAGCATACTTTATTGATTAAATAGTTAAGTGCTTTTTGTTTTTCAGTTGTGTTTTGGGTGCAATGTAGAAAAATGGGAGGGTTTTGTGTTACTAAATGAATTAAATAGCTGAGATTTGGTCATAATGACATTATTCATTTTACAATGTTGGCTGTACAATAATTCATACTGAGCAATAAGTGAAAGAACCCCTTTAGAAGAAATTAGACATATTTCACAATTTATTTTGCAGAAAAGTAGGTTAATGTGACAGAGAGCCATTTCAGGGATGGCATTGGTCACTGAGTCAGTATCATCATATTTATAACACATTAACTTGAAGCAAGTTTATATGAATGCTGTTTGTCAAAGTGTTACATTTAGCAAATCAGATGTAATGTACTGCATACACATGGAAAGCAAAAGAACATGATTAGTACAGTGCTGTTCTGAGGGGCTATGCAGTGACATGACATGTAACTAGTTAGTACAGTGCTGTTCTGATGGGCTATGCCATGGCTATGACATGTAAATAAATAGTACAGTGCTGTTCTGAGGGGCTATGCAGTGACATGACATGTAACTAGTTAGTACAGTGCTGTTCTGAGGGGCTATGCAGTGACATGACATGTAACTAGTTAGTACAGTGCTGTTCTGAGGGGCTATGCAGTGACATGACATGTAACTAGTTAGTACAGTGCTGTTCTGAGGGGCTATGCCATGGCTATGACATGTAACTAAATAGTACAGTGCTGTTCTGAGGGGCTATGCCATGGCTATGACATGTAACTAAATAGTTAGTACATTGCTGTTCTGAGGGGCTATGCCATGGCTATGACATGTAACTAAATAGTTAGTACAGTGCTGTTCTGAGGGGCTATGTCATGGCTATTACATGTAACTAAATAGTTAGTACAGTGCTGTTCTGAGGGGCTATGCAGTGACATGACATGTAACTAAATAGTTAGTAGAGTGCGGTTCTGAGGGGCTATGCCATGGCTATGACATGTAACTAAATAGTTAGTACAGTGTTGTTCTGAGGGGCTATGCAGTGACATGACATGTAACTAAATAGTACAGTGCTGTTCTGAGAGGCTATGCCATGGCTATGACATGTAACTAAATAGTTAGTACAGTGCTGTTCTGAGGGGCTATGCAGTGACATGACATGTAACTAAATAGTACAGTGCTGTTCTGAGAGGCTATGTTATCGCTATGACATGTAACTAAATAGTTAGTACAGTGCTGTTCTGAGGGGCTATGCAGTGACATGACATGTAACTAAATAGTACAGTGCTGTTCTGAGAGGCTATGCCATGGCTATGACATGTAACTAAATAGTTAGTACAGTGCTGTTCTGAGGGGCTATGCAGTGACATGACATGTAACTAAATAGTACAGTGCTGTTCTGAGAGGCTATGCCATGGCCATGACATGTAACTAAATAGTACAGTGCTGTTCTGAGGGGCTATGCAGTGACATGACATGTAACTAAATAGTACAGTGCTGTTCTGAGAGGCTATGCCATGGCTATGACATGTAACTAAATAGTTAGTACAGTGCTGTTCTGAGGGGCTATTCAGTGACATGACATGTAACTAAATAGTACAGTGATGTTCTGAGAGGCTATGCCATGGCTATGACATGTAACTAAATAGTTAGTATAGTGCTGTTCTGAGAGGCTATGCCATGGCTATGACATGTAACTAAATAGTTAGTACAATGCTGTTCTGAGGGGCTATGCCATGGCTATGACATGTAACTAAATAGTTAGTACAGTGCTGTTCTGAGGGGCTATGCAGTGACATGACATGTAACTAAATAGTTAGTACAGTGCTGTTCTGAGGGGCTATGCCATGGCAATGACATGTAACTAAATAGTTAGTACAGTGCTGTTCTGAGGGACTATGTCATGGCTATGACATGTAACTAAATAGTTAGTACAGTGCTGTTCTGAAGGGCTATGCAGTGACATGACATGTAACTAAATAGTTAGTACAGTGCTGTTCTGAGGGGTTATGCCATGGCTATGACATGTAACTAAATAGTTAGTACAGTGCTGTTCTGAGGGGCTATGCCATGGCTATGACATGTAACTAAATAGTTAGTACAGTGCTGTTCTGAGGGGCTATGCAGTGACATGACATGTAACTAAATAGTTAGCACAGTGCTGTTCTGAGGGGCTATGCCATGGCTATTACATGTAACTAAATAGTTAGTACAGTCCTGTTCTGCGGGGCTATGCAGTGACATGACATGTAACTAAATAGTACAGTGCTGTTCTGAGGGGCTATGCAGTGACATGACATGTAACTAAGCAGTTAGTACAGTGCTGTTCTGCGGGGCTATGCAGTGACATGACATGTAACTAAATAGTTAGCACAGTGCTGTTCTGAGGGGCTATGCCATGGCTATTACATGTAACTAAATAGTTAGTACAGTCCTGTTCTGAGCGGCTATGCAGTGACATGACATGTAACTAAATAGTACAGTGCTGTTCTGAGGGGCTATGCAGTGACATGACATGTAACTAAATAGTTAGTACAGTGCTGTTCTGTGGGGCTATGCAGTGACATGCCATGTAACTAAATAGTTAATACAGTGCTGTTCTGAGGGGCTATGCCATGGCTATGACATGTAACTAAATAATTAATACAGTGCTGTTCTGAGGGGCTATGCCATGGCTATGACATGTAACTAAATAATTAGCACAGTCCTGTCATGAGGGGCTATGCCATGGCTATGACGTGTAACTAAATAGTACAGTACTGTTCTGACGGGCTATGCCAAGGCTATGACATGTAACTAAATAGTTAGTACAGTGCTGTTCTGAGGGGCTATGCCATGGCTATGACATGTAACTAAATAGTTAGTACAGTGCTGTTCTGAGGGGCTATGCCATGGCTATGACATGTAACTAAATAGTTAGTACAGTGCTGTTCTGAGGGGCTATGCAGTGACATGACATTTAACTAAATAGTTAGTACAGTGCTGTTCTGAGGGGCTATGCCATGGCTATGACATGTAACTAAATAGTACAGTGCTGTTCTGAGGGGCTATGCAGTGACATGACATTTAACTAAATAGTTAGTACAATGCTGTTCTGAGGGACTATGCAAGTGACATGACATGTAACTAGATAGTACAGTGCTGTTTTGATGGGCTATGCAGTGACATCATCTGTGGAATAAGGATGCAAGTCTGCAGTAGAAACACTAAGCAAACACATTCAAATCCCATCCAGTTCATCAAACTCATTCAACAAAAATATACCATAAAACGTATAATCTAGAAATAAAAGCAAAATGTTATGCACAATGATATAATTTATAAATAAAAGCAAAATGTCATGTCAAGTAAACCTCATCTTGAAACTCAATGCAAAAAAATAGTTACGATTTTAACCTATAGTTTTACAAGGGTCTATATTACATTATCAAAAAAACGTGTTCATCAAACATGTTTTCATTGAACATGTTTTCATCGATCAACAGACAACAAAAACACAAATCTCTGAATGGCCACTTCAGCAAATTTTTTCCCAGGGTAGAAAATGCTTGGCAATCATCAGGAATTTGCCCTTTTCCCCACTGTAGTGCAATCTTGGAGTTGGTATATTTAGTTAGTGGGGGTGTGGGGGCACAGTCACCAGCTTTGTAGGGCTTGAAAGTTTGTTTTGTTTTTGTTTGGCCAAGCGATTTTTTCTACTGGGAAAAAAAATTGCTGAAGTGGACGTTCTGAGATTTGTGTTTTCACTGTTTATTGGTCGGTGAAGACATGTTTGATAAACACGTTTTTCGATAACGTAGTATAGACCTATTTTACAATACAACTAAGGCAATGAATGCTAGCCATGAAATAACATCCAAAATATATACGTCTACAGAATTAAGTTATTAAGAAATCAAGATTTCAAAGAAACATATTTTTACATAGAGAAACACTGAATAGGCTTTTATCTCAGTTAATAAAACTGAAAGCATGTAGTATGTGGTGAGAGTTAACCAGTAAGATAAATGAAAGGAATCATAGAAATAGTCAAGCAGTATGTTATATGTGAACATCTGAAGTTGTGGACAGTAAGTTCTTGAGGGATATCATGTTAAAAAAAACATTTGTTATCCAAAGAAGCATATGAATATGCAGCTTCTTCTGTGAGAGTCAAAAGGCTGAAAGCTTGGATGCCTTGTGTACTGGAATGTTATGGGATCAGAATCATCTTAAATTAACTGAAGTACTGACTGAAAACCTTCAACAGGGACTCATCCCCTACCCAATACAGAGTGATGCTGAAATTTATTCATTAAGTAGGGGTACAGAGTGCAATCCTTCTGAATCAGAGAGGATGGGGAGGAGCTTTATCCTCAGTGAAAATCAATATCAGCTGTTTGGTCTTTGGGCCAATATCAAAATTTGAGCAGTTTGACCTTGGTGAATTAACCTACTCCCACTCTACAACAGAGTAGAGTAAGACCTGATTTCTAACATGAAAAACAGGCAGGGTGAGTAAAGTAAAACTAAGGTGGAAGCAAATGGAGAGTTACAAAGGAGTTAATCTACTTATAGGTTTTAAAGACTTTATTCATACCTTGCTATGTATGGCATTCATCATAAAATAAATGAAAAGGAAAGTGCACATATCTACCCATTCAAAGTAGGTCTTCACTGTGAAATACCTTAAACCTCTTGTAGTGGAGGCCCATGAGATATATGTAAATAACACTTTAAGGACAGACTAGCGATTCATCTACATGGCTTCTATATGCCCAAGACTTTTTATTTTTTAATTCTTTATTGGCATATTGAAGCCAGTGGGTTGAGGTCTAAGAATTTAATCTTTTAATGGACCTACAACCCTCACCTAAACACACTGTTTAAACACAGCCTCTCCATAGGCTACGTGCCCACAGAGTGGCGCACAGCAACAGTTATTCCGCTCCACAAAGGTGGAGCCACAACGGACCCTGGGAACTATCGCCCTATAAGCCTGACTAGATTGGTCTGCAAAGCTATGGAGTGCATCATCATCATGGAGCTCATTAACAGAGGCATAGGAATCCTCCAAACACTGGACCCTACCCAGTTTGGCTTAGTTAAGGGCAGACCATGCCTCCAAAACCTGGTGGACTTCTTTGAGACAGTTACCAAGGCTATAGATGAGGGAAAGGTGGTAGACACAGCCTACTTAGACATCGCAAAGGCCTTCGACACCATTCCCCACTCAGGTATAATAGACAAACTCACCAGCCTGAACATAAACCCCTACGTCATGAGATGGGTTGCCAACTGGCTCATGGACAGAACCCACATGGTAAGAGTTACAGGAGCTAGGTCTGACTCTAAACCGGTTACAAGTGGCGTTCCCCAGGGCTCAGTCCTAGGACCCCTCCTGTTCTGCATATACTTCTCAGAGGTACAGGCAAGCACAGGAGGACTATGGCTGACCAAGTTTGCAGACGACTGCAAATTAGGGGCTATAATTGAATCTCTGGCTGACACAAACATCCTCCAAAAGGGTCTCATTGAGACAGATACCTGGTGTCAAAACCATGGCCTCAAGCTAAATGCCAAAAAGTGCATAGTCATCCCCTTTGGAAAAAAACAAAGTTCCCACAAACTACCACATAGGTGGTAGCCCCCTAAATACGGAAGATGTAATAAGGGATTTGAGGACCCAAGTAGATAGTAACCTCTCCTTTGATAATCACATTGCCAAAGTGGTTGGAAAATCCTTCTATGTGGCCCACCTAATCACAAAAGGGTTTGCATCCAGATCAAAAGAGGTCATTGGGCCCCTCTACACATCACTCATTAGACCATCATAGAGTACAATGCCCCATTTGGGATGTACATTACAAGACACCTGTAACAACTGGAAAGACCACAGAAATACCTCACCAAGAGGATCACTGGCCTCAAGCAGATGCCCTATGCAGCTCGACTGAAGAAGCTCCAGCTATACTCAGTTGCATACCGCCTACTCAGAGGTGAGAGGTGGCCATGTCCAACCCAGAATTGATGGACATGCACCACCTAAAGAAAACCATATCCCCTCGAGCCACACGCTCCAGGGATCTAAACCTCACCACAACAATAAATAGGATGTGCTGGAGGGATAGATTCCTGTCCCAGAGACTTCCCATGCTCTGGAACAAGATTCCAGTCTACATTAGGCAGAAACCTTGACGAGTGGATGGGAAACAGAAAGTTTACCCCAGGGATCACTTCAATGGCTCTTCAGGACAGAGGCACAGGGAACTAATCTAAGGGGGTGGCGAAAGCCAACACATTCCAGCTAGGCTTATAAATGCCTTCGGGCAGATAGCCTAGTACCTACCTATGAACCTATGAACAAGGCACTATTACCCATTAAATTATTCAGTATATGAAAACTACAATAAAACTATGTGTGAATAGGCAAACTATGTTGCATGCTGTTTGTTCTGTATTCCTGATAAAACTCTATTGGAAGATGCATTCAAGGCACTTATCTGTACTCACTTTCTCCACATCTATATATAAAACATTATTCAACTACTTTTTAAACTGTGAAAAGACATGCATTGTATATTGTATGCAATTTTTTTAATGTCTCAGTGGAGCTTTTCACTAGCTTGGTCACTGCTGAAAATATGCTATGTGTGGTCAGAATTTCTTAGTCATTAAATTAATGTCAGTAAACAAGCACAAACAAACAAATAAAATAATTTTAAGGCTTTTTATGCTTATATCTTGATTCACTGATTTACAGTTTTTATACTTGTGGGAACAACAGAAGTAGTGAAAATGACAAGTTTATACTGCAGCAGTTTATGCATGTGGATGGGAAATATTAAAGGTCTTGGGAGAGTTACAATATATCATAATGTAATTTAATCTAATTACTAATCATATCAGTAATATGTTTCATTTGGAAGCTCCCAAAGGATACACTAAATGCCAAGCCAAAGAAAATACTTTTAACATAAGAACCCAGAAGATGTTATAAACAGTAGCTGCAGCTGTATGTGTCTGAATGGACAGCTTTGTTAGCATATGAATTATAAAAATGGCATTTAACAAAGAAAAGATGCTATCTTTCCCTAAGTACTATGAAGTGAGTTCTCCATTGAAATAAGTGTGAATGAAACACCCAGTAATGCAGGAAGAACATTAAATACGGTACAATTTCTTTCAACATCCAAAAGTAACTAAATTAAAATTAAAAGGCATGGGTGCTGTGGGGCAAGCAATTCGATATCCCCATGTAGGTAGCTTTACCCCTCCATCTTCCTAGTTAATATAAACAGCTGTGAGGTCACACAACCTCAGATTTGTTCAAGAGAAGGGTCCATAACTTAAGCTCAGGTCACCTGACTTGTGTATAGCTACATGAATATTTCATTATTGTACATCATGTGTTATGATACGTAGGAGTTATAAGGAATGCATCAGAATCATGTACATAACATGCTATGGTCTCATAGCAGACTGGGGTAAATATGTTCAGAGTGGGTAGAGCAGCAGCAATCCCAGCTGTCGTGAGAGGAGAAGTCATTTTATTTTTTATTTTATTTTATTTGCAGTTTGTTAACCAGGAAAGTCCATTGGGCCAAAATGAGTCCATTTTCAATGGTGGCCAGGGGATAAAAGCTCCATATACAATTATTACAAAGCTAATATCAACAAAGTTAACAAGTACATTACAATTTTCAAAAGCTACTAAAACACAGTAATATAGAAGACAGAATAATGACATTTAAGCAAGGTGTTGTAACATAGTATTGAATGAAATTAAAACATAAGTATTTTGGAGTAGATAACTATAATTTGGAGTGCAGGCACTTATGCACTCAAACTTTCATGAGGTGAGAGGGAGGAAGAATTAGAGGAGGAAAGTAGAGCAGTGAGAGGTGAATAGGCTGAGTTATGAGAAAGGAAAAAGGGAGAGGGGGTGGAAATGAAGTGAAGGGAGTCACTAGGGTGAGTTATGAGAAAGGAAAAAGGGAGAGGGAGTGGAAATGAAATGAAGGGAGTCACTAGGGTGAGTTATGAGAAAGGAAAAAGGTGAGCGAGTGGAAATGAAATGAAGGGAGTCACTAGGGTGAGTTATGAGAAAGGAAAAGGGAGAGGGAGTGGAAATGAAATGAAGGGAGTCACTAGGGTGAGTTATGAGAAAGGAAAAGGGAGAGGGAGTGGAAATGAAAGTACTAGGCTGAAGAGTCACTAGGCTGAGTTATGAGAGGAAAAGGAGAGGGAGTGGAAATGAAATGAAGGGAGTCACTAGGGTGAGTTATGAGAAAGGAAAAAGGGAGAGGGAGTGGAAATGAAATGAAGGGAGTCACTAGTGTGAGTTATGAGAAAGGAAAAGGGAGAGGGAGTGGAAATGAAATGAAGGGAGTCACTAGGGTGAGTTATGAGAAAGGAAAAGGGAGAGGGAGTGGAAATGAAATAAAGGGAGTCACTAGGGTGAGTTATGAGAAAGGGAAAAGGGAGAGGGAGTGGAAATGAAATGAAGGGAGTCACTAGTGTGAGTTATGAGAAAGGAAAAAGGAGAGGGAGTGAAAATGAAATGAAGGGAGTCACTAGGCTGAGTTATGAGAAAGGAAAAAGGGAGAGGGAGTGGAAATGAAATGAAGGGAGTCAGTAGGCTGAGTTATGAGAAAGGAAAAAGGGAGAGGGAGTGGAAATGAAATGAAGGGAGTCACTAGGGTGAGTTATGAGAAAGGAGAAACAAAAAGGATGGGGGAGTGGTATTTTCTCTAATGATTCTTCATATGATCCCTCTGATTGTGGTAAGAGTCATGGAGGTATTTCACACAGTGCCTTGACTGACTTTACCAATAAATAACACAGGTATATTCCCTAATCTAGGATGCAGACACAGCTTATATGTCTACGTCTGATCATGGCTGCCATTAATCTGTCCATCCACATTCCCTTTCCTCACTTTGTACATGGGGTTGGGATGTCAATTTAACAGTGATAATTATCTAGAGCCAATGTTCACACCTCTGGTGGCTATCCCTGTTGTAGTTGCCCTTCCATACCAAACACATGCATGTATAGTCACACCTTCACCCGGTTTAGGGTGTTCAGTCCACTGCCATTAATCAAAAGTATATAAATAAAGAAATAAGTAAGAAATATTACTTGTAATGGGAAATAAATGGTAGCTGTGTCCTAGTCATACCCATAACTTACTTTGTTTGCTATGAAGGCATGGAGAAGATCAACAACAGACACCTGGCACAATACATTCACTTGTACTTAGTCATACTGTGGATGAAGTTGTACAGTTTATATAACAGGAAAAGTTAATAGCCTTATTATCTGGAATAATGTGCAGTAAGACAAAAATTGTTTTATACAACATATTTAGCAAATATGCCTTAATGAGGAGATGATAGCACTGGCTGCTCAATTTATAAAACAGAAATAGTTATAACATACTGGCAGTGCACTTATTGTCAGAGAGGCTATCAATGGATCAGTTCATTTATCAGTTGATATTTATTTATCCATGTGCTTATCAACTAAACATTGCTGTTACTCAGAAGAAGAAGAATGTTGGAATTCTGTGATATAAACTTACAGGTGGCTACTTTGAGAGTCTAAGACAACTTAAATGCAGTTTTACAGTTTATACTAAGGGATATCTATGCTATTAACATATCATTTTACAAATCATTAACAAGTAAAAAAAAAATGTGGGACTTAATTGTTTTTGCTGTGTGTTTTTTTATACTAGCACAGATGGTAATCAGACTTAGTAACATTTTGCTCTTTACTTAACACAAACGGGATTGACTGCTAAACTAGACGTTTATATATATTAGAACTAAACAAACATAATTCCCTACCTCTCAAGATGCCTTTGTCATGTATCTCATATGCATGCAAGTCACATACAGCCTTCACAACTTAAATGTATAGCTAAAGCAATGGCAGTTACCAGAGAGCCAGCGTTAATGCCATACGTAGGGCATCTGAGTCGCCTGTACAATGCTTATTCCCCTTTTTCGTTTTTTATCTTATGTGGCAGGAAAACCTGGGCCTACTGCAAACTTGGGTCAGTATACTAGCAGGTAGTTGTTTTTCAGCTGAATGTAAAACCATCAAGCTGTAATTACAAGCAATTAGGGAAGAAATGCAGAAATGTGAAAGTCACGGTGGCAGGCTGAGTAATGCTTTTAATTGCTGGAAAGTCATGGCATGTGTTACAAGGTGACTCATTAAGTAGCAGACATATCACAAATTACCCTGCCAGCTGAGGTAACACTGGTGACCATTTCAATTACGCAGCAGCTGCTACCATATCCAGAATCTTCACAGCTCTTAAATCCTGCCAGGTTCATGCAGAGCCTTTTGTTTTCTCACCAGTTCTGAAAGAAACAACTGCCTAAAGTAATTATCTAAAAGCTTTTGCAATACGTATCTCAGACAGTCAGGAGGCACAACCATGCTTGCTTCCCAAATGACTGATGGTTTCACTTCTTTCTGGAAAAAAAAAGGGATGAACAACTGGCTGCATCATAGCAGCGTTTGGTGTTGCCGTTCACTTTTGCTGTTCTGGAATATTCAGGGCCTCAGATGAGCTGCTAGTCCTACCTCTAAACCTCTTAGTGCAAGAAATCTGGACAAAGTCTAAAATAATGAGGGGACAAAGGCCAAAAACAGGGACAGCTTTTAAATACTGCTCTTATAAACTTAGAAAGTTTCTAAAATAACAGGACTTGTGTTAACATGCATTTTCTGAAGGATATGAAGCTGGAAACTGTGATGTATGTCATTATTTAATGACTTCAATCCTCAGAGATTTGACAGGAAACAACAGATTCTATGAGGAACAGACCAAAAATATGAGGCAAAAATCTGGACAGTCTGGGAAAGTCTGGTATGTTGCTAGTACAAAACATTTTTGAAGTGGGTCCTTAGATTGATCTTTCATGAATTAAATAATTTCTCAATAACCACAAGTCCAAGATATCTGCATTGTGTAGTCACATTATGTACAAGAAAATGTTTTGATACAACAGAAAAAAATTGAAATCTCAGTGAATGTTTTCCTATAATCTTTGTTATTCACAGTGCATGCATTGTTTTGCAGTCATTTAGTGTAACCTCACTTGAACTTATTTATCAGGAAATGTGTTGTTCTGCCCTTCATTTTATATTTCATTTACTAAGGTGTAATACGTCCACTTGTATGCTCTTGTCTGTTTTTAAGTCATATAACATCTTCACTGAGCAAAGGGTAAACAAAAGGACCCATATCAGAAAATCAGAAAATCAAAAGAAAATCATAGGCCATCAGATACTTAGAAATGGAACCCCTTTTAAGTGAAACAAGCTACATAAACCAGTACTGAAAAAACAATTTTTTCACTAAAAGTTAATATTAAAAAAAAAAAAAAACTTCCACAAAACAAGCAAAATGGAATATTTTAAATGGAGAGCTTAAGCCTGAGGTTACTTCCCCTCAGGAAAAATGTCATACCCTTCACAATTATAAATTCAGTGTAGGGATCCAGTTTGTAAAGTGCATTGTGATGCAATGTAACACAAACCTGATTTACATGGTAAAAGCTGACACAATCGACCATTACCATGAATAGAGATGGTATCTCACTTCAAAGTAATATCCAAATTATTTTATGAGTGCACCATTTCCAAGTATAAGTGTACAATACTATCCTTACTGGAATTCTGCATTAGACTTCATGACTAGATGTCATCAAAATAGAACCCAAAATCTGTGGATTGCTCATGATTTGAGATGTATTCTGCTATAAAATATATAAATAGCAGACACTTTTTATAGTCTGACTTTACAGTATGAATAAAATATATATCTATCTAACTATAGTATCTCTGTAGTTTTTTTCACTTTTTCTATTTTTTTTCAAATGTTTGCATCATTTTTGAGATGATGCAGTATTTCTTTAATCTGAAATGCCCTCCTTAGGTTTGCTGAAAAGGTGTTACAACTCCCCTTCTTACTGTAAAAAAGAAATGTATGGATGTGTTTTCACAAGCCAGTCAAGAGCTCTGCTCTGATATAGCACACAAGCAGCCTTTTAATGCCAAAACTTGAAAGAAAATTCACCTAAATCGCAGGAGCACAAAGCAAAAGCATTCTGAAAAAATGTAGGAACTGTGATTTTGTATTACACTGGGAAACCCTTATTTTTTCTTTATCATAGTGACACCAAAGTTGATTAAACTATATAGAATAGTACTTCTGAGGTACAATTCCCTATGCACATGGTGCATGGAGGGCCTTGCTCCCTTCATATTTTTTTCCCTAATTGTCTATTTACAATGCTGTAATTCATAAAGAAGTGAATTCACAGGAAATGTTCAGCAGAATTTCCGAGACCCCTGCATTTCAAGGCACACACCTGAATGCTAAATGCTGATTTGCATGTTGCTGTAGCAGTTAAAACTGCTGCTTTTTAGGCTCCTTTTCATACTATCACATGCAGCAATGGTACCACAATGTTTTCTGCCTTTCACACACAAAGTGTGAAAATCCATTTGGTCACACAACAGAGGAATATCATGAAAAGCACAATTTAGAGTGTGATGCCCCTACACTGGCCCAGTAATCAAGGAGCCTCAATCCTCACCACTGGCAACAGCTAGGGGATGTACACATTGGGAGAATGACAAGTACACACACACACACACAGTAAAGTACAATTTCCCTTGAGAACATAGAGATCACAGTCAGTCTGGGGATGGTTTCTCCCTCTTTCCCCAGGTCTCCAATAAGACTCCCCACTGGCACAGCTATAAGGTTGAGATCTCACTGAGTGGCCAAGCTATGACCTCCAGCACCCTCTCTGTCCAACCAGTGCTTCATGTCCCTGCCCAAGTAGCTGACATACACACTTTGAGATTTCATTTCTGCATAATATGTCTCTTTCTATGTGTTATGCCCATATGACCTGCAAAGGGAATATCGCGGGCTATGGCTAAAACTGCCAGATGGTAGGCTCTGGGAACAACTAACTGTTGTATTCTCCCAAATCCAGCCTGTCCTCAGGAGTCCACTCTCTATACAGTAACCCTTTGTCCAGTATACAGATTCCCCCTTCCCTTGAGAATCAGGTGCCTCACTAGTTACCTCCCTCAGTCGTTGTAAAATAGATTCTGAGAGCTGAGCCTGTCTCAGCTCTGTCTTTGTAACCCTTCCGAGCTCCCCTTTCACAGAAAGTCTGGTATTCTCTAACAGCGGTGCCTCACTGTCAGCCCGGGTGCTACTACTCACCTCTGCCCTTGCAGTCACTCTGTCCAAGGGAATATCAGTACCCACAAGCAGCTGTGGCTCACCTTCACTCTCATTGCTACAGGCTAGCTCCCTCCTTGAAATAACCACCTCACCAGTCCTGGCTGCAAGTGTGCAGTCTGCCTGGGTCTTCCCCAGGCTACCAGACCCACATGCTTGTTTCCAAGCCTGACTTCGTGTAACTGCATGCCCACACAGTACTGCATTATCAAAATCATTTCCTATCAGGACATCTGCAAGGATATCCTCAAACACACCTACTTGTTGGCTTCCTTTTCCACCCTTCCAGTCAGGGTGAACCCTAGCAAAAGGTATATGAAATGGGGTCTCTCCTACAGCTCTGACTGGAGTAGACTGTCCAAGCAAGTAGTGCTCCTCTGTAACCATTGTAGACTTCACAATGGTTAGGTCAGAGGCTATGTCTCTCTTAGCAGTGGCCTCTTTCCCATCCAATAAGATAGGATATAACCTCTTGTGGTAGTCTGATACCCTTGTTGTCTCTAGACAACTTACTGCTGACATTTTGTCATTCCCACTTACTGGCTCTCCCAACTTTTGTTCCCCATCTTGCCTCCATAGACATCTGTATGCTACAAGGTCCTACTGGTTGCATTTAAAACACTTAACCCTTCATCCTGGACATGTACCTGGACTAGTGGCTTCCCCTGCTACTGGCGGACTCTGTTGTGGCAGTCTGGGCTGCCTACCATGGGTTCCCTTAGACCCATGAGCAGCACTAGGTGTTCCTTTCCTGTGCAGTGATGCCCTGCTTGCTAGGTATAGGTCTCCATTCTCCCCCAACTCATCTGCAATATTGCATTGTCTATCAGCTAACCAGATTCTCATGTCATCAGGCAAAGTGCTAAGGGCTTGTTCCCCCACCAAAGAGACTTCCAGCCTTTCAAAAGTGGTGACCTGACATCCACTCACCCACCTACGAAAATAAGTGCTTAGCTCAGCAATATATTCACACACACTTTCATCTGCCTTGTGTCTATGTTCACAAAACTTTTTTCTATAAGCTTCAGGTGTTAACTTAAAGCATTCTAACAAACACATTTTGACTGTATTATAATTTAAGCAATTAAGACAATTTAGAAATTGCTGTTACACCTTTACCATGGAGTAAGGGGGGGGGGGTCAGGAACCGTACCCAGAACACTTAGTCAACATTATACGTTTACATACCCTCTCAAACATATGAATGAAACTATCAAAATTATCCCTCTCTCTAAATTGTGGAAGAAATTTACTGACATTTGTTGACTTCTGGTGTTTGGTTACTCCCTTCCCCATTACCTCCATGACTCTGCTGAAGAGTCAGCATCTCCATTTAATGTTACCTCTGCCTCTCCTTCTGCTTAGCCCCTAGATGTCCCAGTCTTTCTGCTGCTTCTATTTCCAAATTTTTGCCCTCCAGTTCAAGTCTCTTTAATTCCAGATGGATTTTTAAGTCCTCTGTGGAAAGATTGAGTTGTCCATTTTCTGAGAGTTGTACATTTCCAAGGCCAGCCTGGTTGTCCTCCTGATCGCTGGTCTGTGATGCAGCTGTGCCCAAAGATACAATAATTTCTGCCTTAGTCAGGTTGGCAAACACCATTCCTTTAGCCAGGTACATCTCAGCCAACTGGCTCCTTGTCAGCTTTCCATACTCCTCTGCTGACATGCTTATCTGTTCTCCCTGAATAACTAAGCTAACAAAAAAAATAAATAAATAAAACAATTGTGATGTGAAACTATGAATGTTCACTGTGTGGCTGATTGAGAGTACAAACACCTTCAGTGACCACTGTACACAGGCTACAGGAATTCAATATCCACACCACTACAAGCCAAATAATATGTGATGTGCCTATCTCACCACTGTCGACCAATTAATATGTGATGTGGATATCCCTCCACTGCAACCAATTAATATGTGACACCCCTGCACTGGCCCAGTAATCAAGGAGCCACAATCCTCGCCACTGGCAAGAGGAGGGGAAGTACACACTGGGAGGATGACACGTACACACTCAATAAAGTACAATTTTCCTTAAGAGCACACAGAGATCACAGTCAGTCTGGAGCTGGTTTCTCCCTCTTTCTCCAGATCCCTAATAAGACTACCCACTGGCACAGCTATAGGGTTGAGATCTCAGCCAGGTGGCCAAGCTAAGACCTCCAGCACCCTCTCTGTCCAACCAGTGCTTCATGTTCCTGCCCAAGTATCTAACACATACACACTTTGAGATTTGATTTATATACAAACACACACACACACACACACACACACACACACACACACACACACACACACACACACACACACACACACACACACACACACACACACACACACACACACACACACACACACACCTGGGGAAGGCTAGCACAAGTTTATTAGCTATGCCCCCTTTCTGCCCAGAGTATAAGGTAGTTCCAGCTGCCATCAGCCAACTCTTTATCAACTACTTAAGGACCTTAACAAAGGGTCTCCAATCCTACTGTGCAATGTTACGCAAGTGCCAGGCTATTAGGAGTGGCCTGTGCAGTGCCACCAAATGCATATGCCAAGAGCTTAAATATGCCTCACAAATATCAGCCACAAAGATATGTTTAAATATATTTAATAATAAATAATAAACAAACAAGAAAATACTCAATAAGTAAACACAGTAACTTCAGAGTTCAAAATCACAGGAATTATTTTAAAACAACATTGCAGGACAGTCTCAAATAAATACAGAAAACATATAAACTAATCTTTACTATATTCCTATCTATATCTAAGAGAGATACTATGCCATAAATCTTACTTACAGAGCAAAGCAATTGCAGATAATGATGAGAGGATGTTCTTGCCAGGTCCAAGACAAAATACAAAATTCATAGTCTCTCTCTGCGAGAGTTCCCAAATTAAAATCAAACATTACTGCTAGGCCAGATTGGATGACATCACTCTTTGTCACCTGACTTCAGTTCCCAGGCTAAACAGAAACATTCCAAAATTTCACATCTCTGTGTCAAAAATACATATCTCTCAAATGTCTGCCAGATCTTGGAAGTCATAAAACAATAAAACACATTCTATTTTAAACCTAGTAATTACTTGTCTTTCAAAACAATACAAAAACTTCTAGCTATAGACATTGTGTCTGCTATTGAAATGAAACTGAGAGATAACATCTTTTGTTTATGGCCCAGCTATAAAGTAACTTAACCTCAACTATTCTTAAGTTCTGCAAGATAATCTTCTATGTTCCAGCAGGGTATGCTGTGGTTACATTCTTGAAGCTCGGTACACAACACATAGTTCTGTATAAATCATATCAATATTCACAAATGACATAGAATTATTTACAAAATTCTAGATAGCTGGGCTGGCAGTGTGTCATAGGGGAAACTTAATTAGTTCCAACAGTAAAAACAGTTAAAAAAAGTGAAGTCCATACTATAATGTAATATATGTAACATAGATACTTTGTTTATACAGTAAAGATATCTGTATATTTCTGACTCTCTAATAAATGTCTTTGAGAGTCCGTAGGTCACTTGAAGTAATATGAGATAATGCACCTATAGTAGGCTCAGTTATGCAAATGCACTTAAGCTATCTGAGCTGTTCGTGGATGAGCACAGCTGATCTGTGATTCATAGAAGCCATTTGCACAAATTCTTGATGACCTTGAAGGTGCTTATGCAAATGTGCAAATAATGAAATGGAAATGGGGAATGATGTAAATCTTCCTATGCTAATGAAGTATGTTTTACGTCATTTGTGATCCACAGTCAAATTTTCCCAATTTTCCGTGCTGGTCCCAGATGTGCTATATAAAGAGAAGCCTCGCCAAACCTACTAGACTTGCAATTCATGAAAATTATAGCACTGATATCACTTGCTGCTAGCTTTTATTGTTTCCAAATGTGAGTTGCTTGTCTTGGCTGGGCCGAAAATAATTTAATCTAGTGGTGCTCACCCAGCTAAAAAGGCAAAAATATAAGCAAAGGTAACCCATTATAATGCTGACAATCAGGAAATACTTGATAAGTTCTGAGTGGACAGGGACATTGTAAGGGTCTTAGTGAGTATGTTTGACCTCCATAGGGGCACTGGAGGAATGTGTGGACATCCTATCCCTGTGGACACCAAGGTATGTATAGCCTTCACTATTCTTGCTATGGGGACAGAGACAGACAGGTCACATTGTGGACCTCACAGGCTTCTGCTTTGAGGATGCTGCAGCAGTTCATGGATGTATTCTTGGCATGTGTGGATCAGTTATTTCCTGATGTCATCTTAGGATAAATCCAGCACTATGCATGCCATTTATGGGAAAGCACATTTCTCTGAGGTATTTGGCATGATAGATTGTACCCATGGTGCAATTATGGCCCATTCTGGCCCACAAGGTGAGTGGTACTGTAATAGGAAGGACTGCCATTTCATCAATTGCTAGGTAGTTTGTGAGCCATGGGGGTACATCATCAATGTCAATATCTAGCACCTTGGCAGTGCACATGATTACCACATTTGGCACACTATTTTCCCAACCACCTCTTCCTGCATGGTGGGATGCCCAGTGGTCATCTTTCTAAAAAGTGGAAAATATATTGGTTTTATATTGTATTTAATTAGTTATTCATGTTGAAATGTATTGCTGAACACTAAATGTGTTTATTTGTTTGTTTCTTTCCCCTCCTTTTCTCCCTCTCTCTTTCTCTCTTTTTTTTTCTCAAGTGATGCTGGATATCCCCTGGAGCCATAGCTCATGACACCAGTGTGAAATGCAAGTGGAGCTACAGAGGAGATGTATAACACATCTCTTTCCCAGACCCATATTGTCATTGTGAGGGTCTTTGGCCTACTGAAGATCCATTTCAGGAACCTGGATGAGTCAGGGGTGCCCTTCAGTATGACCCATTTACTGCATGGTGGATGTTTATTGCATGTTGCATTCTGCATAACATGATCATGCACCAGTCTGGTGGTGATGTGCATGTTGCATTCTGCATAACATGATCATGCATCAGTCTGGTGGTGATGTGCATGTTGCATTCTGCATAACATGATCGTGCACCAGTCTGGTGGTGATGTGCATGTTGCATTCTGCATAACATGATCGTGCATCAGTCTGGTGGTGATGTGCATTTTGCATTCTACATAACATAATCGTGCACCAGTCTGGTGGTGATGTGCATGTTGCTTTCTGCATAACATGATCATGCACCAGTCTGGTAGTGATGTGCATGTTGCATTCTGCATAACATGATCATGCACCAGTCTGGTGGTGATGTGCACGTTGCATTCTGCATAACATGATCTTTCACCAGTCTGGTGGTGATGTGCATGTTGCATTCTGCATAACATGATCATGCACCAGTCTGGTGGTGATGTGCATGTTGCATTCTCATAACATGACCATGCATCAGTCTGGTGGTGATGTGCATATTGCATTCTGCATAACATGATCATGCACCAGTCTGGTGGTGATGTGCATGTTGCATTCTCATAACATGATCGTCCACCAGTCTGGTGGTGATGTGCATGTGGGATGCTGCATAACATGATTGTGCACCAGTCTGGTGATGAAACTTTAAAACATGTTTCAGCTAGGTTTATGTTTGCTATTATTGACAGAGTTTATTTTACAACAAACAATAAAGTGGGATGGCGTCAGAGGTTAAATTGCAAGGGACAGATGTGGATTATTAAATTAGGTGCCTTATTTGCACCAGGACTTAATGAGTAGTTATAATAGTCAATGATGAATGAAACCATGGTATTTAAATGTGATGGAGTGTGATTTTTAGTATACACAGATGAAGGCTTACAGCCGAAACTGGTATGCAGTATGTATCTATTCTAATATGAAGTATTATTTTGGAAGTTGATTGATGGTGCTGGCTGTTTTGTTGTTTGGTGAAGTCAGCATTTTGGACTTTGCACCTTTCTGTACTTAAGTGGGACTGTGCTTGTATTTGGTGATGAAGTGACCTATGCTGTAATTGCATCGCCTATTTCCAGTCCCTCTACAATTGATGATGACCAGCCAACAGCAGTAGTAAGGGGCCCCATGCAGCAGGCTTGTACATGGCATGTGGCTATGCAGATAAAGAGGCAGCATCTAGTCCAGAGCTATGAACCACATTCAAGTTAATGTTTCCTTTACTGTAAAAAGCACATAGAGTATAATTAATTTATGTAGTGATATTTGTGGGGCTATGCTGTGTGGGGAATGGTTTGCTGTCAATCTTCATTTGACATTCTCTCTCATATTAAAATATTTTATTATCTTTTAGAATAGTTACTCATATTAGTGTTACTTAAAGTCATGCCTGAATGCTCACTGACTCCTGTTCAGTGATTTTGTAAAGCTTTATATAACATAATAAATCAGATTTGTGTCTGCTTTGCTGAATAATTCTGCTGTACTGCTTACTTAAGTATACAGTGCTAAATATTGTCAACAGTAAAATACTTCATGAGTTTATGCATTGGAAATTCAATGAATATGTATTATACTGCTTTGTGTTATATTATGTCATCTCCTCTTAGATTTTTCTGTGGTAATGCACATCAGTTTAATTTTTTGTCAAACACAATAATTTCTGACTTTAGAAATAGTTAAAAACTATCATCATTTGTGCAGTGGGGAGAGTGAAGTGGCAGTAGTGTATACTCGTTTTCATTTATTTATGGACATTTGATTCCTGGGAAAGTCTGACTAGGTAGGAGTCCATTTTCAGTGGAGACCCAGTGAGAATAGTTCCAAAGTATTACAAAACATTTTAAGTCCAGGCACCACACCCTAGAGTGGAGGTTGAGGGAGTAGGGCACAACAGGCTGAAGTCTCAGACATCACACCCTAGAGTAGAGGTCAGGGGAGTAGGGTACAACAGGCTGAAGTCTCAGACACCACACCCTAGAGTGGAAGTTGGGGGAGTAGGGTACACAGGCTGAAGTGTCAGACACCACACCCTAGAGTAGAGGTCAGGGGAGTAGGGTACAACAGGCTGAAGTCTCAGACATCACACCCTAGAGTAGAGGTCAGGGGAGTAGGGTACAACAGGCTGAAGTCTCAGACACCACACCCTAGAGTGGAAGTTGGGGGAGTAGGGTACACAGGCTGAAGTGTCAGACACCACACCCTAGAGTAGAGGTCAGGGGAGTAGGGTACAACAGGCTGAAGTCTCAGACATCACACCCTAGAGTAGAGGTCAGGGGAGTAGGGTACAACAGGCTGAAGTCTCAGACATCACACCCTAGAGTAGAGGTCAGGGGAGTAGGGTACAACAGGCTGAAGTCTCAGACATCACACCCTAGAGTAGAGATCAGGGGAGTAGGGTACAACAGGCTGAAGTCTCAGACATCACACCCTAGAGTAGAGGTCAGGGGAGTAGGGTACAACAGGCTGAAGTCTCAGACATCACACCCTAGAGTAGAGGTCAGGGGAGTAGGGTACAACAGGCTGAAGTCTCAGACACCACACCCTAGAGTGGAAGTTGGGGGAGTAGGGCACAACAGGCTGAAGTCTCAGACATCACACCCTAGAGTAGAGGTCAGGGGAGTAGGGTACAACAGGCTGAAGTCTCAGACACCACACCCTAGAGTGGAAGTTGGGGGAGTAGGGTACACAGGCTGAAGTGTCAGACACCACACCCTAGAGTGGAAGTTGGGGGAGTAGGGTACACAGGCTGAAGTGTCAGACACCACACCCTAGAGTGTAGTTTGTGGGTTCTAGGCTGGGAGTAGCTATGCTAAGTGAAGGACCATCATGAGCTAGACTGAGAAATGTTGTTTTACTTTAACATTAACTATCAAATCAGGCACATTTTACAGCAAAAGAAATGCAAACTTCCATGAAATGCTACATTTCTGTATTTGTGAATAAGCTATACCCAACCACAGTGCAATATTCACAGCATAATATTTTGAAAACAACATTTTCACATACATTTCATACATTTATGTTTCTCTTGCATGACATGGAATACTGGCACAATACTGGACAAATGCATACAGCTATGCAGATGTAAGAGAATATAAAAACGAAAACAAAAAGGTATTATTTCTTTGACAGGAATATATACAAATATATTAAATATATACATATGTATTATATAAACAATTGCAAGTACAGGTAAACAAGAATCATTTTCTCATCTAATTACAACTGAGGAAGAAATTGAATATAACCTTCAGCAACAACGAAGAAGAGAAGAAAGGCTTCTGGTATGTATAACTGAAGTCCAAGACATATCTGTCTTATTATAATGTTTGTAATATGTATAACAGGCATAAAAAAGGATTTGAAATCATTATATTACTGTTAAAAAAAAGAAATGTGTCCATGCATAACTGCTGAACTCTTTTTACAACTGTTTTATGTATTGGTCATAAGTAAAATATTTTTATAGCTTTGCAGATGAAAGAAATGCAATTGAAGCCATTACAGTTCAAGCACAGTTTACAAATATGTAAATACAAACAGCTTTACTTTGTTTTTAACTGATTACTTGTAATAATTAGAAAGGATATTTTAGTAGTGTATTGAATGTGGAGAACTTCAAAGATACACACTCACCTTCAAGTACTCACAAGCACTTGCCTTGTGAATTCATCTGAACTATGCATAAACACTACTCATATCATGCTTCCCAAGTGCGCAAGCACTTCCCAAATGACTATTCCCACTGTATGCATAAGCAATCCCCATACACAAGTTTTACTTCAATAAAGAGTTTACCATAATATTTCAATAGTATATGGAATGGCATGCAAACATAATGTATAGATTCATTGTGATTTTCTCTATTGTCTCCCTCCACACCTTTTTTCTCTGTTGATTTTATTTTGATTATACATTTCTTTATCCTTTATTGTTTTGTGTCTCTCGCATTTGTTTTCCTTTTTTAACAGATTCAAATCCCTCTGGAGTAGGCTGGGCATGTACCTCCCAGGCTGAGGAATGCTCACTCTCTGCCTGTTCAGGGATGTCCTTGCAGGGTCAGGGTGGAGTCATCAGTCCTACAGGTATCCTGGCATGTGGCAGCATGGCAGCCTGGCAAGCCTTATAGAAAGGGGGCTATGGAGCTTGGTAGAGGATGTACTGGTGGAGGTAGTGGAGAGAAGACTTCAGCTAGTTGAAGCCTCTCTTCAATGTGTTGAACACATGCTTTCCCAGCAGTTGCCAACCACTGATCCAACACAGACCCCTATCCCCTCAACATCAGAGCCCCCCACTGCAACACCATCTGGTAGTGGACATATTTGAAGCTGCGCAGACGGGGATTCCTTTTGGTATTTTCTCAGAACTTATTATTATTTGTCTTACATCATCTTACCTATTTCCCAACCACACTACCCTCTCATATGAAAAAAAAATTTGAAAAAATAGGGAATTTTATCCCCTGACAAAAATATAGTGCCCATCCTCTCCCACTTCCTCCAGCACAAACCCTCGTGATGTTTTTCTTGTGTATTCTTTTTGTCTCACCAAAATCTGTTCTATTTTCCTGTTTCTATTTTTCAAAGAAACTATCAGGGTTTCCAGAAGAGGATACCCCATATATAACATTATAAACACTTTTCTTTAAAAAATATATCAGTTTTAACCACTGTGCAGTCTGCAGCTACATTTTAAGCATAACGGACTTAGTTATGCTCACCCGTGATATTCAGATAAAAAAAAGTAACACGAATCCTCCGACTGTTGCGAAGTAATTTGCAAATTGCTAATACTGAACTTTACAAAACATCCTCTTATGCGATAAGTGGCTGTGATTTTAAAAAAGACCACTTTTCCTTATTCATCACAAACTAATTTTGCTGAACTTATTTGGATATCTGTGTATCTTCACAGATAACAATGTCATTTGTGACATCCCAGACTATGAATACCAGCCTATGTGTTCTATCACTCTTACAAGGACTTCCTAGAGTTATGATTCCAGATGCAGCTATAGCAAGGTTCCAGTGGTGTTAGACTAAGCCTAAAAGCTTTCTCACTTAGAATTTTAAAATCCTAACTAGTCTGCAAACAGCTTGTCAAGCACAAAGGACTACTGTCACTCCTTGAGTATATCAAGTTTTACGCTTTTGTTGCCTGTTACAGAACAATGTATGCATGTGCTCATTCTTTATTCTGACAAAAATCCTAAGTGCTGTTTGTTTTTTGTAGACATCTGCAAAAAAAAGCACCTAAAGAGAATGCTGAGCCATCATGACCCACTGCATACAGAAAAGTGACTGATGTATCTGAAAGTGCTTAGCTAATAACGAACAAAGTGTGATTGTTCAAGAAATCCAAATACCAGGTAAATAGTAAGAGGTTGTTCAAGAAATCCAAATACCAGGTAAACAGCAAGAGGTAACTTTCATAATAAGAATTTAGATTTAGGGTATCCTTGTAGCTTTGAAATAAACAGCTTTATTTGTTCATTCATTTTTGTTTCTCACTTTATTCTATTTAGAACTGCCGGAAACTATCACGATAAGTGACATGCATCAAACCAATCAATTGTGCTTTCTCTCTTACCCATTTATGCACCAAATGGTACATCAGGCAATGAGCACCTTTCAGTGCTCATTGTTTCTGTAGCAGTATTGGTTTTATGGGCTCAGTTTGCTAACCCCAGGGCCAACCAATCAATTGCAGTACTTGCAAAAAGGCAAAGACACACACACACACACACACACACACACACACACACACACACACACACACACACACACACACACACACACACACACACACACACACAGTCAAAATGCCACACACACAAACACACACACAGTCAAAATGCCACACACACAAACACACACACACACACACACACACACACACACACACACACACACACACACACACACACACACACACACACACACATGAAGAAACAATATAGAGTATTACCAGGTCATCCATCTGCATGACTTTTGGAATGTGGGAATAAATCCAAAAACACAGAAAACAAATGATGCACACAAAGTGGACATAAAGATACCTCACAAGAAGCACTCCAACTGAGAATCAAACCTGAAAGTTTGCCATATATTTATATAAACATATTAGTCCATATGGAAATCTTGCAGCTTTATTAAACATTTTTAATATTACTAATCAGAGAAATTAACTGAACCAGCAAGGTCACTGCACACCAAATCATTGCTATTGTATTTTACCAAGCCCAGGTGTACTTGGATGACAGTTTTACCAGGATCCATCTGTTTCAACAGAGCAGTATCTTCATATTTTAGAGCCCCCAGAATCTACATGTAGTGTCTTGTTGATAACTTAGCCTTTCTTTGATGGGTGAAATATTTTTTTCTTTATGTAGGCTGCATTGCAGCACAGGAGGTAGAATATCATAGGTAGTGCAAGTAAATTACAAACAATACTTAAAGTGTGAAAGATCAAAGGCAAAAGAAGGGGCAGCACAGATACAGACGACAGCATTACTCAAGTAATGAATATCAATTCGCAAGAACATAAAGATACAGTTGTTGCAAGATATGTCTGTGTACTAAAGTCCTTGATGTGGCAAAGTGTCAGGATGAACAAAATGACAACAACAAGTGCAAGTGTGTACCACACCACTGTAATTAGTGCCTCACTCCTGGAACAATACCAATGCTGAACTGTCACTGAAAACAAAATAATAGCGTTGTCGCCTCACAGTAAGACGCTGTCCGGTTCGATTCTCAGCTAGAGCGTCTTCTACGTGGAGACATGCGTGAATGGGTGTACCTTTGTTGAAGGTTGTGCATCAGGGCTGGTAACTCGGCATGTAAAAATCTACTGCCAATCATTAGCGGACCAGAGTTCCGCTGTGGCAACCCCTAACCAGGAAAAGCCGAAAGACACAAACAAACTGAGGTCACTCTATGTATGAAATTCCATTTAACAGAAAGAGTGCAAAATGGTAACTATTTGAAATGTTGGGACAAACACAGAATGAATGGCTGAAAAACAGATTTGCATATAGTAAGTCTGAGATGGGCATTTATCAAAATATTCCCTTTTCTCTGAGGTATGTTGATCTTGGAGTTAATATATATAATTTTAGGGTTGTGGGGGATTTGCCAGACTCACATCAGGGAGTGAAGGGGGGTTGCCCTTGAAAAAATAAGTTTAAAGGAGAAGAGCAACGTTCAAGATTTGCTCTTTTTCTGGTTTTTAGGTCTTTTCTTTTGGCTTGTTGTCCCTTGTCATTTTGAGTGCCAACACTTCAACAGGGAGCCATATAAAACATTTTATCATCTAAAACTATTGCGTGCATGTTACAAGTGTCAGGTGTCAGCACTGTGAGGAGCAGTGAAGTAATTTCTTTAAGTTCTAGGTGAAAATAATAAATCCTGGCTTCATACTCAGGAGTGAATACACACTTCAAACTTTATTTTACTCTTGCTTGCTTGCTTACTGGTTTTAAAGCCGTTCTGTTGAAAAAATCAAGTTACAAAAATGGTTACTTCTTACAGCAAGGATGATGTTGGAGATCAATGCCAATGGGTTGTGATAAAAAGCAATTTTAAACTGTAGCAAAAGAAAATAATGACCAAATTTCTATGTACTGATTTTATTTCTGGCTTGATCACCAAGACAATGGGCTGGTTAGTTGCCCATTTTCAGCCATGAGTTGCGGACAAAGGTAAATAAGATACACATATGGACATAATATGCAGAGATTTATTAAAGCTGTGAAATAGGTTTTTAAAATTTAGGAGAAATACAATATGTATATAACAAGGACTTAATACAGACTGTGTGAAGTGCTTCTGTAGTAGGTAAAATGACTAAATTGTTTACACAATAGAGTTTGCATGGATCTGGAATGAAAACAGGAAATAAAGAATAAAATGCATCTGTTTTTGTGTTGTACAACTGTATCCTTTTCTAATCAAAGAGTATTAACTTAAAAAGCAAAAATAATAAAGGAGGAACAACAACAACAACAACAACAATAATAATAATAATAATAATAATAATAATAATAATAATAATTATGCCAATTTGTTGACCAGGTACACCCAGTGGACACACAGTCCATTTTCAGGGGCAATGGGAGAGCTATGTCTGGTTAATTGATTTGCTTAAGAACACACACTGGACAAACACTAACGTTAAAAACTGTTATAGTAACAGTGAGTGATTGGGTTAATTATATGAGGTAAAATGCTTTAGTATGTAGTCTGTTGTATCAGTGATATACAGTGACTGCTATCTTTTGTTCTTAGACTGGGTACAAACATAAGAATCTGGAAGATGCTCATGCAGTTCTTTCTTCAGTTGTTTGGTGTTTAAGAGTATGAAGTGCAGAGGCTTACAGTTGGCTGCAGTTAATTTGTGAAAGCTTGTATTTTTGCCTTCAGCAGTTAGAAAGTTAAGACTATGGAGTACAAGGTGCATCTCCATCACCATCTCCCCTTAAGATGTAAGCAGATTGATTTATATTGGTTTTGCCCTTTTGCTTGCCAGCCATCAAGCCTTTCTGCATGCTGTCATACAGGCAGCCATGATAGTGCTGTGTGTTTTTTTTTCTGACTCAGCCCCAACCCTGCTGGTGATGTGAGCACTTGTGTCACTGAAAGTGTCACCAATGCCCCTCTGTCCACACATGGATGCTTTCCTAAATGCACTGACAGAGGCTAGTGTCACTAGCTTGGGCAGCCATGCCTACATCCTCCTGGCACTTGCTCCCAACATCACAATCATATTCACCTTCCAACTGAGGCTGTGCCATGAGAGTAGCAGTGAGAGCCAGGTCATAACTACCAACTGTCTCTCCCTGGAAGGGCAAATCCAATGATCCCTACCTCTGATGTCGAGTATCTGAGCCACTAGTTAAACTCATGTCACTTGAGCTGAAGTCAAATGATCCGAGATGATCACCTGGTCTGTAGTCAGGTGATCTGAGATGATTACCTGTGCTGTAGTGAGGTGATCCCGGATGGTCACCTGGGCTGTAGTCAGGAATTAACCCCTCTACTCTACCAGTGGAGACTAGTAAGAAGACAATTTAATTCTTAGTTTGCTTTTGTGAACTTGACAGTATTTGAGAATATGTGGATTTTAAATGTTACAGTTGAACACATGGGAGCATACTTGGACAGGACAAGAAGTCATGTAGCTCACTAGTGCAGTCTGTAGTGGTGCTCAGATCTAGGAGCCAGTGTATTGAATCTGCATACTTCACTAACGGCTGTTTGCATGCTTTGATATTTCATCTGAAATTCAGAGTGGTAGATGGGAGATCATTTTCCAGTTGGTGGATTAGAGCATTAATGGGTTTAGAATTTCAGATGCTTTCCTGCCTTGGATATAATTTGATCTGTAGGTGGTTGAGGGGTAGTTGTGGGATCATAAGGTAAAT
Organism: Protopterus annectens; assembly: GCF_019279795.1. NCBI lineage: Eukaryota > Metazoa > Chordata > Ceratodontiformes > Protopteridae > Protopterus > Protopterus annectens. Next base: position 562,111,973 of record NC_056731.1, read on the forward strand.
TTTTGAACCCCATTAATTTTATGGTTAAATGTGTCAGTTATGCTCAGAGGTGACTTGAACAAATAATGGTACTATTCAAAAGTAGAGCTATATTAATTGGTGCCTTTGACGATGCCCCTTCCAGCTGGCACATTCCTTCATCTGAAATGTAAGTTGAGTTCTAACAAACAGTATACAGAGGTCCCCTTTTTGTTCTGTCCATGGATCTATATTAGACCATTGAAAATTCAGTTCAGCAAACGGCATTTTCAGTGCATTGACATCAAATGTGCCATTCGTCAAACTGTTCACACTGAGATACCTGTACAGTGAAGATCAGAAAATTTGCCCTTTCCTCACTGTAGTGCAATCTCGGAGTTGGTATATATAATTAGCAGGGGGGTGTGGGGGGCTGCAAGCAGAATTCGATGAATGGCATTTCCAATGAAATGCCTTTCGCTGAAGTGGGTTTTTGCTGATTTAATATAGACCACTGTCCACACATTACATTCATTTTTATTCATACAATGTAGCAAACAACTGCCTCATTGCTACATTGTCTGAATGAAAGTCTGGTTCCTTCCAAGTAAAGAGAATCTTTAATAAGCAGAAATATGTGTGTGATGATATTACATAGCTACTATGTACCTAACTCTTTTCTGTCCTCGTGTGCTGACTATCAAATAAGCATTTAAGAAACTCCAGTCATGGCTTCTTAAATGCAGTCTAGAAATGCTTGCACTTCATGCCAGGGAGCAACTGGCACCTCATGAAAGCCTCTGATCACAACCCCTAGCAGCTTGCATCTGGGGCAACCACCCCCATTACCTCACTCTTCTATGGCTTTGCTAGTACTCATTAAACCACAAAGCTATCTATATATTTTAAAAATATTGAAAAGTTATATAGCTTTTTAATGCTGCTACTGCTAAAAAAATGTAATTTATCTCTTTTGCCAAGGGACACTGCAGAATGGACATCTATCACTGTCCAATAGATGAAGTGTTGGTATTTGTAAAAGGAAGTGTTTGTAATAAATAATTTATGGAAAACATATTATTTTCCTTTTGATTCAAGCTCACTGCATGAAAGGGCAAGACACTTATCAGTAATCCTTTTGCTAAACTTGACTCTAATTAAATGGCTTCCTTCTGTGCCCCATAGCAAGCATATGGAATTAGATGGAGGGCAGGAATGTAATAAGTGCAATGTGGACAGGAACTATTTATTTTAAAAGAATACATAATTCCTCTGAGCCCACACAACTAGGAAGCTTGTCTGAGATGAAGGATTCTGGCCTTTTATAAACAGAAAAAAATAGATCTTTTCAAAATGCAATCTCCAAGTTATTATATTTAGTTCACAAAAGCTTGACAGGAAAAGCTGACAAATGATTACTGAATATGTTTAACTGACTGATATGAAAGGAATACAGCACTGAACAAAAACTTTCACTGCTTTTAAGAGAAGTCTGTGAGGACGTATCCAAACTATAACATTTTCAGCAGGTCCACCAAACAATACAATTTCTATGTTTAATGAGCAGAACATATCTCTCAACCTCTTAACACAAGAAATCTGGACAAAGCTTAAAATAATGGGGGACAAATGCCCAAAAATAGGGACATGTTTTAAATATTGCTCTTACAAACTTAGAAAGTTGCTAAAATAACAGGTTTTGTGTAATCCTGTATTTTCAGATGGATATGAAGTCTGAAATTCAAATGTCTGCCATTATTTAGTATCCTCAGTCCCTAGTGGTTTGCCAGAAAAATACAAATTTTATGAGGAATGAACCACAAATAAGAGGCAAAAATATGGACATTCTGCAAAAATCTGGACAGTTGAGAGGTATGGAGAAGAACCACTGTTATTAGCTCTAGATCGTCAAAAAGATTCTCTTTCAAAGACCCAAAGGTGGGGTTTCTGAAAAACAATAGCTGCCACATTTTCCTTCAATGGATGTGTGTCATCGTGCAACATCAGTCATGAATAATGTGGCTTGATTTTTCACACAGTGCAAAACTATCACAGAGTGAAAATGTATCTTACAGCAAATAAACAGGAACAGAGAAAATATATACTGCAACAATGTTTCTATTAGGGCATCATTTTTTTTATTTTCATTAGAATTGAGGCTCTCACAACCTCTTAATGTTGCTGTATAATGTATTCAACTAAGGTGGGGGGCTGTCTGTTTTTCCCAGTGACAGAGATAATTGTTAAGGACAGAGTGACAAATTTACACCATTCACTGCCAAAGTAGTGAAGGCAGATACCCTGTTTATGATGGTCAAGTCTGTGGGAGACCTGGCTGTTATATTGGCCAGTAATGAGTACAACTGACAACTGGTGCACTGTACGTGAACCTCCATGGTCGCATGTAACTTAACGGATTACTAGGAAAACACAAAGACAACAGAGATAGAAACAAGAAGTAGATGCAGACATTACAAGAGAGTTACCCAAGCTGGATACTGAGCCAGAGAATCAAAGGATATGATGCAGCAACAGTGATTTCTGCACCACTGCATCACCCTGAAATGGTGTTGTTTTAGCTTCTGTCATTATTCATCTGATGAAGTTTTGGAAAAAGTTGTAAGTTTCAGGGATATCATGCAGCACAGGTGCTCCTTCCCTTTAAATTCAGACTGATGTGATGCTGAGTATTATATTCCAAAGGCCTACATCAGGTACCCATGTATAACATGCCAATGTATAACACAAACCCAATTTAGGTAGACTGACGAAAGGCTAACATCAGATAAACATATATAACACAAACCCAATGTAGATAAACTGGCAAAAGGATTTACAACAGATAATCAAATATAACACAAACACAATATAGGCATACTGAGAAAAAAGGCTTATATCAGATAATTATGCATAACGCAAACTCAATACAGCTAAACTTGCAAAAAGACTTACATCAGACAGTCATGTATAACACAAACCCAATATAGGTAAAGTGGCAAAAAGGCTTACATGAGATGACACATTGCTGCAGAGACTATAATTTGCACTTCCAGCAGGAAACAATCTCAAAAAACACTCAAAAACTGTTGAAATGTTTGGTTTAAGCACTTTCTTTTTAATAAATGTAAAACTTATTCAGATAAAATAGTAAAAATCCAAAAACATTTGAAATGGAGCTTATATAACATCCTAGATCACATGAGAAGCAAGCCCTCTTTCAGTCATGAAATTTAAAGCTATCATTAATAGTGTTCCATGGGTATTAAGCATTGCAAAAAGATGCCAACTAAACTTAGTTTAACATAACAAACCATAGACAAATCATGAAAGGCATAATAAAAGTATTAAAAAAACATAAAAAAACTGTTCCCAAAATGTTGTGTTATTACACAACAAAAAGATTCAAAAAATATCCAAAAATGTTCATAAAGAGAGCAACATATAGTAATAAGGAACTACAAGAAGAGATATGAAAAATGAGAAATGTTTTATTTTATCTTTTTAAAGCATTATGTTTAAGTAAACAACCAATGGAGGTGTGATCGTTAAGTCCAGGCTAGCTATTAGCATGGAGACTGAGTTGGCAAAATAGCTCAAGTTTTCTAGATACAGCTGCCATGGGCCCCTACGTTCATCTTGTCTTATTTTCTCAATTATCAGAAATTTGAAAAAAAAATTACCTGGAATGTCTGCAGCATGTTTGGCTAAAGCATTTGTTCCCTTGTTAATTCTGGTGTCATTTATATGTTCATAGACATGGTCTTTTAATTTATGTTTTGTTTTACCAATGTATATTGCTGGATAATTTTGGCACAGAGCAGCATATATGATGCCACTAGTGAGACAGTTAAATGAGCCTTATAATTTTAAAGTCTGGTTACTGACCTTGAATTCTTCACATACCATTATAAATTTGCAAATTGAATGGAAGCCACAGTTTGCCATTTTCCAATTCTTTGTGGGAAAACAATTCCCAGTACCAAAACATTCCACTATTTTTTTTAAAGTTATAGACACAGTTTGTTATCCACCTTATTCAATATATTTGTGTCTTCCTTGAACTGATCCTAATTCTCTTTTTGTCTCCGCTATCCACACTGTATGAAGTAATAAAGGCGCCACTGTAACTGAGGCTTGTAGAACGTATGTCCATTCTTTCCTCGTTTTGAGTACGGGTGAGGGGAGAAGAGGTGGTTCTACTGTGGAATGTTGAAGAGTGGTATGTGTTATGCTGGGCTAATCTTTGATAACAGGTGCAAAAAAAATTCTTCTCACATTTGTTGATGACTTCATACATCAACTCAGTGACTAGAATAGATGGATAATCTCTGGCCAGAAACATGGACCCGATGTATTCACATCATTGAAAAAATCTTTGACTTGTAATACCATGCATGCAACTCTTACAAACTGACCCATGACCACTGTACACTTATAATGAAAGGGGTGGGATAGTGTAAGCAGGTACTTGAAAAAGTTTGTCTGAGGCAAATTTTAGCTATGAATCTTTTTTTGTTGGACATTCTTGGTTATGGAGATGTCCAAATAAGCAATAGTGGAAACGTTGGTTTCAAAGGTGAATTTAAGGAAATCAGTTATTTGGTTTAGGTACTCAATGAATTTGAAGAAATTGTTTAAGTCTTCTTTCCGTATAAGAAAAATATCATCCAAATAGCGTGTATACATTTTACAGAAGTTCATATATTCTGACTTGAAAAGGTATTTTTCTTCCCATTTCAACATGATAATTATTTGCCACGAGCCCACTACACACAGAACCCATACCAACCCCTATGGATTGCAAGAAATACTCAAGATCAAAGATGAAATAATTATTATTTAAGATGATCTCTAATAGTGTTTTAAAGGTATAGATTTTGCCTTGTGAAATACTTTTATCATACAAGTATTCCGAGAACCATTGTAGACCGACATTATGGGGAATAATGTTGTAGAGATCCTTTACATCCATTGTTACAAAGATGAATTGTCATTATACTCCAGAGAGTTAATTTTACTGAGAAAATCCTATGACTCTTTACAAGTGTGATTTTCTTGTGTGATTAGATGCTTTAATTGTTCATCCAAAAATTTAGCACAAGGGTTTGTTCCAAACCCTTTGCTATCGACAGTTGGTCACATGAGGGTATTTGGATGCACTTAGGAATTTTTGGGACCTCAAAGATCATAGGTATGGTGGGTGATCATGCGTTCAGAAAACTAAATTCATGTACATCAATCTGCTGGTCAATAAATAAGTCCTTAAGGATGTCCCTAACTTTTTATATATGCAGTATTCAATTTGTTTAAAGAAACCTTGATAAAAAAATCACTTACCAACAGACTATGCATCCTAGTATTATAATCTGCCTTATCCATGATAACTAGTCCCCCTACTTTGTCTGGTTTCATCAGTCTCAGAGCATGATTATTTAATTCTTTAAGCAAATCCTTTTCATTAGAAAGCATATTGTCCACATAATTGTGCCTTTTTGTTTTATTAAGGATATTTCAAAAGTCAGTTTCACACATCTTTTTGAAAAGGTCAATAGTGGGGTGGACCAAAGGATTAAAAGTACTGGAAATCCTCAGAGGATCCAAGGACCCATTGGTTGTGTCAAATAATACATTAAAATTAAATTTTCTTATATATTGTTTAAAAATCCATACGTAAATTTGGCAACTTAGTTCATTCACATGGTAGGAAAGTCATACGTCATTCGAAAAGATCAGCACAGTCCCCTCTAATGTTTAATAGGGGTGCATAACTTTAAATTTCATGAATGAAAGAGGCTAGGCTGTTATATAAGCTCCATTTCAAATGTGTTTGGATTTTTACTATTTTATCTGAAGAAGTTTTGCATTTAATGAAAGCACTAAAACCATTTTAAAAGATGATAAGTTACCAATACTAATCACATTTATATGTGCGATGCCACTCTTGTAAAGGTAAGGAAACTTTCAGTGTTGTTGGCTTGTGCTGGCTGAAATCAGTTAAACCACAAATGCATTCCTTGTCTAGTCAGACATAATACACCCAAACTAAAACAGTATTTAATCAATGGTGTATCAAAACCAGCATAGTAACTAAATCTATACTATTCTATACTCATTAGAACCGTTGAAGAATGCATTTATTTTATGGTGTCATATGAATTATTACAATAAATAAAATAACAATGATCCCAAATGATGTGGATATTCTACAAAAGGGCCTTACAGAAACAGATGCTTGGTGCCAGAGCCATGGACTCAAGCTTAATGCCAAGAAATGTATAGTTATCCCCTTTGGGAAAAAACATGTACCCATGAATTACCACATAGGTGGCAGTACACTAAACACCGAAAGTGTGATAAGAGACTTAGGGACACAGGTGGACAGTGGTCTCATCTTCGATAACCATATCGGCACAACAGTCAGAAAATCCTTCTATGTGGCACGCCTCATTACTAAGGGCTTTTCATCCAGAAAAAATGAGGTCGTTGTCCCACTGTACTCATCCCTCATTAGACCCATTATAGAGTACAAAGCCCCGTTTGGTATGCACCTCACAAGACATCTGCAACAGCTAGAAAGGCTGCAGAAATACCTCACTAAAAGAATCACAGGCCTAAAGCAGATGCCCTATACTGACTATCTAAAAAAACACAAGCTATACTCTGTGGTATATCATCTACTCAGAGGTGATCTCTGCTTAACATACAAGGCCATGTCACACCCTGAGCTGATGGACATGCTCCACTTAAAGAAATCCCGATTCCTCAGAGCCACATGCTCCAGGGATCTAAACCTTGTCATCACAATGAACAAAACATGCTGGAGGGATAGGTTTCTGACCCAGAGGCTCCCCATACTCTGGAATAGACTGTCCGTACACGTCAAGCAGAGCGCCTTATTGGCTCTCTTCAAAAAGAACCTTGATGATTAGATGGGAGATAGGAAATTCACCCCGGGGATCATGTCAGTCACCTTGCTAGACAGGGGTCCAGAGAAGTAAATATTGTGGGAAGAAATATCCAGGGAATTGTTATGGCTAGGCTTGCATAGGCCCTAGGGCCGATAGCCTAGTACCAACCTATGAACCTATGAACAACTTGATTACTGGTAATCCTGAAGCCTGGAGTGGGCACAGAAAAGCAAATGTTTAAAGTCTGTATCTCACTGACAGTAATAAGTAGAGATTGCAAATGTTAAATAAAATCTGGTCAAAAATATTTTAAGTTTAGCTAGAGTGTTAACTTACTCTCATGTGTGATATGGTGTTATCTGTAAGAGATTTAAACTTATCCAAATAACTGAGTGGATTTGGTTTCTGTATTCCTTTGCATATGTTTGGACTGGTAAGGGCGTACCACTGTATATCACGCAGGGATTTATGTAGCTTTTAAATCATGGAATACTTACTTAAATTATTTTTACTAGGTAAGTCTGCCAACCATGATCAAATTACTTGATTTGTTTTGGTACTTCTTGATGTGATTCATCTGCAGCTCAGCTCTGCCCCTCATCTGTGGGCACTGTATTTAAAGTAGTTAAGAGGAGAATAACAAGGAACCTATTACAAAGAAATAAAAGGTAAGATGGCTGAAGAGCTAGTTTTCATGCAATCTTTTCACTTTTCATTTCATTTGTGCAGATAAAGAGCACTATACGTGCAACGATTTCAGCAAAAGGATACAATGGGAAACTACTATGTAGTACAGGATGTAGTGAGATTGTTATAGTATTCAAACTGTGTAAACTGAAAGGCGTAAAGTGAGTGAAAATTAGATGCCTTAATAAGCCACTAATATGCAAAGGAAGTGCATCAATTTTATTACAGAATATGATGAAATAATATATATATATATATATATATATATATATATATATATACACACACACACACACACACACACACACACACACACACACACACACACACACACACACACACACACACACAAACACACACCTATAAATATACAAACATACATCACAGTATGAATATATACACTAAAAAATAGTGAGCTAAATAAATTTTATCAACACTTTATAAATATCATTAAGTGTTGATCAGCACTTTTTTATGTTATTTTCTATTCCTCAACCAATTCCTCAGCATTTTAAGTATATAACCAATCATTACAACTGAGCCCCATTCACACCAATAAGAAATAAAGAATTACATTTCACACCAGTACACTAAATATACACATCCAAGTTTCCCAAAACTCCTAGAGCAGACATTAAGAAAACTAGAATGAAACAAGTTAAAATAAGTAAAACAGAGGATTTCATAACAGAGTCACTCTGCTGCCTCATTGAGAAAAGCCAGTTGATTTGGCTTGAACGTGTTCTGAGGGTTTTTCCCAGGGCACCTCCCACTAAGAGTTGCCCCAAGTAAAGACAAGATTTGCTAGAAGGATTGTATCTCTCAGGCTGCCTGAGGATTCCACTGGATGAGGTGTGGTGGTACAGGGAAATCAACAATCTTGTACTCATCACGCTACTTCAATGGCCTTCATCAGGACAGGCATCTTAGGAAAGTGGACAGATGAATGGGTAAACTGATGGAGCTTTTTAATTAACTAATGCCATGTAACTATTCTGAAATTAAGTTTAGAAATGTTTCTTACTGTGGTTATGGAGAGACATATGCACTGATGCTCTCTTACCAAAACAATGTCTGCCATTTATTTCATAAAGTATCACAAATGAATCCTTTGCTCAAATATAGGTATAACAAAAAGATTATCTGTGCATTTATGAAGCCCATGATTATGCAATGAAATCGGATAAAAACAATCATAAGAATTTCTTACAAAGGCATAGAAAAACTCTGTAAAGCTATGGAGTGTATTATTATGGACCTCATAAACAAGGACATAGGCAATCTCAAAGCACTTGACCCCAAACAGATCAGATTCATTAAAGGCAGATCTTGCCTTTTGAACCTGGTTGTCTGTTTTGAGACTGTCACCAAGGCCCTGGATGAGGGAAAGTCAGTACATACAGCTTACCTTGACTTGGCCTAAGCCTTTGATAAAATCCCCCACTCAGGCATCATCGTAAAGCTAACTCAACTTGGTGTAAATGCCTATCTTATCAGGTGGGTGACCAAATGGCTCACTGATAGGACCCACAAAGTCAAAATAGGTGCCTCCATCTCCAACAGCAGACCTGTCACTAGTGATGTTCTCCAGGGATTTGTCCTGGGACCCCTACTGTTTGGTATCTACTTTTCAGAGGTCCAGACTGCAAACTGGGTGCTGTTAGTGACTCCCCAAACAATGTTAACATACTACAAGAGCATCTCACAGCAACAAATGACTAGTGCCAAAATCATGGCTTTAAATTAAATGCAAAAAAATGCATTATCATACCATTCAGCAAAAACATGGCCACTATGATTACCACACCAACAGCAGCCCCCTAAGCACACAACCTGTGGTGAAAAACCTGGGTACTCAGGTTGACAACAATCTTACATTCGACCATCATGTGGCGGGGGTGGTCAGAAAAGCCTTTTATTTGGTTCATTTTATAAGTAAAGGGACTGCATCCAATAAAAAGGAGGTTATTACCTCTCTGTACATCCTCCCTCATTAGGAAAATAATCGAGTACAATGCCCCATTTGGTATGTACCTCTCCAAACACCTGCATCAGCTGGAAAGGCCTCAGAAATATCTCATAAAGAGAATACATGGCCTCCAACACCATTCCTATGTAAACAGGCTCAAATAACTATCATTCTACTCGGTATCATACAGATTGCTCAGAGGTGATCTGTGTCTCGCCTAGAAGGCAATCTCGGACCCTGCCCTACAAGAGATGCTCCATATCCATAAGTCTAACTCCTCTGGCATTACCTACTCAAAAGGCCTAAATCTAACATGCGACATCAACAAAACCTGCTGGAGAGACAGTTTGTCTCCCACAGGCTGCCCTGTTTCTGGAATAGACTTCCCATACACTTCAAGCAGAGTACCTCAGTGACCCTCTTCAAGCACAATCTTGAAGAGTGGGTGGGAAACCGCAAATTTGTCCCAGGGGTTCCACCTGTCCCTCATTGACAGGGGCAACAGATGCTGACTGAGGTTTCTTTTGGGGGGATAAACTTTTGGCTAGGCTTGTAAGGGCCCCGGGGCCATTAACCAAGTAACCTCCTATGATTTTAAAAATATTCAGCAAGTTCTGAATTAAAACAATACCACTTCAACTTCAGTTTCAATTTCTTTATCAGCAAAATTGTTGAACTTGTTTTCAGGTAGATTTTTGGTTTTGTTAAGTATTAATATGGTTTAATTTCTTTTCAATGTTTTAAGTTTTTGTTGCAAATGTATAACGTAATCAATATTAAACATTATTTAGCATCCACTACACTGTATAGTTCTGTTTTTGCATATTATTTAAAGTATAATTTCCTATAGCCTATTTCAGTACATACAGTCCAGCTAATAAGGATCATAGTATGTTTCTGGAGGTATAGCAAATATCCACTTGCAGAATGATGATTGATAGCACTTCTTACTGGTACTCTACAATAGCTAGTCTATTGATTCTACATCTTAACACACCCTGCAGAGAGTGAGTGAATGGTGAAGAAGAATGAAGAGAGACTCTATGGAAATGTCAGCATCTGACATGCCAAAAAATGACCGAAAAGCTTGCAGAATAGGGAATTGCTGCCCTCCTTTAAACTTCTTTTTTTGCAGGGTGCAAGCCCTCCTGTACCCTCTGTTATGGAGGACTCCCACTGAATTTATATATACTAACTCTGAAACTGCCATACCTCAGAGAAAAGTGAGTGTTCTGAAAAAAGTCCATCTCAGACTTAATATATGTAAGTCTACTTTTTCGTCCGTTCAGTCTCCCTGTTTTAGAACTCATTCTCGTGGATCGCAACACTTCAAATTGTTACCATGAAGAGTCTTTGAAGAGAGGATTACAGAAATATTTGTGTAACATACTTGTGAATGCTGTCAGCATGGAACAAAAGACTTTTTCTTTTAGGTAATGTTTTAGATGTACCCCAGGATTTACTATTCTTCCGTGCAGGACTAACTTAGTCATGCACGAAAGTGGCCATTTAGGAGCAAGACGGCAGCGCGCCATGCATATTAATGAAGGTGTGCTGCCTTAGCTCCTAATCTTACACGGAGCATGTAAGAGTGCAGGGGGTGTGTCTGAGAGCAGAACCCTCAGAATATACACTCCCCTGCAATGAAGAACAGCAGAAAGTCCTAAAAGAATGAGCGAGACCACTCATAGGTTTATACATACCCCCAGCAACATCCTTCCACATGTACAAGAGCAATAGTTAACACAAAAAATATAAAGATACTTTATTTTTTTTTAAACAGATTAAATTTAACCATAGGTCCACGGGTTTGCCCATCGCTTAGCTGCTGTTAATGCAGCTTAAATGGCAGAAGAGGATAAAAAGCAAGATATATGCAAATTAAGCTGTATAGCAATAGTGTAGGGGGCAGAGCATTCACCTTACGAGCAGTCATTCCCGGTTCGAGTCCCACTGCAGCACATTCCATTTTTCATGTCAAATTACTTTATGACCAATATTTTTGTTGCATAACCTACTAAATAACATATATTTGTGAACTGGAGTACTGCATTAAATGAAGATGTGAGGTGTCAGTGTCATAATGTTGCAAAGTCCACAGATAATCACATGTGCCCCATACAGTATATGTACACAGGAATCAGGGATACAAATGGAAGCTAAAATGTGTAATGAATGATAACTCCATACAGCTTCCAAATCCCCAACCTTCCCAAGAACCATTAGACATTACTGTCTAAATTAGTGCAGTGGTAAGCGAGAATTAGCACTAGTAAGCAAGTGTAAGCACTATTAAGCAGTAGTAAGCAGGAGTAAGCATATGTAAGCACTAGTATGTGGGTTTAAGACTGTTTGTGTGGGGGTAAGCAATGCACACACAGGTTAAGCAATATTGAAGCTAACTGTCCGTAAGCATATTTAACCAGAGGTTAGTATTGCTTACCCTCACGCAAACCCGCTTACAAGTGCTTAAAAGTGCCTTAATCACTCTGTATGCAACAGCTGCTGTTCTGGACAGAAACAAAATAAACAGCCTTTGCAGGTCTTGAACCCAGGACCCTATACACTATAGTCACAGTGGTTAACCACTAAGCCATCACAGCAGTACATAAGACTGAGGTATCACCAAACAAATCTTCACTATAGTAAAATCAAACTAAACATGTGAAAGGAATCTATATACAGTCTTATGTTCTATAACCTACTACATAACATAAATATGTGAAATGGAGTACTGCAGTAAGCCCAGATGTGAAATGTAATTGTAATAAAGTGTTGAAGTCCCCTAATAAACACAAGGACCCCATACAGTGTACATACACATGAATCATTGATACCAGACACATATATAACACGTAATGAATAATAAATCAATACCAAAAAGTAAATATAATGCAAATCAAATATTAAGCAATGCTAAGCATTGCACAGGCCAGTGTAGTAGGTGTAAGCAATGTGAAGGCCAGCTAACTCAATTTGCCCATTGGTATACCCCTTTAAACAATGCCAACCTCAAGTAAGCAGATTTGGCCATAGCTCAGCCTTTTCCAGGATGGACCTTGATTTCCCCTGGTACCAATTTGATTACCAGTGAGTTTTTGCTAGTATTGACAAGCAAATGGAGAAACTAAAATCTTTTAAAATCAAAAAATTGAAGCGAGATGAGGACGAGTACAAAAGAGGGATGGCTTATCCCCAGCCTCCCCCCTCACAGCAATGGAACGCTTGGGCAGAAGGGCGGAAGTGAATAATTATCCGGACACCCAGGCCAACAGTGACAACAAACCGTCCAATATAGGAGAAAACAACTGCTTCTCCTGCTTAGACCAACAGGACTTGGTTGGTACAAGTGTGGGAAATGGAGGAATAACCCTACAGGATAACCAGGAACTAAGAAGAAGCGAACGGCTTCAAAATCGAACTGAAGCTGTTCACTCCCAGGCAAATACAAATGCGAGGTCAGCAGCTTATTATCCAAATTTTCACCAGGGACAGAAGCACGATTGGGCAACCCAGAACAGTGGACGCAACGGGTGGAAGACCAACAACAACAAGCATCGAAGCTGCAAAAGGTAACATCTAATATGGTGTTGGAAGCAAATACTAATTTTCAAAATCCTGTTTCCAACTGTAATTTGCAACCCACTTTAGGACAGCCTGAGTTGGTATGTTTACCACATGTAATAGTTGACTCTGGAGATGGCTTTAAGATTTTCAACTACTCAGAATATACTGTTCAACTGGAATTAGTTAATGTCCTTTCTAAAGGCTTGACATTTGTACCAACTAAAAGAATGGACATTTGTGGTGTTTTGATTGACTTAAAATTGTACTTACGGAAACTCAATTTAAACCTGTTGTTCAATAATAAGTTGAGAGTAAATGCAGAGCCTAATATACCCAGTGTTTACAATCCACCCTTACATCCATTGTTGGATATATTTGAAAGGCTGTGTGACATTGACCTTAGGTGTTTATCGGCTACCAAAAGGAATAGGTTCAACAATGTGAATAATCCAGGGAGTGAAGCCTTTAACATGTCAAGGGATGAACGGGTTTTGATAGACACCTTGAGGAATGCTGATGTAAGAATTGTTAAGGCTGACAAGGGTGGTGGTTTGGTGTTGTTTGATCGTACAAACTACATACAGAGAATGGAAAATATGCTTAATTTGGCTACATATACGCAGGTTTCTCTAAACGAGGTAAACCAAGCAGACAACCATATTAAGGTGCTTGTTAATGACTTGGTCATAGAGAATAGGACTGATTTAAATTTGGTAAATTACTTAACTATGGTTTCCCCTAAAATCCCTGTGATTTTCGGGATTCTGAAAATCCACAAATGCTTGATGGACCCACCCATGTGCCCAATTGTGGATGGAAGGGATTCAATGACATATCCATTGGCAAAATTTGTGGACAGTTTGTTGAAAAAATATGTATCAAGGAACCCTTTATTTGCAAGGACTCCTGGTCTTTTTTGGAAGCAATAAACACCCAAGTCTTTCACCCTGATTTTAACTTTGCCACGACTGATGTCAAAGATTTGTACACCATCATCCCACGTGATGTGGGTATTGAATGGCTCGAGTTACTATTAGTAAAAAGAAGGGCACCTGCATCTGAAATTGGCCTAATGTCCCTACATATACCCCCCTAATGTTAGGCTGTGTCCATATGTGTCACCTGTCTGTGTTGTAGCAAGGCATAACCGTGCAGCTGTGCAGGAAGGTGTTGTGAGATTGTGGACCTGATATAGATATGTATATGTGTGTTTGTGTATATATATATATATATATATATATATATATATATATATATATATATACACACACACACACATGTCCACAGATATACAAATCCCATATGTAGACATATATATATATATATATATATATATATATATATATATATATATATATATATATATATATATAACACATATATACATCTTATATATCTACACATATATAGATATATACCTATATGCACATGTCTACACACATATGTATGTAAATACATGTCCCCTACATTACCACCACAGTGCTGCATGCCATGTGTGAGGGAACAGCACACATAGCATTACACACAGATATATACAGCTGTCAGTGTGTGCAACATGGATGGGTATGTCACATGTGAACCCCTTGTTGGGACCACATTGCCCTTGTCTGTGAAGTAGGGAATGGGAATATGGGGAAGTATGTCAGGTATAGTTGTGGAGGTGGTCCAGGTTGGTAGATATAGAGAAAAGCCTATAGGGGTGGTATGTGAAACATGTGGTGGTCCTGATATAGATATGTATATGTGTG